>NW_022196905.1:250575982-250615254 GCF_008632895.1 Mastomys coucha
ATGAATGTCACCTGTTCTCTGTGGGCTGAGAATGAAGTCACTCACTCAAGTCAAATAGCTTTGACCATGGCAAGAAGTCTGTATCCAAAAATCGAGCCTACAATTCATTTCTTCGTGCAGCAGAACTATCAACTCTCCACTTAGCTACGATGGAGGTAAAATCCTTTGGTGATGTGAGGGTCATTGAAATATAGCCTTATTACAATGAAAAAAAATTAGAAGACTTCCTGACTTTAGATTAAGCAATAACCTTAATAATGATACTAAAAGCATAGGCAAGAGAAGTTGAACCACTTCAAAATGATACTTTTGTGTTTCAAGGGCACAATCAAGAAAGATGAATTGAATAATGTCAAAAGTATTTGAGAATCATACCTAATCAATGAATATCCTCAATAAATAAATATCTTTAAATTGAAATTTAAGAAATAGAAATTGTGAAAATTCACTATAGAAGTAAGTAAGCATTTCTGCAAAGAAAGTGCAAAGAGCTGATGGTCCCAGGAAAAGATGCTCAATGTCATTGATGGAGAAACTTGGAGAAAGCCAAGTGACATACTACTTCACAGCTGTCAACCCAGAGGGTTATACCTCAGGACTAGTTATAAGATGTGTTGGCAAGAATATGGACCAACATTTATTGCTGGTGGGAATATAGAATGACACATTTTGTTAAGAAAATAGTTTCACAATTCTTTAAAATAAAGTTGCCATATGACCCAACAATTTGACTCCCATGTATCTGGCTATTATAGAGAAATGAAGATACTTGTCCACACACAACCTGTTACCTAGTTCCCCTCTAAAATGAAAACAACCCATCCACTGAAGTTGGTATAAGTAAAATTGGGCACTTGCACACCCCCTACACACACACACACACACACACACACACACACACACACACACACACACACACAATTCAATTAGAAACAAAAGAAAGTCTTTGAAAGAATTCTAAAATTAGTTTACATTCACTATTATACAATTTTAAATATATTAGAAAAATGGCATATATTTTGAAGGGGTAAGCTTTATGGTATATAAATTGTACTTCAACAAAGCTCTTAAAAAGGCCACGAAAATCTCTCAAAGTTCTAGGCACACAACAATTGCTCAGTAGCTATGCAACTGATACTTCATTTTGTTGCTTTCTTCCAATCAAAAATATCTACTAGATGTGGATTACTTCTCAATTTTCTGAATTGTAAATACCCAGAAGAGTATGAGATTGAAGAAGTGTCTGTTCTCTTGCTATTCTCATGGGTGAGGAGATGAAAGACCAATAAAAACACAGCAGAAAAGAAAAATTATATCTGGTTATGTGGTGGACAGTTCCTGGAGGAAGAGGGCCAGTTTAAGGAGGATTGTCAGAGATGTCCTGCTGAAGAAATGATTGCTTCCTTGTTACAATTTGGGTGAGTTGTTTTTTTTTTTTCTTCAAATTCTTGAAAGCAAAGAAGTCTTTACATGTTCAATACAAGAATGAAAATGAGCTTGTGTGCAGTACGGACCATAGTAAGTCCTATAGCAGGTACAAGAGAAGGCTATTAAAGATGTTAAGGAATCTGGGGCTGAGAAGACAGCTCAGGAGATAACTGGGCATGAGGACTTGGGCTCCCACATAAAGTCTGGGCATGGTGGTGGGTGGTGGGTACAGATAGAAGTGGATCATTGGAGTTCATTGGTAGGCTAGTCTAGTCTAGTTGGTGAGTTCCAGGTCCAGTGAAGGACATTGTCTCAAAAACAGGGTGGGGAGCTACTGAGGAACACATTGATATTGACTTCTGCTCTTTATGCACTGGGAACAACTACCACACTGTACATGTGAGAGGGAAGTGGGGAGTGAGGAGGGAGGGAGAGAGAGAGAAAAGGAGAAGAGAGAGGGGAAGGGAGGAGGGGAAGGAGGAGGGTGAGATGGAGAAGGAGAGAGAGAGGGAGAGGGAGAGGGAGAAGGAAAGGGAAAAGGAGAGGGAGAGGGAGAGAGAGAGACATTGATCAATCTCAAGGGATCTTAAACAGGAACTCTATTTCCTACTCAAATTCTGAACAGATTTGAAACTAAGTAAAATATGGCTGCATGTGGAGGCTATGACTGTCTTCATTTTTGACAAACTGATATTGCTATTTGACCTAGTATTGATGAACTTCTGTTTCTTAATATTGAATCCCAAACCAGATTTAGTAGCATATTCAACTACAAACTTTGTAAAACACCAAAGAACTCTCGAAGTTGTCCTTAAAGCTTCTGATTGGGGTCTCATGTCGTAGAGATTTTTCCTGATTATTTTATGATTTACAGAGCCAACTGTCATATACCTCAAAAAGGAGAATGAAGAGGTTGAAAATGTCTTAGAATTTATGGACATCAAAAATTTTAGAAGTTGGTAAAATATTTAAAATCATCTGTAACTTATTATCTGGATGAATATGTTTTTGGAGCTGGGAAAGATTAGTTAGTTCATTGGCCATGTAGCTTGGTTGTCCCTGGGCTCTAGTCAGAAATCTGTAGAGTCATATTCTAGAGCAGAGGTTTTCAATCTGAGGGAGTAACCTCTTTCACAAGGGCTCCATATTAAAGTATCCTGCATATCATTTATTTATATTAAAATTCATAACAATAGCAAATTTAGTGTCATGAAGTAGTGACAAAAATAATTTTATGGTTAGGGTCAGCACAACATGAGGAACTTTATGGAAGGGTTGCAGCATTAGCAAGGCTGAGAACCACTGCTCTAGAGGAGAAATGTGGAAATGGGAAGATTGACAACAGGCTTGCACTGATAAAGGGAACTTGGAAACAGGTCACACACGCATTCACAATGTAGGTTTCTAAACCTCGTGTAAAGGAAAACGCTGAGTTTAGAAAGGAAAAACATAGCCAAAATTCAAGAATAGGGAAAGACATAAACATTTTTTTCTTGTATTTCTTAGAATTTTCATAAACATATTTGTATGACATTATTCTCAAGGAGGTGTGAACAAATGTCTACTCACCTAAGATAGTGAACTGATGACTGGTCAAAATAAGGACATCACCAAATCCAACTTGGTGACCCAGTGATGATTATTGGTGTTGTTTACATTAATATGGATAAGGGGTAATTTACAGAAGCAAAAAAGACCCAAAGACAGCTGTATCATTACATTTCACCCCAGCATGGGTGACAGCACATCAAAGCTGGAAACCTGAAACACACTGCACAGCATGCAGGCAATTCAACAGGTTAAAGGGTGTCTCCTTCCGGCAGCTGAGGCAGCTGAGGGGTCTGACAGCAGATCTTATCTGTGTCTCTTCCTTGTAGTCAGGGTTGTCTAAGAGACTCTCAATAGTCTTTACTGCTTATTTATGCTTGAGGAAGGAGAATCTTAGGGAATTTGGTCAGTTTCAGGGACTTCCTGAAAGTGTGTTGTTCACTTCCTGAGCTTAAGGAACTTCCCTGCAGGGTGGGTGTTTCACTCCCTCTTAGAATATCCTGTTGTTTTACCTTCTTTGCAACATTCTATATTTTGCTGAGTTTCGCCTCGAGATGGAATGTTTTATCTCTAAGGTCTGTTACCCAACAGCAGGAGATCTCCTAATTTAAAATGATAGAGATTAGTATGTGACAATGAGTTAGAAGTCGATGGATGGAATGTGATGGTAAATATTTTAATAGCTTACTTCTGGTTACTGCATCCACTACCACTTTGTTAGTTTTTTCATTTTTTTTTTATTTTAATGCGTCTGAGAGTTTTGCCTGTAAATGCACTGTATATGTGCTTTGTGCCTGAGGAGAGCAGAAGATGGGGGTTGGATTCCCTGGAACTGGAGTTATGGAGCATTCTCCATGTGGGTTTTGGGAGCCAACCCAGGTCTTCTGCAATAGTAGCAAGTACTCTTAACTACTGAGCTATCTTTCCAGTCCCAGGATATAGTTCCACTTTGAAAAGACATAGTTCAAGCCAAGATGGATTAATATATGTGACATGGAGACAGAAAGGGCATTGTTTTGGCCAGGAAAGGAGAAAGGAGTCAAAGGGGAAAAGTTAAAAAAATATATAAGGCTACATGTATGAAAATGTCACCATGAAACCCATTATTTTATATGCTTGTATATTGACTTAAAATTAATTAAAATAGGGGTTTAAGAGAAATATATGTACATAGATGATAATTCCTAAATATGAGGCATGGGTAATTTGTTTACATCCTTTAGGATGTAAGTTAAAATAGGCAACTGCATTTACCCAAATAACATATAGACTTTTATTTTTAAAATAAAATTATATTATAAAATATGAAACAAAAAATTAACAGTATGTAATACAAAGGCTGTGTCTGTAGTTCAGTCATAGTGTTCCTGCTTAGCATGCGAAAGGCCCTCAGTTCAGTCCTCAGTACAGCCAGGAAAAATATAATTAAGAAAAATATTATCACCCAGTTAAATTCTTCTTAGGGACAGTGGGAAAACTTCTACACCTAGAGATACAGGAAAAAAAATGATGGGTTTTTGGACATCATAGAAGGTAGATGTCTGACAGGATCTCTCAAAGGCTATCAGAGCTCAGTGATTTTGTGAAGTGTGGCCAGATAAGAACAGGAGACTCTTTGTCAGGGCTACATAGCGGAACCAGTTGGAACCGACTGAGTGCTTAGCAGAGTGTCAGTTATTGCAAAAATATTATCAATCACTGGAGGTAATTATTCATTTTCGTGTATTACTTGACAGCCGCACAGTGTCCTGGGGCAGAACTATCTTTGGCAAATCATAGAGAATGATTCTAATGATCCTCTTTTCCCATCTCACTTTCCTGAATACATGAAGGACAGAACTGTAAACATCAGGATGACATAAGTAAGCTTGCATTTTCAACAAAAAAAGTGAAAAGCAAGTTTTACATTAAAATGTTGCTGTGGGGGCTTGGAGAGAGACAGTTCAACAGTTAAAAGTGTGTATTGCCTTTGCAGAGGACCGGGGTTCAAGTCCCGACACTCTCATGAGGTGGCTTACAACTACTTGTAACTCCAGCTCCAAGGGATCGGATGTCCCCCTTCTGACTTTTGTGGGGTCTGTACTCATGTGCACATACCCATTCTCTCAATCTCTTTCTCTCTCTCTCTCTCTCTCTCTCTCTCTCTCTCTCTCTCTCTCACACACACACACACACACACACACACACACACACACACACAAACACGCACACACATGCACGCATGCATGCATACACGTTTGTGGTCGTGTGGGGAGGAAGGTAGAGATAAAGAGATAGAAATCTTTTAAAAAATGTTACCATGGAGAGAACTACTTCTAAGTAGTTTAGAGTCTTGAGAAACATGGTTTTTTTCTTTTCTTTTCTAATATCAAAAAACAACCAAACAACACACACACACACAAACAAATCTAAACAACCCCAAAAAAACAATGTAATTTGATAACCAATTCTATTTCCATATCCCTTTAAAAATTCTCCATTGAATATTAGGTTAAAAGAATAAAAATACATCAAATCCCAAAGAAACATTTTCTTTTTGATAATACAAAAGCACCAACTATTCAAGTACACAGATGATATTTTAACCACTAAATTAAATTATGATGCTTAGACAATGTGATGATTAATCTTTGCTGTCAACTTGATTGGGTGTTACAGTCACCCAGGAACCACACACCTGGACCTGTGTGTGGCAGTATGTCCAGGGAGCCTTAAATGAAAAGGGAAGACTCTGAATGGGGGTGGTGCCATTCTGTGGACTAGGATGCTGGACTGAATAAAAAGGAGAAATGAGCTGAGCACCAGGGTTCATCTTCCTCTGCCTCCTGACTGCAGCTGCAGTGTGACCCCCAGCCTCGTGCTTGTCCCACAATGATATCACTACCATTGTGGTCTATAACCTTTTTAAGTCAACCAGGAGTCCAACCAAGCTCTTCTCTCCTTACGTACGCTGCTTCTGTCAGGTATTTTGTCACAGTAAGGAAAGAAAGACAGCCAGCGGTACTATAAAACAATGGAAGTCAAGTCACAGAGTGGGTGGACATATTTGTAACACATACAGTTTTGATGAGGTTTACACTCAGAATATGTGAAGTTCCTTGAAGGAACATAAAGACAGATATAGCAATAATCACGTGGATAAGAGTTTTAAACAAGCATCTCGATGCCTATTAACATAAAAATTTCTGTTTTGTTAGTGACCAGGGAACTTCAAATGGAACTGATTGGGATGATGGATCCATATTTAAGATGAATAGCATAAACTTGGCTTCTGATGGGTGTCACGACTTTGAAGAAGTGTTTGGGGCTGGGGAGATGATTCAGTAGGGAAATTGCTTCATGTACAAATATGAAGATCTAAGTTTGGATTTCTAACTCATGTGAAAGAGAAAGAGGAGAAGGAGAGAAGGAAGAGAAAAGAAGTGGGGTACAGCGGTTTGTCTCTGTAAACTCTAAGCTAGGGTGGCTGAGACGGGCAGACCTCAGGGGCTTGCTGACCTGCCAGTCTAGCCAAAACAGTGATCTTCCAGCTTCAGTGAGAGACTCTTCCTAAGAAACAGTGGTAGAAAGAGACTAGGAAGATACACAAAGTATCTGTCTTCAACAAACACAGACATGAGTGCCTGAACACAAATACATGGACACAGACCCATAGACATGCAGAAGCAGAGACAGAGATTGACATATAAAGTATTTAGTTTTTTCTTTTCTATTAAATTCAACCACACCCAACTACCTGAACATTCCACTGTGGTTAAAATTTCAGCAAAAATGTTTTTACATGTGTCAAACATAGATATTCCCACACTGGAACATTTGACCCAACTAGCTGGAGGTAGATATAATCCACATGTTCATCAACTGTGGAGCAGACAGAAAACATGCATTGTGGTATTTTCAATCCTTGCAATATTCTACATAAGTGAAAAAAAATCTATGTAACAGATATGTAAATGACCCCCATAGATTGGAGGTTATTGTATACTTTTTTATATTTTTTCCTTGAAATAGTTCTTGCTTGTGTTTTAGAAAGTATTTGTTCCTAATACCACCAGTGTTGTCTCCCCAAGCAAGGGCTATCACTCTAGGCTGTCTCTGTGTCACCAAAATCTAGGGGATTTCAATCTGGCTTTGGACACTTAGCTGCTAACATGAAGAGAATTATTTTGGAATTTCTCAGTTATTATGCAAAATACTCAAGGAAGTGACATCAAAATACATTTGGGGGGAGTAGAGAAATTTCTGCTAGGCCGGAGGCAGAAATTTCTTTTATAACCTAGTGTATACGTTTCTTTTCTTAGCTGTACCATTGTAGGATGAAAGAGCAGGAAATGACCTGAGATTCAAGATGTGTCATAGAATAACGACTTTCTTAGGTTATCAGATCACCTTTGATGTTGGAGCCAAGAAAATGAACCAAGCAGATGGCTTGTAAACAGGCCTTGGTAGGATATGATTGTTACCCAGAGAAATGACACGACCTTTGCGCTGCCTGCTTATTAATATTTTCTTACCCGTAACCCGACCAGCGCTAAATTCTTCCATTTACTTTATGGGAAGCCTTCTTCTGTGAAAGTATTTCTGCATCATTGGAGAAAGGGCCTTGAGGATGCCTGGCCCCCAGGAGGGACATTATGACATCTTTTCTGTGGATTTTGAAAATAAAAATGTGTTGTTTTAAGAAAAGCTAAGAGGGCCCCTAAAACCACATTCTCCACTCCCATGGAGGAGGGAACTATGTTTTGATGTATTCGAGACTGAACAAGAAGTTTGGTAGATGGGGGTTTTAAGGTATAAAGGATGTTATGTATTGGCAATGCATGGCTGAAAGGATTCACAAAACATGTTACTTCCCCTCACCTGCTGTCATTTCACACACCACGCTATGTCTAGGCTCAAGATCTTATGAGATGTGATAACATTGTATAGATCTTCATAGTTCCACAAACCCCTGGTGTCTTCTCAGACAAGGGCATTGGCTAGGACAGTAGATGGTGAGTTAGTGCACTTCTAACCACTGAACTTAGTGTATTCCCTAAGGAAGAAGAGGAGCTACCACCCAGCACTTCTGGACTGGAAGCAAGATGCCATTTCAGCATCCTGTGATGCCACACTATTGTGTGTAAACTCTTTGACCCTAGACCTAATATAAATTAAGGGAAAAAATGAATATTCTTGATATAGTCAGAAACATGGAGGATTATTTTTTTCTTTAAGCTTTATTATTTTAGTTGATGGATAAAATGTGTAGTATTAGTTGTGCAATACATGCTGGTCTGAGGCACATGCACATGATGTAATGACTAAATCTAGTCAATAAACTATCAACTCACATAGTCAATTTTTAAAAATTCAGATAGTCCTCTTTCTGTTTTTCTATTTCTGTCACTTTTTCTCTCTGTGTGTCTTTCTCTATGTCTCTGTCTCTTTGTTTCTGTCTTTTTCTACCTTTCTGTATTGTCTCTGTGTCTCTGTCTCTCTCTGTCTCTGTTTCTCTCTCTGTCTCTGTTTCTCTCTCTCTCTCTCTCTCTCTCTCTCTCTCTCTCTCTGTGTGTGTGTGTGTGTGTGTGTGTGTGTGTGTTCCTACCATGGCATGCAAGTGGAGGCCAGGGGATAACTTGCAGGGTCATTTCTCCTTCCATCATGCTTGTCCTGGGGATAGAATTCACTGGTGATGTGATAATTTTTGATAAGCTTACTCTCTCTCATCTTCCAGAGCTATAAAAAGATGATCCTGCCCGGGAACTCTTACTTAAAGGATGAACCTCGGTTGTTTTATCTCACACCACGATAAGCACCACTGGCTATCTCAGGCTGTCCTTTATCTACACTCTGGGCTTCCCTACATTATGTTTCAGTGGTAGGGTGTAATGATAGAGCTGATTGTTGTATAGGAGGCACACAAAAGAGCAGAGATGTAACAGACCAGGAAGGCAGACATGTGCTATTGGGAAATTGAATAATAAAAATAGTCATTGGAATAATTGAAACAGATGGGCCTGACATGAAACAGAATGGTGCCAATGTAGAGAAGGCTGCATTTTTAAAAGCAGTATAGAGAAGCATATTTTATTTACCTAAAACATCCCATTTATATGGAGATACGCACAGGTGCAGTAGAGTTCATTTTCCAGCTATGATTACAAGAGCCTGATTTGTGTGCACATTAGAAAAAAATAAACATTGCTATAAAAGTAGCACATGACATATATATGTGTTAAGTAATCACTCCAAAAGAATTGACAAATTAAGATTTTTATCTTCTTAATAGGTCAAAAACATAGGTATGGGTATACCAAAGCAGGTCACCAAAGGCGAATGACCTTCAATATCCTTGTCTAATTTTGTCCCTGGATTCTGTGGAATAAGTCAATGGGCTAAGTTTCCTAAAATTAATTAATTAATTGTGTCTGTGTGTTGGGGTAGGTGTGTACATACCATGGTAGACATGAGAAGGTCAATAAAGAGTTAGTTCTTTCCTTCTACCGTGTGTATCCCAGGAATCAGAGTGAGGCTATCAGACTTGGCGGCAGGCGCCTTTACCTGCTGGGCCATCTTGCTGTCTCTTAACTTAGTTTCCTTATTAAAAATCCTGCTTGTGTCTGGCCCACTCTGTTCCTTCTTGATCGTATATTTCTGCCTTTGGCTCAGGTCTTATATTTGCATTCACAATGGACTTCCATCCTTCTGTTTCCTCGTCTGAATCAGAGCTCCTTCTGCCTCCTCTCTGCTCCGGGTTAACTACTAATTTGCTCCCTTGGATCATTGCTGTTTGGAGAATCACTTTGGGTGGTTCACTTGGCAACTAAGGCATGAGGAACTTTCCTGACAGCGTTCTTGTTGCAAGCCAGGTTCAATCTGAAACTTAACTTCTTTAGGACATTAATTTCCATTTATTCTTCAAATCTAATTGGTTATGTGAGCAACATGAATATTTGAGAAGAGTCTGGTGGTCAGGCTCCTCTTCCAGATACCATATTTATGGCTTGGATGGTTAATTAAATACACCAACTTGACTAGGCTAAGGGATGCTCAGATTGCTGGTATGGTGATATACTTTCTGGGTACATTCTGTGGGTTTAATTAGTGAGGATTATCCAGGAGGTTAGCAAGAAAGAGAGATGGGAGTGGGGATAGATAGAAAGGGGGTTTAACTTGAAAGAATGAGTCCTGGAAATCAGATCAGAGCAAAGGGGAATGTGGAGTGGAGAAGGCTTAGACAGCCATGAGGGCTTCTAGCTTCCCTAGGCAAGTGTGTTGAGTATAGTAACAGCTGTCAGTAGGGAAGGCTGCAAAGAAGTCCTAGGAGAAAATGGGCTTCAGGAAAGGCAAAATTTCACATATCACGGAGTGGGTGCAGGGGGGAATCCCATGTGGGGCAGTTTGGCAGAAAAAGCTTATCTAGGAATCAGCTTGGAGCAAGGTCAGTATGTTCTATTCTGTCTTCTCAGTCCTTGTCCACTTTGCTGCAAACAAGGTACCAAGTGTAGTGAGGTGCTTGGTGGGCAAATGGAAGTGCCAGTTTCTATACTGGACTCTGGCTCCTTTGTAGGAAGTTGGGGGTAAATGTTTGTTCAATAATAATCTGTGTTCTGATAATTCTGTTAGGGAAAATCCATCCCCCACCCCATTCCTGGGAAACATACTTAGGAGAACTACCACCGTATAGTGAGATCAACAACTTCTATAAAGAATGAACATCCGCTAACAGGCTCTGAATACTTGCACAAAGCTATCTTCCAGCCTTACACATCACTTCAGTTTCCATAATTGGAAAGGAATTCCAGTCTGGAACATGTTTTCTTTTCTTCTTCTTTTCTTTCTTTCTCCTTCTTCTTCTTCTTCTTCTTCTTCTTCTTCTTCTTCTTCTTCTTCTTCTTCTTCTTCTTCTTCTTCTTCTTCTTCTTCTTTTTTTTTATCAACTCAGGGGCAGATGGCATCACAAGGATTCATGGACCACAAGCAAAATCAATACTGTGGAGAATAACAGGACTGGCAGAGTCACTGCCCAGACTGAGATTCTGTGTCTCTATCAAGTTCACATATTGAAATCCTTGACCTCCAGAGTGGTGGTGTTAGGAGATGGGCTGCTCAGAGGCAATCAGGTAATGCGAATGAGATAAAATTTGTAGGCAGTCATAGATTTGGACTGGACACTTGCCCTGACCCCAACAGACCACACCAATATAGAATTTAAATGCAGTAGATGAGCTTTGGTAACCAGAGAACGTCTAATCAATGAACTAGTTAAGCTGTAACCAACTGGCTCGTTGACTACAGTTGTACTGCTAAGCTTATTTCCACATTTTACTCCCATGTGTCTGAAAATATCTGTCATGCTGGCTGGGGCTCTCCAACTGTGCTGTGGTTCTGGGAGCTACTTGATGTGTGAATTGCATTTGGCTTGATTTTGCTTTGACCAGGCAAACATTATTAAGTTTGATTGATGTAAGAAGATTTCCCTTAGATGTGAGGTCAGAGCCCTCATGGATGGATTTGTTCTCTCTAAAAGGAGGGCAGATAGTTGGCTAGTTCTCTCTCTACCATGTGAGAACATATCAGGGAGGTAGAAGGTCAAAAGTGACAAGGTCCTCATGAGAAATGACAGGTGTTGGGAGGAATGAAACCCTGGTGATTATGGCGCTTGTTGATGAACTCAAGCTTAGACGGCACCTAAAGAAGGTCTATGTAGCTATCTTTGCCAGAAAAAAAAAAAAAACGCATTTAAGTGCTTAAATCGGCATTAATGTTTAATTAACACAGTAATTCTGTTCCTTTTGGGGATGCGAAGCACTGGGACGAACTTTTTATTTGTTTTGTTTTTGAAATGAACAAAATGGTAAAGGCTCAGTTTTAATTTTCTTTCTTTATTCTCATTCATTAATAATTTATTTACTTTACCTCTTGATAGGAGCTTATCCTTCCTCCTCTCTTCCCAGTCCCTCCATTTGCCCCCTCCTCTCCCCTTCTTCTAGGTACCCCTCCCTTTCTTCTCAGAGAAGGGAAGGCATCCCATGGATATCAACCTGACTTGACATATCAAGTTGTCATAGGACTGGGTTCATCTTCTGTTGAGGCAGACAAGGCTGTCCAGTTAGGAGAAAGGGATCCAAAGTCAGGCAACAGAGTCAAGAGACATCCTCTGTTCCTGATGTTAGAGATTCCCCCATGAGAACCAACCTGTATATCTTTGTTACATATGCATAGGGGGACTAGGTCTGTCCCATGCGTGCTCTCTGGTTGGTGGTTCAGTCTCTGTGAGCCACTGTGTGCTCAGGTTAGTTAATTCTGTAAGTTTTCTTGTGGTCCTTGACCTCTCTAGCTCTTTCAATCCTTCCTACCCGTTCTTCCACAAGATTCCTTGGAGTTTGCCTAAGGTTTGGCTGTGGGTCTCTGTTTCCATCAGCTGCTGGGTGGGGCCTCTCTGATGACCGCTATGCTAGCTTCCTATCATGTTTTGCTTTTAGCATCTTATTTAGTCACTAGCTATGATCACATACCATCCTGTGTTTGTACTGTGTGTCTTAAACACCAAATAGGGGTAGTTAAAGCTAAAATTAAGTGTATTCATTAAAATTTAGCTTTCAGTCTTTACCACCCCTAGTAACTTTCTAACGTAACCCAAAAAAGGGAATTAATACCTGTACCATGTCAAGCAAGGGAAAATGATCAGATCTGCATATAAAACAGAGAGAGGCATTTAAAAAAAACTGATGTCAATAAGAAAAATTAACTTAACATAAATTTCTTATTGTTACTGTTGTTGTTGTTGTTGTTGTTGTTGTGTGCATGATGCATGTGTGTGTGTGAGTAAGGGCTCCCATGTGGAGGCCAGAGAACAACTTTAGGAGCTGGTTGCCTTCTATGACCATGGCTTCTGGGACAGAACCCAGGCTGTCAGGCTTATGCAGATTTACTCCTGTGGTGGCTGATCTTGGTTGGCAACTTGGCACACCATAGAAGAGGGACCCTCCATTGCAGAACTGCCTTTTCTATACAAGCCCATGGGAATGTGAGTAGACACATTTTCTTGATTGGTAGTTGTAGGAGGACTCATCTCACTGTGGGTGGCACCATCCCCTAGGCACTGGGCCTACCCTGTATAAGGAAGTCAGCCTGGGAACAAGCCAGTAAGAAGCACTTCTACATGGTTTCTTCTTCTTCAACTTCTGCCTTGAGTTCCTGCTTTGGTGGTCCTTGATGATGGTTTCTAACCTGTAAACTGAAATAAACCCTTTCCTCCCCAAGTCAATTTTGGTCATAATTCATTTACTTACATCCTGATTAGAGCTTCCCTTCTTTCCTCTCTTCTCAGTCCCTTCTCTCTCTTCCCCTCCCTGGATGGCCCCCTCCCTTTCTCCTCAGAGAAGAGGAGGCCTCCCGTGGATATCAACCCACCTTGGCATATCAAATTGTAGTCAGACTGGATGCATCTTCTCTTGAGGCAGACACGTTTATCATGGCAACAGAAAACCAAACTAGAATACCCACTGAACCATCTTACCAGCTCTGATGTCTTCGTATTACTTATAATTTATTTGTTTCATTAGAAAAAAATGTCTTAGCCGGGCGGTGGTGGCTCACGCCTTTAATCCCAGCACTTGGGAGGCAGAGGCAGGTGGATTTCTGAGTTTGAGGCCAGCCTGGTCTACAGAGTGAGTTCCAGGACAGCCAGGGCTACACAGAGAAACCCTGTCTCGAAAAACCAAAAAAGAAAAAAAATGTCTTGCACCATAGATCTAAAGGACAAAGGTCACCTTTATTTAGGGTAAATGGATATGTATTTTGTAAAATGGTACAAACGATTTTCAATATTTTTTTCCAAATTTATTATATAAGATGAAATAAATTACATTTAAAAAGTTAGTAGTTATTGTTTGAATGATGGGCATAGAGGTCCATAACTGTAATCCAGGTATTTGTGAGGCATAGGCAGGAGGACTGTGCATTTAGCTTTGCTTACCCAGTGAGTTCAAAGTCAGCTCAGGTTATACAGTGAGATTTTGTCTAAAAAAATAGTTGTTTGACTTGCTTATAGTCTACAATTCATAAATTAGCCACCATATGCAAACTAGACAAGGCCTTCTGCCTCAGTTTGTATATCTTACAGTACTTCATACAATTTTATGTCTCTGTACCTTGGTATTATAAACTCTGCCTAAAAATGTTTCTGCGTCTGGTGACAGGTTTCAAGCATGCCTTGAATGCAGCCTTTTCCACGGGAGCTTCTTCTTTCTTCCTGCCTGACCTTGGCAGCTATTTGTTATCTCCTGTGGGCTGTGTGTGCAGAGCCTGGGATGCCCTGCTTCTGTGAATAGTGTCCAGGTACACAGAGACCCACACAGACACAGCTGCAGTGTGAATCCACCCATCTGCACTAAAATGGACATTATAAAATAAAAAAACTTAACATTTAACATGAAATAGTCATTAATAAACAAAAGAATTTGGGACTGAAGAGATGACATAACACTTAAGATCTCTGGCTGCTCTTAGAAGATCTGCATTTGATTGCCAGCACCGACATGACAGTTTACAACCATCTGTAACTCCAGTTCCAGGGGATCTTACTACCTCGTCTGTCCTCCAAAGTCAACAGGCATGCGAGTGGTGCACAGACATGCAAGCAGGCAAACACTCACATGCATAAAACAAAGAAAAAAAAAGAGCCTATATAAGGTTTAATTTTTGTTATTTAAGTAAAACCATAATGTAATAATTTGAGTCTATCAGCGATACAAGATCACAAAGGCCTTTCTGAGGGGGAGATAAATATTTGAGAGAAGCCCCTACAATTTCATATCTGTATAGAATTATAAATGCTTTTGAAATCAAAACCCATGGTTGGGAGAACACAACATGTGAGATGAAGATAGTTATTTACATTCTTCATTCTAGCCTGTGATATATGTGTGCGATTATCGACTTTCCCCAACACACTCTGAAGACATATTTCACTCCTCTTTCTTTAGTGATCATCTTCCAAATGAAGCCATAATGTTTAAACACACACACACACACACACACACACACACACACACACACATTATTAATTTTCTTCTTTGACTATCTCACACCTCTATCTACCCTCCTTCCTTTTACCAGTCCTTTCTCAGATTCATGGCTTTGGTTTTTTGTTTTTGTTTTTGTTTTTCTTTTCTTTTTTTGCGTTGGGACCCACTGAGTTTAACTAGGATCATTTGTTTGGATCCTGTTGGCTCACTTGTGGCCACAGGAGTAAAGACAATGTCTGCTTTTCTTCCAGACTCCATCAGTAGGCGATGGTTTAGCAGTGTGGGATATGAACTGATGAACTCTCTCCCACTTAACTGGTGACAGGCCCAGTTTTGTGCATGATCCCTGCAGGCAAGGGCACCTGAGTGAGACTGTGGTGGGAATGGCTGTGGGATACCCAGAACATCAGACTTTATAGCCCTTCTCCCTATTTGTTGGCTAATACATTCTTCCAGCCCTTTCTTCTACAGTTGAAGCAAGGATTCCTTTTTTTCTTTTTTTATTAGATATTTTCTTTATTTACATTTCAAATGTTATCCCTTTCCTCACTTCCCCTTCAACCCCTGCCTCATTCCATCCTCCCTCCCCCTGTTCACCAACTCACCCACTCCTGCTTCCCTGTCCTGGCATTCCCCTACACTGGGGCATCGAGCTTCACAGGACCTAGGACCTTTCCTCTCATTGATGTCCGACAAGGCCATCCTCTGCTTCACATGAAGCAAGGATTCTTAATCATTTCAAATGTTACGTTAGGAGTCCAGTGGTGGATAGAGGATGCCACATTCCCTTGTGCCCAAAGCATGTCATTCAGCACAATTTAGGATCCATCATGGTCTTGGGGCTAATGATTTAAACTTGAAATTGCATTTTTATTGGTGTGCGTATGTATGTGTACATGAGTGTACATGTGCACCTGTGTAGGAAAACGAGCTGTTCCTTTTTGTTTGTTTGTTTGTTCTGTTTTTATTTTTTGTTTAGACAGTCTTTCACTAAGATTTGGATTGCCAATCAAGCTAGGTTGGCTAGGGAGACCCAATCAACCTAGGTTGGCTAGGGAGACCCAAGGATCTTTATGTCCCTTACTCTCTAATACCGAGGTTAAAAGTACATATCCCCAGGGATAGCTTTGAACATAGGTGCTGGGGGATTCAACTCAGGTCCTCATGTTTTTGAGGGGACCACTTCACCAACCTAGCCTGACCTAAATCCTGAGGGAATGAACAGAGAAACCAAGTATGATTGTGTCTATATATAGCTATGAATCCAAGAAAAGCCCTTCGAGCCTGGGATAAACCTTGCAGGAGAGAGAACTGAGAACTGCGCTTATACACAGTATGCTCTACCTCAGGGGTAAGCCAAAGCTTTCTAATAAAAACAATTTAGAGTTCAAACACCATTCTACTGTGATGGAGTTAGCTCTACGGCAAAGGTGGGGAGACAGAGAGCTATTGTTGCCCAGAGCTTCAGAGGTAAATTTAGGGGAGTCTCTGAGGAGAGCCTTCCATGAATGCAAGCTCTCATCTGTATTCTTCCCTGGTTTTTTTTTTTTTGAGACCCTGTTTTGTTACCTTTAACAGCCGGTGCAGAGCTGATCAACAGGCGTTCCTCAGGAGGATGGGCTGTGCCTTTATCTTTGGAATTGTTCTCTTCATCTTGAACTTTAAACTGTCTCCAAATAATTAACTTGATTTGATGCTTTCTACAAGAAAGTAATCCTCAAAACTCTTAATAGAGCAGAAAAGCGATAACAGAGAAAAGAAAAAGATAATGAACAATTGCTGTTAATTTTCTCATATTTTGTGGAGTACAAAATGATAAGATTGACCTACTCCTACAGTTGTTATCTGTGTATCCAATACATGTAGGAATATGTAAATAAACAAAAGAGAAAACACCCAGTAAGATTCAAACATACAGTTTTATGTGGCTGAAAAGATTAATCTTTTGGCTTATGGCTTTTATCTATTTTTTGAGAGGGTCTCATTCATTCTACACTGGCTTGAACTCCCTATGTACCTAAAGATGACCTTGACTATTGGTTCTACCAAGCCTGTGCGGGGATTACTTGTGTGCCACCCAGCCTGGGTTAGGCTCAGGGGCTTTAAAAGCAATCTAAGCAATTTTATTCATGCTTATCCTTGGGATATCAGTGATTGTGCAAGCTATACCTTGGGAGTAGGTTTGATAAAAGGTAGAAATATTAATTTATAGATGACTATAATGAAACCATCGGTGTTTACTAACGTGAAATAGAAAACTTCAAGTCACACCCAACACTTTTTATTTCAATTCTGAATAATTTGTTACTCAGATCAGGATTTGGGGTGTCAATTTCTGAGAAGCCAGCTGTTCACAGGAACAGATTGCCACCCTTCTTCCTGCTTTTTTGGGCTTGGTGAGGTTTACATCTGGTCAATGATCATTCTTTAAAGACGGGAGTCATCTCCTCCCATGCTGCTTTCTGTTCTCAGGTTTGGAATTTGAAGGCACACTCAGCTCCTCAGGGTCTCTCCATGGGAAGGGGGGAAAAGGCTAAATTCTACTCATACTTCATCAAATCTGGTATATGTAAGTAGTTTATTTGCTCATGCCAGTCTGGGTAAGATATTAGTCATACAAACTTTCTAAAGAAAAATAGCATCAAAGAGTGTTATTCCAGGAGACAGTATTCAGTGTAGTTAACATGTCCCTGGTAATATGGTAGTCCATGGCAGAATCAAGAGTGGGCATCCATTTGTGTGCACATTTCATTCATTTCTCTGGCTTTCCTTCTCCCTCCCTCCCTCCCTCCCTCCCTCCCTCCCTCCCTTCCTTTCTTCCTCCTTCCCTTCTTCCCTCCCTCCCTTCCTCCTTCCTTCCCCCCTTCCCTTCCTCCTTTTCTCCCTCCTTTCCTTCCTTCCCACTCTCTCTTTCTTTTTCAAAACAGTAAGATGAGTGTTAAGGCAGAGTCTGAAAAGGAGGTCCTCAGCACCCAGACAAATAGATCATTGTCAGATGAGCTATGCCCTTTTCCTGCTCACAGTACAGTGTTTATGCTTCTGAACTCTGCAATCAGACTTGCTTTTGAGTCCCTCCCCCACTGATTAGCTGTGTGGCCTGTGGATAGCTCCTCAGTGTGGATTGATTTTAGAATTCTTAAGGAAGGGAGACTTACAAGTCTGTGGGATGTTTAGCTAGCTACTTGCTTCTCTCTTTCTAGAACTTAGACATCATCTCCTGGGATGTCTCCAAGATCGTCTATTTCCTTTGCCCATCTCTTAACTTTTCTGCATCATTTGTCTTCTTTCTTTCTTTCATCCCCATTATTCTTGTCAGCAAAAGTGTCTGTGGTGGTTTGAATAAGAATGCCCCCCCCCATAGACTCATGCATTTTAATGCTTGGCCTATAAGGTGGTACTACTAGGAGGTGTGGCCTAGTTGGAGTCGGTGTGGCCTTCTTAGAGGAAGTATGTCATTGTGGAGGCAGGCTTTGAGGTCTCCTATGCTCAAGCTAGGCCTTATGTGGCATACAATCTCCTTTTGCTGCCTGTGGATCTGGATGTAGAACTTTTACTTCCTTCTCCAGCACCATGTCTACCTGGACACTGCCATGCTTCCTGGCATGATGATGAACTAAACCTCTGAATTGTAAGCCAAACCCCTTTCCTTTATAAGAGTTTCCTTTATAAGAAAAACTTATAAAGGTTTTTTGTTTTTTTTTGTTTGTTTGTTTTTGTTTTTTTGTTTTTATAAATGGTGTCTCTTCACAGCAATCGAAAGCCTAACTAAGACAGTGTCTTCACACCGTCCACTGTAAACTCCCCCAGGTTCATTCCTCTCTTTAGCTCCCGACCATTTCATTGCTCATTCACCCTCTAGCATGATTCCTGAGAATATGCTTATGGGATAGACTGGGGGAATCACATTTTTTCATTTTATATGTTTTAAAAAACTTTGCTGGGATGATAGCTTAAGTGCATAAGCCCAGGAAAACACAATTTGGATCCCTCATAGAACTCATGTAAATGCCCCATGGGCTTGTAATTCCAGCCTTGGAAGGTTGAAACTGGAGATCTCTGGAGTAAGCTAGCTAGTGAGACTAGCCATGTTAGGTGAGCTCTTGGTGAGAGACTGGGCTCATGCATAATGTGGGAGAAACTAGTAAAATCTGGTTCCTGACATCAACCTTAGACTTCCACATGGAGGCATATAAACATGTAATTATGCTTGAATTTGTACTCACATACATGAAAATATGAAGATAAATGCACACACACACACGTACACACACACATACATACACACACAAATGGAAAGAATGAAAATAAAAATCTTAGTATACCAGGGAAAACATTGTGATCTAATGAACTGTCAGTATTGACTTAAAATAAGTTAGTTTTGCAGTAACCCAAATAAGGATACAAGAACAGAAAAATAACTTCATCAAAATTGTCATAAGCATTAAAGAAAGCATGTTTCTCTTCATCAAATAACTTTTAAAGCAAGTGTTTTAGCACAGGTATAATTGTCTCCTGTGCTCTTTCAGCAGAAATGACTCCTTTGTTTGAAAAGTGAATCATGATCTTTTTTTCCCTAGAAGAGTGAAAACCCCACATTTGTGTCTATCTATAGCCAAGCTTGAGACTGACCAGCCTGGCACATCATTCCTCTTTGGAGAAATGAGATGTGGTGGGGGAGTGGTCAAGGTGAGTTATGTATATCCTAACTTAAAGCTCCTGCCATGAAGGCTCATGTACAGTGAGGACTGTATAGAAGATAGGTATCACTTGCCATCAGTTATGAGAAACAAAGCCTTACATCCACAATGAAGCCTTAAAGATAAAAGCAAAGATCACTGCATATACACCAGTAAAGAAATCTGTGTTCTGACTATTCCATAAGAAACATATTTGATTGTATCCTCCACCCCCAGAGACACAGTGTATATATAGTTGCAACACATCATCATAAACTCTAATGTTATGTGTTGTTCTCTGACATTTTCTATGCTGTTCTCTTTATTCCCATTACAAATGGGATTCTGGTTATAATAGGCTGGGTTGGTTTCATGTCACAATCTGCAATTTGAAAAACAATGCTTTGTCGTTTATGAGCTACAGAGAACAATGCAAAGCAAGAATCCAGGTCAGCTGTTGGGTGCAGAACGGGGATGGGGGCAAAGGGAGGGTGCCTGCAATATTGAAAGCAAAATTGGGTGTAGTTTTTGTGGTAGGCTGAAAACAATGTTTACCAGAAGTTTGTCTTTTTTGCTTTTCTCATTGCTGAGCCCAAATATCTGACAAGGAGCGGCCTGATGGAGGGAGGGTTTCTTTGGACTTGTGCTTTGAAGGCACAATCCATCATGGTGGAGAAAGAAGGGCAGTGGGCTCCTCTCTCCTGGGTAGCAGGATCGAGCGCAGCTGCTTCCTTCTATTTTGGCTGCAAAGGACAGGAAGTAGGGTTGGTCTGTCAAACATCAAGGCCTGCCTTTCAGTGACTCACTTCCTCCAGGGAACCTCCCCACCCCGCCCCCCACAGCATCAGCAGGAGAAGTGATCAGAGAGGAGACTATGGAGGATAGTTCACGTTCCGACCATAACAAAGTTGAAATGAACCATAGCGAATATGGACGACTGAATGAACAAAAGAATAGTTCAGGACGTAGCTAAAAAGAATACAAGCCACATACAAGTTCTGCTAACTTAACTTAGGTCATATTTCTAGACAAATTTCATGTTTTTGCCTACAGAAAGCATGGATCTGGTATATAAATGTTTATCCTGTGCTTATGGAGTGATCTAAAAATCTCAGAAATACCTTGTACTTGAAATGATCCTAGTATTTAGTACTTACACATTAGCATTTTATAACCTTGTGTGTCTAACACCGCTAAAGTACTAAGTCTGGACAGCAAAGGCAAGGAACAATCGCAAGAGTGATAATCGTCATGATTGAGTTATGGCTAATGTTTGTGGAGTGTTTTATGCCCTCCATGTGTGTCTTGGAACAATCCTCAGTGAGTTGGGGGTGCCGCTCACCGTGGAGCTGAACAGGGCTGTGATGAGTTGGTCCACTCACATGCCAGGGTGTCTTTGCATTTAATAAGTTTCCTATAAATGATGCTTGAAATAATCTAATGGGGAAAAAGCTGAAATACTGAGATTCTTAGACAGTAAAGCTTGTCCTAGGCAAAATAATGAGCCGGTTTTAACAGCCCCTTTGTGGCGGGTTTAGCTTTTCCTTCTCACACAGGGGTTGAGATGTTCAGTTTTATTTTATGTCTTTATTAAGGTCTAGGAGAGTGGATTGGTTTTCTGCAATTGCTGTATACTTCTTTCTCATTCAAATTTTTTTTTTAAAGGTCGCTTTTTTGGGTACAGTTCTCTTTGGAGAACGCAAAATTAGAACAATGTGTTGGAGACAGCTTTATGTTCTTGCTAGCGAGAATGAGTGCACATTGGAGGTGGGGTGTTCCTCTGTGTAACATGACTTCAAGGGGGCTCCTTAGGGTGGAAGTTGAGCCTCCGGGGCTGAGATCCACCATCCAGCACTTGCAGCTGCAGACATGTCGTGTTTTCAATGAATGATGCTGATGGAGTTTGGTTTTCAGATAGGAAGCCAGTGAAGTCAGGGACAGGACTCAGAAAACAAAAAGGAGGGAGGGGCCCAAATGGGAGAGAGGGGCATAGATGGGAGAGGAACAGATAGGGGCATAGATAGAAGGGAGGGGCCAGTTGGGAGGGAGAGGTCCACATTGGAGAGAGGGGTACAGAAGGGAGAAAGGGGCATAAAAGGCAAACTCGTGGATGTTTGTCTGAGAATGCCTATGAATATTTCAAGTTCTTTTCTGAGGGAGTCCTCTTTCATCTCTCTCAGATCTACAGGTGAGACAGGAACAGTGTTTTCATCCTGTCGATCATTCATTTACATCTGGTGAGAGTCTCCTGGGGTTGATGCCCTAGGTACCAATTCTGAACCTCTCTCATCTTGGCCTAGGAGGAGAGAAAAATTCCAACAGCCAATTTTCTCACTAATTCATTTTTTGTTCCCCATTCCTATCTGCCCCCCAAGTGGTTCAGCATCTAATGGAAAAACTGACGTGTAGCTGTATGCTTTTGGGAGTGAAACAAGGTAATAAGTGGAGCTTGGGTAGCGAATGGGCCTTCCTGGTTCTGGCATATGTGCTAGGTCAGCAAGTTTATCAGACCATTTTTCTAGTCTTCCGTTATAGAGAGTGACAAGGTGGGCTGCATGGTGGTGTTTGGAGTAACAACAGTAGCCATTAAGAGGAAGAAAGAGCTAGTGGTGATAGCATCCGTGGAGGCTTGCTCTGATCTTCTGTATCCACGGAGAAGTAGTTCTCAATCAGGACTGATCTCCTACAACTGCAGGTGTCAAAACTATCTAAGAATATCTTCTTTAATAATATCTAGGCTGCTTACAATTCACAGTACTGTGTAGATGCTAGGTTGGTACTGGATGTTTTCCTCAGTGTTCTCTATTTCTGTTTCTACAGTTTGGAGCTCACCAATTGTACAAGACCAGCTTCTCAGGCAGCCCTGGGTATTCTGCTGTCTTTAACTCACCACTGTCAAGATTAAAGGCTTGGGCCATCGTGCCTGGTTTGTGTGTGTCTGTGTGCGTGTGCAGGTGCATGTGTGTGTGTGTTTGCATGTGCATGTGTGTGTGTGTGTGCAGGTGCATGTGTGCGTGTGTTTGCATGTGCATGTGTGTATGCAGGTGTGTGTGTGTGTGCTTTTGCATGTGCATATGTGTGTGTGTGTGCTGGGCATCTGAACTCAAATTTTCATGCTTTTGCAGCAAACTCTTTACTGATCAAGCCTTCTCCTCAGCCCCATGACAAGAAAAGGTGTGTACATGTCTAGCACAGATTCTATTTTTACAAAGCAGCCAAGACCCATTGATTTCTGTTTACCTTTTAATTGACTATCCTCCAGGTACCAAATAGCCTATGTTTAAATCTTAGCTTTGTCCTCAACAAATCATATGACCTTAGGCTAGTGCTCAGAAATTTGCTTCTCAATCAGCAATAGTTTGAGTGGAATTTAAAGATCACGTAGAGCTGCCGGGCAGTGGTGGCGCATGCCTTTAATCCCAGCACTTGGGAGGCAGAGGCAGGCAGATTTCTGAGTTCAAGGCCAGCCTAGTCTACAGAGTGAGTTCCAGGACAGACAGAGCTACACAGAGAAACCCTGTCTCAAAAAAAAAAAATCACATAGAGTTTTAGAAGTATTTTTTTTTTAAAGAAAAAATGTATGTCAAGTCTCTAGATAGAAAGGAATTGCTTAATACAGGCAATTGCCCTTTCTAATCACCCATTATGCATTGAACTGTGGGAAGATCTTGCTGGACTCCAGGGTTCAGAGTTAGTGCAAGCAGTAATTCTTATTGTTTCTGTGGTGGTTTGTATATGCTTAGCCCAGGGAGTGGTACTATTAGAAGGTGTGTCCCTGTTAGAGCAGGTGTGTCATTGTGGGTGTGGGCTTTAATACCCTCATCCTAGTTGCCAATATTCTGCTAGCAGCCTTCAGATGAAGAAGGTTCAGCCTACATCTGAAGATGTAGAACTCTCAGCTCCTCCTGCACCATTCCTGCCTGGATGCTGCCATGTTGCTGCCTTGATGATAATGGACTGAACCTCTGATCCTGTAAGCCAGACCCAATTACATGTCTTTTATAAGACTTGACTTGGTCATGGTGTCTGTTTACAGCAGTAAAACCTAACTAAGACAGCTTCTTCAAGAGCCATTGGGTATGATGGTGTGTATTTCTATATGATAATCCTCTTTTCTATAAGAATTCAGGCCTTCTCTCTAGATCCTACCTCTATTAAAACATTTAATTCAATTTATCATTATTGTTATTATTACTGTGTGTATATGATGTGTGTGCAAGTGAAGGTACACACATCCCACAGCACATGGGGGAAACTAGAAGACAACAGTGTGGAGTCTGTTCTCTTCTTCCACCTTTATAGGAATGTGTTCCAGGGATCAAACTCAGGTTGTCAGGCTCACGTGGAGGGCACCTTTACTTGCTGAGCCATCGCTCTGATGCTCCGTCTTTTATAATGTTCTTTTATCCTCTCCTGTGTCTCATTGTTAAGTCTCAAAAGCCAAATCCCCCAAACAAGAGTGGCACTGACGTTATCCAAAATGATGATCTGGTTCAGCTCAGGCTGGACTATAGAAGGATCGTTGGAGGAAAGATACACACTTGTGCTACTAGAGGAAGCCTACCTGTGACACTATTGATGATTTTCTGCTTACTTGCAGACAGGAGCCTAGCAACTGTTTCACCCAGCAAGTGCTTGAAGCTGATGCAGAGACCCACAGCCAAATGTTTAGTGGAGTGTAAGGATTCCTGTAGAGGAGGTGGAGGAAGGATTGAAGGAGCCAGATGGGTTAAGGACAACACAAGAAAACCTACAGAGTCAACTAACCTGGGCCCACGGGTCTCATGGAAACTGAACTGCCAACCAGAGACCATGACTGGGATGGACCTAGGCCCTCTGCACATGTGTAACAGCTGTGTACCTGGGTCTTATGTGGGACTCCTAAAGTGGGAGCAGGGTCTGTTTCTGACAACATTGTCCCCCTTTGGATCCTTTTCCCCTAACTGGGCTATCTTGTCTAGCCTCAGTAGAAGAGGATATAGGCTTAGATTTTCAAAACCTACTTACATAAGTGTTCTCAAATGCTTTGACCCCTCTTCTAGGCCACCATTCAAAGGTAGGGGAGAAAAGATGGTAAATAGGACAAGGGGATGTGGACCTATTGAGAAGTAGCTCTTTGAGGTGACTCCAATCTCCATTTGTCAGGATCCCAGCAGTCCAGTTCAGCAGTGTCGGAATACCCACAGCCCAGTTCAGTAGTATCACCAGACAGGAGTCAGCAATGGCAGCATGATCCAGCAGAGACCTCCCGGCTTCCACACGAGTCATTTGCACGAGTCAGCAGGAGCAGTCAGGACCAGCTGCGATGCCAGGAGCTCTCTGCAGTGCCTCTCTCGATTGAGTGAGGATCAGCAAAGACAAGAGACCAATGAAGAGTGGCAGAGCTGGTGGCAATCCAAGCACCTTCATCACTGTCCGTGGAGTCACAGTTACACTCTCCAAATATCACGCCCTTTCACCAGTCTCACCTCAGCAAAGCATCAGGTGAGTCTGCCTCAGCAAAACACCACAGGAATCTGTATCACATGACACAGCCAGAAACTTCTACTTCAAGAGGATGCTCCTAAGAAGATGTGTCTAGTCTTGCTACAGCTCCATAACATTAATAGCTTGGACCACTTAATGTTCATCAGAGGCACCCCCCCTTTTCTAGGAAGAAGGGGGAGAAGGGGTAGATGTGGAGGGAGGTTGGGAGGGAAGGACTGGGAGGAAAGAAGGGAGGGGAAGCTGTGACAGGGATGTAAAGTGAATAAATAGTTTAGTCAATTGAAAAACACAAAAAGCAAAAAAACCTTACAGGTCCCTCAGAAACCTGTGAAACAGATTTCTGTCTGCTGGGAAGAGTCACTGCCCTTCTTTCTTTCTACCCTGGGACGATGGGTTCTCCACTGGCATTTATCTGTGCTTAGATACCAAAGCCCACAATAACCACCAGGCTCCTTCTCTCCCACTAACATGTACCTGCAACCCCAACCAAAGCCCAGCTCTCCAGCCCACTGGTTCTTCTCACCTCCCTAACTCCTTCTCCACTATGGCTAGCTTCCAGGCTATTCAGCTGCCTGGTCCACCCTATCCCCAACTCCTGTCCTGACCCCAAGCCACTGCTCTTCTCTCTGTTCCAGAGAGATGACTCTGGTCATCACCGGTCTGTTCTGCTCTCTGTCCTGGAGAGGCAGCCATGACAGCTTTGGACTCCCTAAGATGTCTCTGTCTAGCCTCTCCTATATTTACAATAAACCTTTCTTCTCTCCACCCACGGAGTGGTCCAGCTTGGTGGTTTCATTGCCCCTTCGATTACACTCATAATGTTTGTATCTCTGAGGATCGGTTCAAGGACACCTCCCCTACCCCAAGGGTATCACATATTTTATCTCTTTTGGGGAAGCTAAACTCACTATCTGTTTTATCCTTTGGACAGAGAATTTGATAAAGAAATAAAAATATGTCCCATGGCAGTCTAATCCTAGTGACTCTCAGAATTCATTTTTGAACTTCTTGTCCAGAGGCATTTTTTTAAATGGCTTGGTACACAGGTTGCAGAGGATACCTCGAAGAAAATCAATGTTGGTAAGGAGCCAACACATGGAGAAGTCAGCCAAGAGAACTCTGGAGAAATAGAATCAAGGAGCCCCAGCTTTGCTCCCTACCCTTCCCATCAACTTCTGAGTATGTGAGTCTGTAAATTCTCTTCTTGGAGCAAAACACTCTGAGTGTCTTAGTTACTGTGAACTGGGGGAAAGAACCTGTTGTCAGAAAAAAAATGAGTAATGTTATTTTTTAATGTGATTTTGACAAAATAAAATACTTCTAATGGTAATGACTTAAATGTGTGTAAAACTAACACAAGACAGCGTGTGTTATGAAAAAACTATTTATCAACACGATTGAATTTAGCAACCATTAGGAAGACATGCTTTCTTCTTCTTTTTTTTTCATGGAGTAATGGTAAGAAGGCTCATATAACACAGACTCCTTTGCTGGTTAGTTGAGAATAGAAAGACACATTTTCAGGATAGCTCAGTGGTTAAGAGTACTGATAAAGTGTCCTTCCAGAGGATGTGGGTTTGATGCCCAGTATCCCCACAAGTAGCTCACCACCATCTGTGACTTCAGCTCTAAGAGATTTGATGCCCTCTTCTGTCTTTGTGGGTGCTACACTCATGTGGTGCACAGACACACATGCAGACAGACAGAGCACACATACACATAAAGAAATAAAATTAAAAGGAAAAGTATGTTAATATTTTCCATTCTTTCGGAGTAGGCCAGACCTTCATGGTAGATGCGTGAAAACTTCCGAAGCCTCCCAGGGCAGTTTTACTACCTCTCCACATCATTGAAGTAATATTCAAGATTAAAACCTACAGATTATGGGGAAGGTCACATGCCATGATAAAACCTGCTCCTTCACCTTTTCTGTTTTGAATACGATTTCACAGAGTCCTAAAACACAGATTTTAAATTAAATTATATATAGTGAGGTTTAAACTTGAGCTCTTTAGCATTACTTGGAGCCATGGTCCAGAAGGCTATTGTAGATAATAATGGGGTGGTAACTGGTCAATATTTCTGCTCCATAGTAACAGCTAGCAGATATGGTACTGAGTGGAAGAGAGAACATGGATTGCTTTGCATGCCTGAATTCTTGACTTTATTTTTCTAGCCAAGTGCTTTTCTTACTTTACTTGTGATGGTTTATATATGCTTGGCTCAGGGAGTGGCCTGCCACGCACACTTTGCGTGATGGCGGTATTTGAGGCGTAAACTTCAAGGAAAGTCAGTCTCCTGCCTCCGCATTGTCGCCTGGCACCCCAAACTCAGAGGTAGCCCAGATATGTCCTCGTACTTGTGTGCTAGGGGCCCACCAAGATATCATTTCTTTAAAACTAGTAAGAAAATTCGGACATTGCTCTCTGACCTTCACCAATGTTCCAATGTCATAGTTAAACCCTGGCTTGGAATGTTAAGCCATCCAAACTAATTGCCTCCAGCATTGTGGGTAGGGCATTAAACCCTGGCTTGGAATGTTAAGCCATTCTAACTAATTGCCTCCAGCATTGTGGGTAGGGCATTAAAGCTTACAGAAAGAGACAGCATTCAGCATTCTAGATTCAGCAGTCTGCATTCAGCATTCGGACTTGCTCGCACTTGGACTAGAACCAGAACTTAGGTGGACTAGGGCTTAGATTCATGCAGTCCGTAGCCCCCAAGGCCCGGAGCGCTTGGGCCCGCGGGGTGCAGCACCAGTCGAGATTCAAGAGATTGAACATTCGAGATTCGAGCATTCAACATTGAAGATTCAGCATTGAAGACTCGAGATTCAAGCGTCTATTCTCCTGGCTGGCGCACCCGCAGCCTCCCGGGACTCTGGCCGAGACCATACAGCCCGAACATACTCGGAGCCCAGGGGTGCTGCACCAGTCCATAGGAGATGTCTGATGTTTTTAGACCTAGTGTGTTTTAGGTGGCCTCAGATGTACCTCGACTACTGAACTGCCAGATTTTTCATTTCTCTTTTACAATGATTGTAAAAGCCTCGTGTCATTTTTTGAGAAATACACTCAGACCTTACACCACTCGTGTCTAGTCTGTTTGTCAAAGCCGAATCCCGTGCACACCTGGCCAGAACTCGTCGTCCCGCGGAACAAGGGACCCTGTAAGAAATCCCAGTCCGTGGCAGTGGCCCTATAGGGAGTTGTGGCCTTGTTGGAGTAGATGTGTAACTTTGGGCATAGGCTTAAGACCCTCACCCTAGCTGCCTGGAAGTCAGTCTTCTGCTAGCAGCCTTCAGATGAAGATGTAGAACTCTCAGCTTCTCCTGCACCATGCCTGTTTAGATGCTGCCATGTCCCCACCTTGATAATGAACTGAACCTGTAAGCCAGTCCCAATTAAATTAGACTTGCTTTGGTCATGATGTCTGTTCACAGCAGTAAAACCCTAACTAAGATACTTGATAAAAAAAAAAAGTACTATTTAATGATTACATTTTTTTTTGTTTTTTGTTTTTTGTTTTTTGTTTTTTGTTTTTTTTTTCGAGACAGGGTTTCTCTGTGTAGCCTTGGCTGTCCTGGAACTCACTCTGTAGACCAGGCTGGCTTTGAACTCAGAAATCCACCTGCCTCTGTCTCCCAAGTGCTGGGATTTAAGGCGTGCGCCACCACCGCCCGGCTTAATGATTAAATTTATAATAATGCATTTATATAATTAAAACAGCAGATATGGCTTTTAAGGATTTATTTTTATTTTTAATTATGTGGCTCTGTGTATGAGTTTATGCACATGCAAAGAAAGTGCAGGAGTTTTTGGATACAGGCCTTTTGGAACTGGAGTTATAAACAAGCGGACGTTTGTAAGCTTCCATGTGGATGCTGAAGACTGCTCGTGGGTCCCCACCCCTTCTCAACTTCATACCCTCTTTTTCCAAATACTTCAAAAAGCCTCATTTATGATGCCCATGGATTCATGGGCGTGGGGCCATCCATAAGAGCACAGTTGACCTACTAAGGGCCATACCCTTAAAGAGAACTGATTCTACCTCCTCACAGAAGCCATAAATTGTCCATAACTCTGCAGCGATTGTTTGGGCACCTCCCCTGAATGGTCCATGTGGCTACAGGTGGGGATCACAATTCCCCCTGAATGGTCCATGCAGCTACAGGTGGGGATCATGACTCCCCCTACATGCTTTAGTGTTGAGTTAGTCATGACTTCTTAAGCTCTCGGCTTTTCTTTTCATATGTCATATTTTGTTTTTTCTTGATGCTTTCTCATCAATACTGTAGCCTATCTTCACTTTTCTTCACTACTGTTTTCTTTTTTATTGGTCTTGCTCTATGGATTAGAAGACTTGCCTTCAGTGTTGCCAGTTGTTTCTTCTGCTTGGGCAAGTGTGCAGCTGAGACTCCCTAACGAATTCCATAGTCCAGTTACTTCATTCTGCATCCCAGAACCTCGGTTTGGTTTCAGAAGCAGTTTCTATTTCTTTGTTGATGTTCTCATTTTGTTCATGCGCTGTTCTCTTGAAGCTCACTGAGATTCTTCATGGTGGTTATTTCGAATTATTTGTCAGGCAATTCATCTTTATTTCCTTTTTTAATTGGTTTCTAGAGACTCAGCTTGTTGAAACAACCAACTTCAGTAAGGTCCCAACTTTCACCAGTAAGCCCAGCTATTGCTCATGGATGCTGCATGAACATCTTCTAGGTATGTATCATTTCTGATATTATGTATCACAGTTAGGGTTTTATTGCTGTGAAGAGACACCATGACCGAGGCAACTCTTATAAAGGAAAGCATTTAATTGGGACCAGTTTATAGTTTCAGAGATTCAGTCCATCATCATTAATGTGGGAAGCATGGAAGCATCCAGGTTAGACATGTTGCAGGAGGAGGAGGTAAGAGTTCTATATCTTGATTCACAGGAAGCAAGGCAGACTATTTCTGCACTGGGTGTAGCTTGAGCATAAATGAGACCTCAAAGCCCACCCCAACAGAGACATACTTCCTCCAACAAGGCCACACCCATTCCAATAAGTCCACACCTCCTAATAGTGCCACTCCCTATGGGCCAAGCATTCTATGGGGCCCATACCTATTAAGACCACCACATTCTGTGTATGGTTTTATGTATGTAGTCCTCCATTTAGAAAGGGTTCCATGTTCCCTGGTATCACAGGAAACACCAGACTCTTCATTCCCAGAACCTCTCAGATACACAAAGCATGCCAGTTCTGTTAGGATTCCGAGTCATGCAAGTCAGAATCAGTCTTTTATACAACTCTCTGAGAAGACCTAATGTTGGACGCATACTCTTACTTCTCTTCACCTTCTCAAGGATAAACTGTAAATTAGCTGTTGGCTTTGTATTCTGCTGAGCTGGGATGGATTGCAGCGAGGACACTTGTGCATGAAATGAAACTGTTCTTGGGATCTGTTCCAGACTAGCTCTCCTTGGCTTTGATGGGTTCAGTTGCTGGGGTCAGTGTGATGCCTTCATTGATGTCTTTCTAAAGGCTTTTTGTATTTGTGCTGTCATGACGTCATTGCTTCTGTGAGGAGCATGGTCTGGGGCTTCCTGGACTGACATCTTCCTGCTGACAGTCTCCTTATAAAGCTAGTGTTTTCATAAATGTCTCCATTGCACGCTTGAAAGGTAAGAGTATATTAAGACTAGAGCTCAGGGCTTCAGTCATTTTCCCCTACCCAAATCCAGATCATGTTCTCCCCCCACCACCCCCTCTACCCCGTCAGCAGAAAGAATGGAAACAGGCAACCTTGGAAGGTAGGAGGTTGTATGTGGGGGACCCTCCAGAGACCTGGGAGGTGAAAGACTCTCAGGACTCAAAGGGAGGGACCCTAGATGAAATGCCCTACAGTGGGGAGAAGGAACGGGTAGAGCCTACCTCTAGCAGAAAGACAGGGCATCCAGTGAGGGATGGGCTTGCTATCCCACAGTCAAAACTCTGACCCATAATTGTTCCTGTCTGAAAGAACTGCAAGGATGTAAATGGAGAAGAGCCTGTGGAAAAATAGGTCCAGTGACAGGCCAAAGTGGGATCCAGCTCAAGGGGAGGGCCCAAGGTCTGTCACTACTGCCGATGCTATGGAGCGCTCACAAAAAAGGGACCTATCATAACTGCCCTCCTAAAAACCCAACAAGCAGCTGAAAGAGTCAGATGTAGATATCTGTACCCAACCAATGGACAGAAGCTACTGACCCCTGTGGTTGAATTAGGGAAAAGCTGGAAGAAGCTGAGGAGGAGGGCAACCCTGTAGGAGGACCAGCAGTCTCAATTAACCTGGACCCCTGAGATCTCTCAGACACTGGATTACCATCCAGGCAGCATATACCAGCTGATATGAGGCTCCCAACACATATACACCAGAGGACTGCCGGGTCTGGGTTCAGTTAGAGAAAATGCACCTAAACCTCAAGAGACTGGAGGCCCTAGGGAGTTTAGAGGTCTGGTGGGGTAAGGTAAGGGTAGGGACATCCTCATGGAGTCAGGGGGGCCAGAGGAGGTATGGGATATGGAACAGTCAGAGGATGGATAGAGAGGGGAATAAAATCTGGAGTGTAAAAAAAAAAGAAAATTAATAATAATAGTAATAATGATAATATGATGATGGTAATAATAATAATAATAATAATAATAATAATAATAATAACAATAATAGTAGAAAGATAAGAGCACTACTCCTGAACTTGTTAGGTCAAATTGCTGAAAGTCCTCAAACAAGAAGAGACCACTGAGAACAGCAAGAGAGGTATGGCGGGAGGGAGGGCCTTCCAGATGATTGGCAGGTACGTGCTCATCTCACAGTTTTTAAGACCTGTTCCTCTTGCTCATGGTTGTTATAATGAGTTTACCAGCTGTCGTCGAATCACTGCATTCTCAAAGTATCACTGAAGTTGAAAAATCACAGTCTGATCTTTATAATCATAATGTCTGCCAATGAGCATACATGTGGTAGGTGTTATTAATAGAGAATGCTACCAAGAAAGCAGACACTTGTAAAAGCAAATGGAAATGATTGAAAAAAAAAGACAAAAAAAAAAAAACAACAAAGGAGAGATTGCTAAAATGTCCATCAAAAAAGAACAGAAAGGGGGGAGTCAGTAGAAGGGAGGGGGGGCAGGGTATGGAAATGGAGTCAATAGGAGAGGCAAGAGGATAAAATGATGAATTTGGGACTCGGAGGCTGAGCTCCAACAGCACTCATGAGTAGAGGAGAAAGAGTTTGGATGTTTATTATAAAGAAAGGGAGGAAACACCATCAGCTGGAGGTTGATAAAGTGGCCTGGAGGAGAGAGAAGGAAAGAGGAAGTTTAGCATCATATATGTAGTAATTGAAATATTTCACACCTAAGAAAATAACATAATGGTGGGCCAGAGACTTTGAAAGGCCACTATCAGCCTTCATTATTACCTATTAAATGTCATTGTACCGTCCTGGGCATCAGGGTCAGCTTTCCCAATTTGTAGCAATTGTATCCATGATGATGGACATAATTGCAGGACCAGAAGAATAATTACCGCCTTTCTTACTATTATTACAGGGATTCAGGCACCATTAATTTTGTAATTGTTATGAAGTGGTGAAGAAGAATTCTCTAAATCTTTCTTACATTCACTTTCTTTTCATTTTTTTAAAATTAGGCAAATACCTTGAATTTAATGCAGATACATATTTTACAGTACATTGGCTTGTTCAGATTTATATTTTATTTTTATTCATATTTATATTTTGGTGTTTGACTGTTTATGAGATTTTTTTTTTCCAAAACAGGATTCATTGGAGATTCTGACTCAAGGTACATTTTCTTACCTTTTTGTAACCTGATGTTTTCTATAGAATAATTGCCATTCAAATATTCCACTTAATGTAGCACATGCAGTATCATTAGTCTCCAGCTACTGCCTCTTTTCAGATTTTAATTGACTAAAAAATTTTATATATGTAAACTTCACCTAGACATTTTATAGTCGTTTTTTGGTCATTTTAAGTTTCTAAAAACATATAACCCACATGTGGTAAACCCTGTAAGCACAAGATCTCATTATTACCACACATTTGAAGCGATGCTTGTCACAGGCATCTTTCCATGTACTGGCCTTTTATGATAGAAACAGCAGGCTGGGGCTCGGCTTCACTTGCCTTGTGGACTGTACAAAAGATTAAACGAAAGTACAACTATGCATTATTTGGGACAGCGCTGTGAATCTAAGGACTAAGCTGGTTTTTTGTATGTGAGGGTCTTGTCTATTTCTAATGCAAATGAGAACCACAACCTCCTGAAGAAAACAAATGTGTCCAACCCATACTTAGCTGTGTTGATATTACATTTATTTTTTGTGCATTTCACAAAGTCACATAAATATTTTTGTGATTAAAATTTTTTTGAGGACATAAAAACAGACCAAGAAAACAAAATTTAAATATATATTCCATCTTTGAGTTCATGTATAAATTTGGTGTGGTTCCAATAAAGAATCTAATGGATTTCAAGCAGCATTTAACATGCTGTTTCTTCAGGAGAAGAACCATCGGTAAATTTGATTCCATTAAGATAAACAATATGTGGAAAGCAGTCCAACAGAGTTAAATATAAGTGATAACACAGGGAAAATATTTCTTACTGTGTTCCAGGTAAAGAAGCAATACCTAGGACTTTCAAAGAAAAACATTTGAAATATTTAAGAATATTAATAACCCAATAAAAATGGAAAAAGGATCAGAACTGACAATCCATACAAAAGTGAAACACTGAAGTTCAATAAACATATATACCAACATCAATTGCATATTATGTTAGCCAGGGTTCTCCAAAGAAACAGAACCAATTGAACACACACACACACACACACACACACACACACACACACACACACAACTCCTGTCTTAGTTAGGGCTTTACTTCTGTGAACAGATATCATGACCAAGGCAACTCTTATAGGGACAACATTTAACATGGCTTACAAGTTCAGAGGTTCAGTCCATTAACATCAAGGCAGGAGCATGGCAGCATCCAGGCAGGCACAGTGCAGGAGGAACTAAGAATTCAGCATCTTGTTTTGAAGGGAAACAGAAGACTGACTTCTAGGCAGCTAGGAAAAAGGTCTTAAAGCCCAGCCCCACAGTGACACACTTCCTCCAACAAAGCCACATTTCCAAACAGTGCAACTCCCTGGGCCAAGCATATTCAACCACACCTCCTATTGGTTGTCTTTCTCTCTTTCATTTCTCTCTTTCTACATATATATGTTTCTCTCTCTCTCTCTCTCTCTCTCTCTCTCTCTCTCTCTCTCTCTTTCTCTGTATATATACATATATGTATATATATGCATATGATTCATTATAAGGAATCAATTCACATGTTGTTGAGGCTGAGTCTCAGTAATCTGCTGTATGCAAGCTGGACAATCAGGAAAGCTGGTGCTACCAATTTTAATTAGAGTTGAAGACCTAAACCAGGACCACATATAGTCTAAGTCCCAGTGTCTAGCTAAGAGAAGACTAAGGCCATACAGTTCTGAAAGAGAGAGTAAGAGGGCAATCTGTTTTACTCCAGAACTCTCTAAAGAAGCAGAACATAAAATGAATATATATATACACATACACACAGAAATACACATATATGCATATATATGTATGTACATATGCATATATATGTATATATACACACACATATGGGATTTATTAGAATGGCTTACAGGTTTGGCTACTCCAACAATGACTACCTCCCAATGTAAGGCCAAGAATCTGGTTCAGCTCATGAGACTGGATAGTTCAGCAGTCCTAATCTGATGCTGTAGTCCCAGAGGTCTCCTGGAGAGCTGCTGGTCTTTAATCTATGCTGGAATTTTAAAGAAGCAGCTTTCAATACTGGCAAAGGAATGAATGCTTCAGCAGCAGGATACATGAACTTGCCAACGAGAGCGAGGACGAGCAGGCACAAAGCATAGACTCCTTTTTCTTGTCCTTTCATGGGGTCTGCCACCAGAAGGTGTGGCTCAGATTTAGGGTGGGTCTTTCCAGTTCAAATGATCCAATCAAGACTTCACAGGTGTGCACAGCTGCTCCGGCTTCATTCAGTTGATTCCAGATGTAGCTGAATTCGCAACCAAGATTTGCCATAACACAATCTAAGGTTTCAGATCCTAATCTTATCTAAAAACACCCTTACAGACATCCTGAAATAATGTTTAACCAGCTAACTGGGCACCCTATGGCCCCACTAAACTTTTACATGCATTTTTATCCTAAGAACTCGTTGGCATGTTTTTTTTGTCGAGTGCTTTTTATGGCACAGAATGGTTATTTACAGAGCTTGTCATTTATAAGTGTGGGGAACAGCTATGCACTTTAAGTTCTAGTGGGGATATTGAGCCATTGGCACTCTGGAGGAGAATTTGGTAGCATGTGGTAAGCTTTAGTTAGGTGTGCTTTATAATCCTGCCATCCTTGCTTAAGGTACCAACCTCTGTGATCAGCAGTGGAGAATGAGAAAGTAAGGGACAATTTTATGTCATTTTTGGAAGAATTACAGATATGATGCCCTGTCACAGAGTAATTTGCAAGGCATGCTATGATATGCCAAGAGCAAGCTGAAATATAGAGTATTACATTAAAATAAAAAATATTAGCATAGAACATCATGTGCATTTATAACTGCCTCAGGGTATCTAGGAAGGACATCCTAGACAGCAGTGGCTCTCTAGGCAGGGTCTGGGAGTATGGGTTGATGGGAAAGAGCTCAACTGATTTAGTTTTCTTTTAAAACACTGTTCTTTCACAACTACTTATATACTCACATGCACATAAAGTACTTTGACCATATTCACAACCCACCAAGCTCTCTTACCCTTATTTCTTTCTCAATGAATGTTTTCTTCTTAATAAGCCACCCTCCTATTTTCATGTCTTTTTAAACATTATGTTTTCTTGATTGGCAGATAATATTTGCATGTATTTATAAGGCAAAATGTGAACTTTTGGCTCATGTATAGGAGTCCAATGACTGATCAGGTAATTAGCCCATCTGCCACCTCAAATCTTGTTTTTTATGGTAAATATGTTCAAGAACCTCTCATATATCACCGTTTTTTTTTTTCAATTTAAATGTTGTGCAATTTATTTAAAAATTGGCGGTGGCATCAAGCATTTATTCTTCAAGTAAATGCTACTGAAGTGTCTAGTGCAGAACTGAAGAGGCGAGGCAGGATGACCCCCATCTGAGGGATGTAAAAGCTCCCTTTGTGAGGTGGCTTGCTGAGGTACAGTGCTACTTGAAGTTTAAGAGACTGGATGGTTGATTTCTAGATAAATTTCCTAATTATGGACCTGACAAGCCTTAGGATAATTCTTGGCTCTCTGTCCAATCAATAAGGAAACACCCTCCTTTGTGAGGCTCACATCGAAGATTGATTTGCTCAGCCCCCTGCCAGTCTTATCTGGTTCCCATTGTCGAATCGAGACCCAGATACTGAACATTAGACACAACCTCTTATTATAGGAAGGTCTAGGAAAAGGCTTATCTCTGGAAAGAAGTGTGTATGTGGGTGCATCAATCATGTGCTCATGTAGAAGTCCTTTTTCCCTGCATGGGGTCAGGGTTTTCATGATGCTCAAAGGAGAAAGCGGAAGCACGGGAGAAGGGCTGGAGAAGGAGTGGACTTACATTTTCATTTTGTGGAAATTAATATGTGGTCACTGCTTCCTGCAGACAGGGACTGACTGTTAATTTGGACACAGACTCTTACCTACCTGCACAGACTTCCCACACTGAGGAGAAGAATAAGGCATGCCTTAAAAAGGTCTCCTGAGATCCCATTCACTCATTTATTCCTCTGGCATATCTTAAGAACAGGCATTGTCCCAAGTCATGCAGAAATGAGGGGGCATGTTGAATGCCTCTTAAATTCTGGGTCATAGACTGACATAGAAAGTAAATGTAACATAAAATGAGTGTGAAGTTTAAAAGCTATGAATAAATTCATCAGACTTTAGAGAGAGAACTCAGATAAAGAAAAATGCCAGTCTCATAGAAGAGGGGGGAGAGGAGCTTTATAGACAACGGGAACAGCACGAGCAGGTGCCCTAGGGAGAGTGGGCGGGAACCTGATATGAGTCTGTGTCCTTCAACGAGGAAAAGAACAATTTCAATCTAGATTTTGTTTTATTTTTTTATTTATGTGTGTGTATACTATACTATACTATACAATACTATACTATACAATACTATACTATACTATACTATACTATACTATACTATACTATACTATACTATACTATACTATACTATACTGCCTGTGTGCAGGTGCCCATGGAGGCCAGAAGAGGGGGTTGGATCTCCTGAAGATGGAGTTATGGGCAGTTTTGAGCTTCCCAGTGTGGGTGTTGGGAATAGAACTTGTGCTGGAACATGGTCCAGGAAGGGAGCCCCAGGAAGAGAATTCTGAGTGCTTGTAAGAACACTCCAAGAAGACAAGAGTCTTGTGCTCTTGGTTTCCTCTCACAGAATGGTTCTTGGAATGTGTCTTCCGGCTCTTCCCAGTGTAGCAGACAGGAACGAATTTACTTCAGATTTCTCATTATTGCTTTCTGGTGTTTTCCAAGTAAATGTTTTAATTATCCTTCATATTCTTCTATGGAAAAACATTTTTGTTTGTTAGTTTGTGGGCTTTTTTTTTTCTTTGCCACCTATGGCTCATCCTTGAACTTTCTAGCCTAGGGGGTGGGCTTCCCCTCCCCTAGAGGCTTGTCTCTATATAATCCAGACATTTTGGTTCTCTGTGTCTCTGTCTTTCTCTGTCTCTGCCTCTCTCTTTCTGCCTCTCTGCCCCTGTTCTGTCTCTGTCTCTCCATCTCTCTGTCTCTCCATCTCTCTGCCTCTCTCTGTTTCTGCCTCTCTCTGTCTCTGTCCCTCCATCTCTGTCTCTGCCTCTCTCTGTCTCTGTCCCTCCATCTCTGTCTCTGCTTCTCTCTCTGTCTCTCCGTCTGTCTGTCTCTGTCTCTCACTTTCATTTCTCTTTCCCTGTGTGTACACTCTCTCTATTTCTCTTCTTCCCCACCCCTACCAGTCTTTCTGTCTACATGGTGATTTCCCTGGCCCTGTTCCTTGGGACTGGTGAACATGGCTGAAAGCTACCCCCACATAAACCTGCCCCTTTTCACTTTTAATTCAGCTTGAATTGGCTTATTTTGTTGGCAGAGAAAAATCTAGAAAACCTATTAATAGACAGTTTGAACTCGTGAGAATGTTACTCATTTGGCCTCTTTCAACCCTCATAGTACCCTCTGAGCTCTGGGTAAAGTTGGTTATTGTAGGGGACTCTAGTCTGCCCCATTTGTCTGCTCCATTCTCCCAGGTCCCTCCCTCTCTAGAGCTGGTGACAAGATTGGGCCCTCTCTAATAGCAGCAAAGAGCTATTGACTGTGAACCATCTCTCCTACCCTTGAATGTTGTTCTAAACGCAGTAGCAATCATGGAAGAGTTAAGAACAGTGATCTAGTTTGGATCACATTTTTTATTACTGCCCATGAAAATATAGAAAGGGGGAAAGAGACATCTTAATTATGCATATTGCTAAAATTATCTTTTATTTGGGAGCCAATGGGGAGAGGTAAAAGGAAAGGTAGTGATGGTTAATATGATCAAAGTCCTTTTCTTTCTTTCTTTTTGAGACAGGATCATTATGTAATCTTGCCTAACCTGGAACAGTAGACCAGGATGGCCTCAAACTCACAGAGATTCTGCCTCTGCCTCCTAGTACTGGCAGTAAAGGGGAGCACCACCATATCTGGCTTCAAAATGCATTTTACACATGTATGAAACTCTTATAAAGTAATCTATTATCTTATACAATTGTTATGTGCTAATAAAAACCAAGCTATGGTATAGTGTTAAATGAAAAAGAAAAAGTCTTTTCTCGAGATAAACAGTTATTGAGAATGAACAGTTTTATCTATTTACATAGTGGGGTGCTTAGTCCAAGACAGTAATCATTAAGAAAAACAGACATAAATAAAACATATTTTATTAATTTTATGTAGCTAAGTCCTGAGGGTAGAGATAACACTCTCCCAGGAACCTTTTTTTT
>NW_022196905.1:250615264-250620978 GCF_008632895.1 Mastomys coucha
TGTCTCTATCAGATAGTTGAGATTAAAATCTGTTCAATCTGGAACATGTGTCCTCAACTGGATTATCAAATGCTTTTTCCCTTCACTATTAATTTCCACAGTGGTGATTTCAATATTCAGGAAATGTAGAACCAGACCTTCCTTTAGAGAAAACAATTGTATTCTCTATTGATGGGTAAACAGTTTAGTATAAGATTGCTTGGTAGTGCCTGTCTTAAGTTATTTGGTCTCCCAAGACAGGAGTATTCTTTAGAGCAAGCCCTTCCTCTGTGCCATTGTAATGACACCGTAAAACAGTTCTTTTTATACTTCCCAATAAAACAGTGTGACACCTTAAATCTGAGTTGCTTTATTTTTTTAAAGGGGGAAGAATGTACAATTCCTCCCCATTCACCTCCCTCCAGCAAGGCAATCATCGGCTACAAAGAAGGAGGCTCAGGGGAAACAGCCTCACTCTATAAATATATTCAAGGTAACCATATAGATAGAGGGGATTATTCACAGTAGGAAAAGATAGGAAGACAAGGTGACAATAACCTAGAATTATTCAGATGCAATTTAGGTTCTCGGTGGGAAAAGAATACATTCACCCATAAACACCCACTCTGTTGGGGCCAAAGCAGTTTGGGGAACTCCAGAGCAAAGGCATTTTGGGGTTGGATGTGGCATGTGTACCGAGGATCCTTGTTTGGAAGCTAGGGTCAGGTCCTGCTGTTCAAGGTAGATAGGGGAGACTATCTGTTGGGGGAACTGGGTAATTGGGTGGGTTTAGAGTATTATATTTAGCACAGTCTCTGAAACTACAATATCCCATGTCATATTAAAACTTAAGATTTGAAGAGGCTGGAGAGATGGCTCGGTGGTTAAGGACTCGGACTGCATTTCCATTAGACCCAGCTTTAATTCCCAGCACCCTCATGACAACTCACAAGCATCTGCAACTCCAGTGCCAGGGATCCAACGCCCTCTACTGTCCTGCTTGGGTTGTACAGGCATGTGATGCCTAGACATACATGTAGGCAAATAGACATATGCATGACATAAAATAAATACATCTTTTAGAAAAATCCTTAAGTTTTGGAAACAAACATACAGAGAAATGAGAAGTTCTTTTATTTTTTGTTATTTCCCCCTTCTTCCTTAAGAGAAAGAATAATCAGATAATGTAAACCAAGCAATCAAGCACAGGATGGCGTCTGTAGGTAACATTCCCTGTACTTCTGGGAAGGCTATCATGAGGATTTTTAATTACCAATAGTTTTGCATTGTGTCAGCTATTTTGTTTCTTCCAAGACACAGTAACCAAATCCAGTTCGCAGATCATTTAAATGCACTGACTTTCCAGAGAGGAGGAATTACTGTTCCTAACACTTGTTCCATCTTTTGGAGCTTAGACTAGGGTTTGGGATAGATGGCAATTCCTAGGTTTCCAGTGATTGTATCCTGAAGCCAGACTTGCTCAAGCCCATAATGGAAGCCAGACTGTTGTTAATAGAAGATAATCTTTGGACAAATGCTGTTTTCTTTTGATTCATATTTGAGCTGGAATGTCCAGGATTTTTGACTAGCAGTGACATTTTTCAAATATTGGTTTAGTAGCTAACTTTACTTTGTTATTGACAGTGCTTGGTATCTGTGCAGGACTTGAGCTCACTCTCTTTAACATTTATTTGCATACTGTAAACTGAAGATGGGCTTTTGACTACATACTGATAGGGAAACACATTTGCGTCTACAGATCCTGAAATGGGAGTCTGCAGGAGCTGTGAGGATTCATGCTGTCTGTGTGTTTGTCTGCCTCAGTGTGACACCTTTGGAATTTCTAGTGACAAGACTAAAGACCATCCTTTCTCTCCCAAAGTAAGAACCCTGACACATGGTAGTAGATACAGCTTATTGCTACTTAGGTTTTTCCAGTTAAATTTTATTGATATCCTTTGAAACAAAAACCTTCATGTCCATTTGGGGGGAAAACGCTCTTTGAGGTAGAAGAATTAATAATAGCAAAAATAAATAAGACAGTGCACGAAAAAATTTGCTTCTGATTTGGAACTCAAAATCCTGTGACAGAGAGAATTCTATTTTGTTTCTATAGCCCCAAACCAATTTAAATCTTAGAAGGGCACAGAGGCTGCCAAGTTGTTAGTTGGTCTTCAAATAGGTACAGCTAACTTTCATTTACTCCATGTTGAGGACTTTTTCTCCTTTCCCAGGGTGTTAGGACCACATACATATCCACTACTGTATCAGTTTTGTGCTCTTATTACTGCAGCCAACTATCTGACCAGAAGCAACTTCAGGAACAGAGTCGTTATTCATGACTTAAGGGGTTACAGTTCACCATGGCAGGAAAGATAGGGCAGCCGGGATGGGAAGTGTCTGGTTATGTTGGAAACAGAGTGGACAGGAAGTAGAAATGGGCTGTCCAACTTCAAAGGCCGCCCCTAGTGATCCACTTCCTCTGCTTCCTAAAGGATACACAATATTCCCAACAGCAGCACCAGTCAGGATCACCAAGTGTTCAAATACGAGAGAGAGAGAGAGAGAGAGAGAGAGAGAGACAGAGAGAGAGAGAGAGAGAGAGAGAGAGAGAGAGAGAGAGAGAGAAAGGGAGGGGAGGAGGGAAGGAGGGAGGAGGGGGGAATCTCAGATGTTTTGTGGAGAGGGGAAGGAAGCCTTGGCATAGGGGAGACTATTTTGGAGGTACAGTTACTCTTGGGCATAGATTTCAAACAACATCTCTTTCCTACTTGGGATTCCCTCTTTACAATGACCCAAAGTGTTTCAAAGCCAACTGCATCTCTTCCCATGATGCCTTACCGGCCCCGAGTCTCCCCCTGTTCCAGTTCTGCCCTCCTGACTTCTTTATGCCTTTAAACATTTTTTCTTGTATCTCTGATTCTCTGCTTTGCTAAGTCCATACCTTTAAGACTGTGGCACATGCTCTTTGATTTTTTTTTAATCTTTCTTTGTCTCCTCTCTTCTCCTCTTCTCTCTGTCATTTCAAAGTAGACTTCCAAATTATTCTTTTGAGAAGCCTGGTTAACAGATGAAAGAAGGGAAGCAGAATTGCCTTTTAAGGTGGTATGATGCCAAAAGAATTCTGTGAATTTGGAAGGTGTACTCTTTAAAGAGAGGAACAGTGTCTAGAGACATATTTTGAAGAAATATCATGAATCCGCCATAGTTAAAGAGACATGGGTGCTAATGGTGTGTTCTGCTCCTGTAGATGGCTTTTACTTAACTTATGCCTTAAGATCTTTGCTGCTATCAGTTTTCAAATATGTGCATTTCTTTTCTCTGAAAGTCACATCTATCTCAAGCAGTTATTTTATTATAAATGTACACTATCTTTCTCTGTGTCTCAAGTTTGATGGTATATACTAGGTTTCCAGACTACTCTCCAAGTGTTCCCAAGTCCAGCTGTCTTTCCTTGCACTCCCTCCATCCCTCCCCAACTGATCACTCCCAGTCTGTTCTACCACACCCAGTCTGTGGTATGCATGTTGGATTCTCTAGCTGTGGTGCCTCCTCCTCCATTTCCTCCATCTCAGGGTATCCAGATGCCATTGCATACTGAGCTGGAAGGATGAAGTCAAGTCCTGAGCAGGTAGGGTCTGCAGGATCCAGGTCAGGCTGGGTGTCAGGGTGGGGTTCATCTCTGAGGATTTTAATGTTACAGCTAGAGTGCATATACTTTATTGGACTAAACAAGGCTATATATGAACCTTGGAGAGTGGGAAGGACTTTTCAGGGTGAATATAAAGTCATTGGCTAGAGTTTAAGGTACCAAGGATGCCTCATTTGCATGGAGAGGCATTTCAGGAATCTCAGGTACTTGCTGGGCAGGTTCTTATGGGAGTCCAGGGAGGAAGTTGAACTTGTAGATTTGCCAAGGACTATGTGGCCTTCCTCAGGTAAAGAGTTGTGTGTGCGTGTATTTGGGGGGAAGTTGGGCTTCCCCAGACAAGGTCAGAGAAGGGGAAGCTCTGCTGGAAAAAGGGACTACTCCATTTTGCCCTGAGCTCAGAGGAGGTATCTGGACATGGTAGATTGAGACCTTAAGTAGCAGGGTTTCCTTCCTGTATTAGTCAGGGTTTCTATTCCTGCACAAACATCATGACCAAGAAGCAAGTTGGAGAGGAAAGGTTTTATTGAGCTTACACATCCACATTGCTATTGATCACCAGAGGAAGTCAGGACTGGAACTCAGGCAGGTCAGGAAGCAGGAGCTGATGCAGAGGCCATGGAGGGATGTTTCTTACTGGCTTGCTTCTCCTGCTTGCCCAGCCTGCTCTCTTATAGAACCCAAGACCTCCAGCCCAGGGATGGCGCCACCCACAAGGGGCAATTGAGAAAATGCCCCCCAGCTGGATCTCATAGAGGCACTTCCCCAACTGAAACTCCCTTTTCTGTGATAACTCCAGCCTGTGTCAAGTTGACACACAAAACCAGCCAGTACATTTCCCAATCCCAGTTCACCCACAGAATCTATTTTATTTTTATTTCCCAGGGAGATCTGAAGAAAGGGAGGGGTTAATTACATTCCTCAGACCACAGGGAGAAGAGTCAGACCACCAGAGCTCATAGACGCATTCCGAGACCATTGGCCACCCACCTCATTCCCTATAGACCAATCAGTTTAAAAGTCACACTGTTCTGCCAATCACGTTGTGCCTAATGGTTGCTGCTTGGAGAACTGTATTAAGGCTCATGGGGTCTTTCTCTCTCTCCATGTGCAGGGCAACCCCCACATGTTGGGATAATAAGTTCCTCTTGCTTTTGGCATCAATTCCCGGCTCTGCGTCATTCACTCAGGGAGTCCCTAGTAAGCTAAGGCTCGCCAGATCTATGGTTTCCCCTATAGCCCTCCTCTTTAGCAAACCTCTCTGAGTCTATGGATTGTAGCTTGATTATCATTTACTTAAAAGCTAATATCTTCTTATAAGTGAATATATCATATTTGTCTTTCTGGGTCTCTATTACCTCATTCAGGATGATTTTTTTTTTCTAGTTCCAACCATATGCCTACAAATTTCATGATGTCATTTTTTTATTAGATATTTTCTTTATTTACATGTAAATTTCTCCATTCCTAGTTTCCCCTCCAGAAAAACAAAGAAACAAACAAAAACAACAAAAACAAACCCCTGTTGCCTCCCCCTTCCCCATGCCTGCCACCCCACCCTCTCCCACTTATTGGCCCTGGCATTCGCTACACTGGGGCACAGAACTTTCACAGGGCCGAGCTCTTCTCCTCCTATTGATGATCAAATTGCAATCCTCTACTATACACATGCTGCCAGTATAATCAGACCCCTCCATGTGCAGTCCCTGGTTGGTGGTTGAGAGCCTGGGAGCTCTGAGAGTACTAGTTAGTTCATGGTTGTTTGTCCTAAGGGGTTGCAAACCCCTCAGCTCCATTGGTCCTTTCTCTAACTCCTTCACTGGGGACCCTGTACTCAGATCAATAGATGTCTGTGAGCCTCTACATCTGTGTTAGTCAGGTACTGTCAGAGCCTCTCAGGAGATAGCTATATTTAGGCTGGCTTGCCCTTCCTTCAGTCTCTGCTCCACAGTTAATCTCTGCAACAACTTCCGTGGGTATTTGGTTCCCCCTTTTACGAAGGAATGCATTGTCCACCATTTGGTCTTCTTGAGTTCCTTGTGGTTTGTGGGTTGTTCTTCCTGTATTCCAAACTTCTGGGCTAATA
>NW_022196905.1:250624570-250659278 GCF_008632895.1 Mastomys coucha
CTTGCTTTTTGGTGTTAGATGTTCTTAGTGTCTCTGACTAGAGCTTGTCCTGCCCCTGCCGCCCTGCAGCTCCCCTGGGACTCGTGGGGCCTGTCCCTCCTGGCTGGCTGCTCCGGTCTCAGAAACTCACCAGAGAGAAAACGGCGGCTCTTTCCCAGGTCTCTGGCTTAAGACGTTCCCTGGAGGTAGGCCTATAGGAGTCTTAAGTCATCTAGATCAAACTGCATGACCCAAGGAAAAGTCATTACATACCAGTTGTGACAGCAGATAGGTCTCCGAGGCCCAGCTGCACCAGGTACTTATCCAGGCTGCAGGTGTCTGAGTCCATGATGTCATTTTTTTTAAACAGCAGAGTAATATTCCATTGTGCAAATGTACTACATTTTCTTTCTTTATTCTTCAGTTGAGGGGCATCTATGGGCATCTAGACTGTTGCGAATGAACATAGTTGAGCAAGTGTCCTTGTGGTACCATGGAGTGTCCTTTGGGTATATGCCCAAGAGAGGTATGCTCAATCAATAGACCTGTATATTGACTGAGATAGATTGATCCCCAATTTTCTTTTTTTCTTTTCTTTTTAAAAATTTTTTATTTATTTTTTTATTAGATATTTTCTTTATTTACATGTCATATGATTTTTCTTTTCCCAGTTTCCCCTCCCAGGAACAAACAAACAAACAACAAACAAAACCAACAAGAACAAACTCCTGTTGGCTCCCCCCTCCCCATGCCTGCCACCCCACCCTCTCCCACTTATTGGCCCTGGCATTCCCCTACACTGGGGCAAAGAACATTCACAGGACCAAGGACCTCTCCTCCCATTGATGATTGATTTTGCAATCCTCTACTATACACATGCTGCCAGAACAATCAGTCCTACCATGTATACTCCTTGGTTGGTGGTTGAGACCCTGGGAGCTCTGAGGGTACTAGTTAGTTCATATTGTTGTTCATCCTAGGGGGCTGCAAACCCTTCAGCTCCATTGGTCCTTTCTCTAACTCCTTCACTGGGGACCCTGTACTCAGTTCAATGGATTGCTGTGAGCCTCTACCTCTGTATTAGTCAGGTACTGTCAGAGCCTCTCAGGAGATACCTATATGAGGTTGGCTTGTCCTTCCTTCAGTCTCTACTCCATAGTTAGTCTTTGCAACTCCTTCCGCGGATATTTTGTTCCCCCTTTTAAGAAGGAATGAAATGTCCACATTTTAGTCTTCCTTTTTCTTGAGTTTCTTGTGGTTTATGGGTTCTTCTTCCAGTATTCTGAACTTCTGGGTTAATAACCACTTATCAGAGAGTGCATACCATGTGTGTTCTTTTGTGATTGTGTTACCTCACTCAGGATGATATTCTCCAGATCCATCCATTTCCCTAAGAATTTCATAAATTCATTGTTTTTAATAGCTGAGTAGTACTCCATTGTATAGATGTACCACAATTTCTGTATCCATTTCTCTGTTGAGGGACATCTGGATCCCCCATTTTCTGAAGAATAGCCATATTGATTTCTATAGTGGCTATACAAGTTTGAAGGAATGTTCCTGTTGCTCCACATCCTTGCCAATCTGAGCTGTCACTTGTGTTACTGATCTTAGCCATTCTGACAGGAATTCAAGATGGAATCTCAAAGTACTTTTGATTTGCACTTTCCTGGTTGCTAAGGGTGTTGAACATTTCTTTAAGTGTTTCTCAGCCATTTGAGATTCCTCTACTGCAAATTCTCTGTTTAGATCTGAACCCACTTTTAAATTTGTTTATTTTTCAATTATTTGATGTTTTAATATTTGGTTTCTTGAGTTCTTTATATATTTTGGATATTAGACCTCTATTGAATGTGGGGTTGGTAAGAATCTTTTCCTCTCCCATAGGCTGTCTCTGTCTCATTGATGGCGTGCTTTGCCTTATAGAAGCTTTTCGGTCTCACGAGGTCCCTTTTATTAGCTGTTGATGCTAGTGTCTCCACCATCAACTTTCTGTTCAGGAATTTTCTCCTGTGCCAGTGTGTTCAAGGCTATTTTCCACTTTTTCTTCTATCAGGTTCAGTGTGTCTGGTTTTATGTTGAGGCCTTTGATCCACTTGGCCTTATGTTTTGTGTCGAGTGATAAGCATTGATCTATTTTCGTTCTTCTACAGGCAGACATTCAATTTGACTAGCACCATTTGTTGGAAATGCTTTCTTTTGTCCATGTCTTTTTGGTTCCCTCAAGGCAGCCACAAGAATCAAGGTGAGCTCCTAATTTGTTTCTGGTTGTTTTCACAATACTGACTAGTTAGTCTCTCTGCTGACAACAAGCCTAAGCCCATGAGCATTGTGCTTCATTAGATTGAAAAGAAAAAATGATACCATTTAAAAGGTTGTAGCTAGCCTATTAAAAGCATATTAATTGGTCCAGGAGATAGATCAGTTGGTAAGGTCTTACCATGTAACCATGAGAGCCCTGACCAGATCCCCATCGTTTATGGAGCTCATGCTTGTAATCTCAGCAATGGGGAGGTGGAAACAGTCTCCTGAATTAATGAACCCCAGGCCAGTGAGAGACCTTGTCTCAAAAGGTAAGATATGGGCTCCTGAAGAACTTTGTCCTCTGGCTGCCCAGTCCTGTATGGTCACAGAAGAGATGGCATGACATGGTTCCTGCCTCTGGAACAGAGCCATCAAGGTCTTGGCCTCCACAAGTGTCGATAGTTGCTGGGCATGAGGCTTGTGTTTGTGTGTGTGTGTGTGTGTGTGTTCAAACTTCATGTTCCTCCTTTGGGAAATATTCTCTCTGCCAAAGTTATTGGGGAATGTCCTTTCTGCCAAGGTTAATGATTCCATGATAATCAGAGACAGCACAAGTCTGAGAGGTGGGAGTATGTCTATGTTCTTATCAAAAATGTGAACTCAGTGACCTTTAGGAAAACCCTTAAAGCTGTGGAGAATGAACTCTAAAACCATGAATGCAAAAATATATAAACAGGATTTCTTAACTATGTAAAATATAAGGATGCAATATGAATTATAAGAAGGGCTTCATGGACCTAAAGGAACAGAGGCAGCTGCACTATGAGCCAGCTTGTTAGAAAAGTATAAAGGTAGGCAGATACAAAGGCAGGCAGATTCCTGAGTTCAAGGTCAGATGGGGACAGAGCAAATTTGGGCCCACGTATAATAGAAGTGGTGATCTCAGAGCCAGATCCTATCCAGCTAGTTTATTGTCTGTGCTTTGAAAGGCAGACAGATCTCTGAATTAATTTGCAATGTTAAGAAAAATGTGCTTCTGGCTTTCTAAGGCAGGACCAGCCAGGAGGCTCAGGCTGCAGAAGTGGCAGGATGGCTGAGATAGGATCCTTTCTACCTCCGTCTACAACCAGGAGGGACTGCAGATCCACAACTCTCTCTGCTCACCTTTCCTGCAAGTGGAGAACTTCTCTCCAGAGAGTGCTCTGACCCTGGGTCTCAGGTGGGACCAGCTGGGAGGTACAGGCCACAGAAGCTGCAGCCTTTGTTCATCCATCTGCACACAGGAGGGACAACTGATCCACAGCTCTCTGCACACGGGTCCTACCAGGGTAGAGATGACATCCCAGAAGGGCAGACACAGGCTTACAGAGAAAGTAAGTCAGAGAAAGTAAGAACATCTAACATCAAAGATTAACAGATGGCTAAAGGCAAAGGCAAGAATCTTACCAACAGAAACCTAGACTACTTGGCATCATTAGAACCTAGTACTCCCACCACAGCAAGTCCTGGATACCCCAACACACCAGAAAAGCAAGATTTGGTTCTAAAGCATATCTCACAATTGTGATAGAGGAATTTAAGAAGGACATAAATAACTCCCTTAAAGAAATACAGGTGAACACAGGTAAAGAGGTACAAGCCCTTAAAGAAGAAACACAAAAATTCTCTAAAGAATTACAGGAAAGCACAACCAAACAGGTGAAGGAATTGAACAAAACAATCCAGGACCTAAAAATGGAAGTAGAAACAATTAAGAAACCACAAAGAGAGACAACTCTGGAGATAGAAAACCTTGGAAAGAAGTCAGGGGCCATAGATGCAAACATTGTCAACAGAATACAAGAGATAGAAGAGAGAATCTCAGGGGCAGAAGATAACATAGGAAACATTGACACAACAGTCAATGAAAATGCAAAATGCACAAAGTTTCTAACCCAGAACATCCAGAAAATCCAGGACACAATGAGAAGATCAAACTTAAGGATAATAGGTATAGAAGAGAGTGAAGACTTCCAACTTCAAGGGCTAGTAAATATCTTCAACAAAATTATAGAAGAAAACTTCCCTAACCTAAAGAAAGAGATGCCCATGAAGATATAAGAAGCCTACAGAACTCCAAATAGACGAGACCAGAAAAGAAATTCCTCCAACCACATAATAGTCAAAACACCAAATGCACAAAACAAAAAAGAATATTAAAAGCAGTGAGGGGAAAAAGGTCAAGTAACATATAAAGGAAGACCTATCAGAATTACACCAGACTTCTCACCAGAGACTGTGAAAGCCAGAAGATCCTGGGTTGATGTCATACAGACCCTAAGAGAACACAAATGTCAGCCCAGGTTACTATACTGAACAAAACTCTCAATTACCATAGATGGAGAAACCAAAGTATACCGTGACAAAACCAAACTTACACAGTATTTTTCCACAAATACAGCCCTTCAAAGGATAGTAAATGGAAAATTCCAACACAAGGAGGGAAACTACATCTCTGAAAAAGCAAAAATGTAATCTTCCAACAAAACTAAAAGAAGATAGCCACATGAACAGAATTTCAACTCTAACAACAAAAATACCTGGAAGCAACAATTATGTTTCTTTAATATCTATTAATATCAATGGACTCAATTCTCCAATAAAAAGACATAGGCTATCAGACTGGGTATGTAAACAGGACCCAACATTTTGGTTGCATTCAGAAAACCCACCTCAGTGACAAAGACAGACAGTACCTCAGAATAAAAGTCTGGAAAACAATTTTCCAAGCAAATGGTCCTAAGAAATAAGCTGGAGTAGCCATTCTTATATAGAATAAAATCGACTTTCAACCCAAAGTGATCAAAAAAGATATGGAGGGACACTTCATACTCATGAAAGGTAAGATCTACCAAGATGAACTCTCAACTCTGAACCTCTATGCTTCAAATGCCAGGACATCTACATTCATAAAAGAAACTTTACTAAAGCTCAAAGTACACATAGCTACACACACAATAATAGTAGGAGACTTCAACACCCCACTCTCTCCAATGGACAGATCATAGAAACAGAAACTAAACAAAGATATAGTGAAAATAACAGAAGTTATGAAACAGATTTAACAGATATCTATAGAATTTTTGATCCTAAAACAAAAGGATATACCTTCTTCTCAGCACCTCATGCTACCTTTTCTAAAATTGACCGTATAATTGGTCACAAATCAGGCCTCAACAGATACTAGAAGACTGATATAATTCATTGCATTCTATCAGATCACCATGGACTAAGGCTACTCCTCAATAACAACAATAGAAAGCCTACATACATGTGGAAGCTTAACAACACTCTACTCAATGAAGACTTGGTCAAGGAAGAAATAAAGAAAGAAATTAAAGACTTTCTAGAGTTTAATGAAAATAAAGCCACAGCATACCCAAACTTATGGGACACAATGAAAGCAGTCCTAAGAGGAAAACTCATAGCTTTAAGTGCCTCCAAAAAGAAACTGGAGAGAGCATACAATTTGACAGCACATCTGAAAGCTCTCTAGAACAAAAAGAAGCAAATTCACCCAAGAGGAGTTGAAGGCAGGAAATAATCAAACTCAGGGCTGACATCAACCAAATGGAAACAAAAAGAACTATACAAAGAATCAACCAAACCAGGAGCTGGTTCTTTGAGAAAATCAACAAAATAAATAAACCCTCAGCCAGAATAACTAGAGGGCACAGAGACAGTATTCTAATTAACAAGATCAGAAATGAAAAGGGAGACATAACAACAGACACGGAGGAAGTAAAAAAACAAAAACAAAAACAAAAACAAAAAACCATTGGATCCTACTACAAAAGCCTATACTCAACAAAACTGGAAAACCTGGATGAAATGGACAATTTTCTAGACAGATACTAGGTACCAAAGTTAAATCAAGATCAGGTAAGTGATCTAAACAGTCCCATATCCGCTAATGAAATAGAAAGAGTCATCAATAGTCTCCCAACCAAAAAACTCCCAGGACCAGAAGGGTTTAGTGCAGTTTTATCAGACCTTCAAAGAAGACCTAATACCAATACTCCTCAAACTAGTCTACAAAATAGAAACAGAAGGTATTCTACCAAATTCATACTATGAAGCTATAATTACTCTGGTACCTAAACCACACAAAGAAAGAAAACTTCAGACCAGTTTCCCTTATGAGTATCGATGCAAAAATACTGAATAAAATTCTTGCAAATCAAATCCAAGAACACATCAAAATGATCAAACATCATGATCAAGTAGGCTTCATCCCAGGTATGCAAGGATGGTTCAATATACAGAAATCCATCAATGTAATCCACTACATAAACAAACTCAAAGAAAAAAAAATCATATGATCATCTCATTAGATGCTGAGAAAGCATTTGACAAAATCCAGCACCCCTCCATGATAAAAGTCTTGGAAAGATCAGGAATTCAAGGCCCATACTTAAACATAGTAAAAATAATATTCAGCAAACCAGTAGCCAACATCAAACTAAATGGAGAGAAACTTGAAGCAATCCCACTAAAATCAGGGAGTAGACAAGGCTGCCCACTCTCTCCTACCTATTCAATATTGTACTCCTAGTCCTAGCCAGAACAGTTAGACAACAAAAGAGATCAAAGGGATAGAAATTGAAAAGGAAGAAGTCAAATTATTACTACTTGCTGATGATATGATAGTATACTTAAGTGACTCCAAAAATTCCACCAGAGAGCTCCTAAACCTGATAAACAACTTCAGCAAAGTAGCTGGCTATAAAATTAACTCGAGCAAATCAGAGGCCTTCCTCTACACAAAGGACAAACAGGCTGAGAAAGAAATTAGGGAAACAACACCCTTCACAATAGTCACACATAATACAAAATACCTTGGTGTGACTCTAAGTAAGTGAAAGATCTGTATGACAAGAAGAACGAAATTGAAGAAGATCTCAGAAGATGGAAAGATCTCCCATGCTCATGGATTGGCAGGGTTAATACAGTAAAAATGGCCATCTTGCTGAAAGCAATCTACAGATTCAGTGCAATCCCCATCAAAATTCCAACTCAATTCTTCACAGAGTTAGAAAGAGCAATATCCAAATTCATCAGGAATAAAAACAAAACCAAACCTATTATCAACAATAAGAGAACTTCTGGGGGAATCATCATCCCTGACTTCATTCTGTACTACAGAGCAATCGTGACAAAAGCTGCATGGTATTGGTACAGTGACAGGCAGATGAATCAATGGAATAGAATTGAAGACCCAGAAATGAACCCATACACCTATGGTCACTTGATATTTCACAAAGATGCTAAAACCATCCAGTGGAAAAAAGACAGCACTTTCAAAAAATGGTGCTGGCTCAACTGGCAGTTAGCATGTAGAAGAATGCAAATCAATCCACTCCTATCTCCTTGTACAAAGCTCAAGTCCAAGTAGTTCAAGGACTTCCACATAAAACCAGATACACTGAAACTAATAACAAAGAAAGTAGGGAAGAGCCTGGAGCACATAGGCACAGGATACATTTTCCTGAAGAGAATACCAATAGCTCATGCTCTAAGATCAAGAATTGACAAATGGGACCTCATAAAATTACAAAGCTTCTGTAAGGCAAATGACACTGTTAATAGGACAAAAAGGCAACCAGCAGACTGGGAAAAGATCTTTACCAATGCTATATCTGATAGAGGGCTAATATCCAATATATACAAGGAACTCAAGAAGTTAGACTCCAGAGAATCAAATAACCCTATTAAAAATGGGGTACAGAGCTAAACAAAGAATTCTCAACTGAGGAATACCGAATGGCTGAGAAGCACCTAAAGAAATGTTCAACATCCTTAGTCATCGGGGAAATGCAAATCAAAACAACCCTGAGATTCCACCTCACACCAGTCAGACTGGCTAAGATCAAAAAACTCAGGTGACAGCAGATGCTGGTGAGGATGTAGAGAAAGAGGAACACTCCTTCATTGCTGGTAGAATTGAAAGCTGGTACAACCACTCTGGAAATCAGTTTGGTGGGTCCTCTGGAAATTGGACATAGTTCTACTGGAGGACCCAGCTATACCACTCCTGGGCATATACCCAGAAGATGCTCTAACATGTAATAAGGACACATGCTTCACTATGTTCATAGCAGCCTTATTTATAATAGCCAAAAATTGGAAACAACCCAAACATCCCTCGACAGAGGACTAGATACAGAAAATGTGGTACATTGACACAATGGAGTACTATTCAGCTATTAAAAACAATGAATTTATGAAATTCTTAGGTAAATGGATGGATCTGAAGAATATCATCCTGAGTAAGGTAACCCAATCACAAAAGAACACACATGGCATGCACTCTCTGATAAGTGGATATTATCCCAGAAGCCCAGAACACCCAAAATACAACCCACAAACCACAAGAAACTCAAGAAGAAGAAAGACCAAAGTGTGGATGCTTTGTTCCTTCTAAGAAGGGGGAACAAAATACCCATATAAGGCGTTGCAGAGACTAACTATGGAGCGGACAATCCAGAGACTGTTCCATCTAGGATTCCTTTCCATATTCAGTCATCAAACTCAGACATTATTGTGGATGTCAGCAAGTGCTGGTTAACAGGAGCCTGATATAGCTGTTTCCTGAGAGGCTCTGACAGTACCCGACTAATACAGAAGTAGAGACTCCATTGGACTGAGTACAGGGTACCCAATGAAGGAGCTAGAGAAAGGACCCGAGGAGCTGAAGGGTTTGCAGCCCCTTAGGATGAACAACAATATGAACTAACTAGTACCCCCAGAGCTCCCAGGGACTCAACCACCAACCAAAGAGCACACATGGTGGGATTCATCGTTCCAGCTGCCTATGTAGCAGAGGATGGCCTAGTCGGTCATCAATGGGAAGAGAGGCCCTTGATCCTGTGAAGGTTTATGTCCCAGTGTAGGGGAATGCCAGGGCCAGGATGCGGGAAAGGGTGGGTGGTGAGCAAGGGGAGGGGGGAGGGAACAGGATTTGTTTTTGTTTTTGATATTTTTTGGAGGGGTAACCAGGAGAGGAGATATCATTTGAAATGTAAATAAAGAAAATGTCTAATAAAAAAAGAAATTAAAAAAAAAAAAAAAAGAAAAATGTGCTTGGTGTCTTTTCCTAGTAGGCAAGGGGCTAATGTCACAAGATGCTGATTGGTGGAATAATCAAAAGAAAACTTGGGACGGATGACTGAATTGATAGGCAAATAAAAGACTGGGCTTTGGTCTTCCAGAGCTGAGTTGTCTGGTGATCTTCACAAAGCTGTCTGGAGCAGAACACAGGCTCTAAGCTTATACCCACGATTTGGCTTCAAGTCATTCTTTTTGAAGCTCTTGTACACCCCTTCCTCAGAATGCCTCTACAAGCTGAGGCTGGTCATGGGCATCTTGCTTTTATATCCATGTTTACAGATGTGTCCACACACCTACAGTCACCCCTACATCATAGGTAAACACACACACACACACACACACACACACACACACACATACACATAGACATGTGCTTCTCTCTCTCTCTCTCTCTCTCTCTGTCAATCAAATTTAATGAACTTTTAGAATAGTTTTCATAGTGATTCTTGTCAAACTTCTTATGTCTATAGTTCTGAGTTGTAACTAAAAGTGATGTATTTTCCCTGTTGTCACCCAACTTCCCTCAGCTCACAAACTGCTCCCTGGGGACAAGCAACTCAGTTGGGAACATAGGATAACTGTAACTTAATGGAACCCCAATGGCTTATAAAAGTTAATGTGGCTAAGACAATTAATGAAGCTTCTACAGCAGGGGATGTGAGCCTGAGGATAATTTATGCATTGGGACAATCAGGCTCATTATGAGCATTATTTAACATTCCCCAGGCCCTTACCTAGAGTGTGGCAATACATATAAACACAGACCTGAGCCATATTTTAGACTCCTATAGGTAGAAAAATATCTCTCATTGGAAGACTTGAAAAGATCTTAACATGGAACACAATAGCTAGTTGGAAGAATCAGGAAAGGGCATTTTTCATGAGGTTCAATGAATAAGTATGTTGTTTAAGAAGACAGAATTCTTAAACACATTGGCAACTCCAAGTGAAATGAAGGTTCCAGCTAACAGTCACTCCTGATTCCTTAAGCAAAGGAAACAGCGAGGAGCAATTTTACAGTGAGAAGCAGGCTAACATCATCTGAACATGTTGCTGGTGACTCTACACCATTAAATATGAGGCGATCCAACGCTGGCTCTTGATGATGTTGGAAGAGAAGAAGGCTGTGTAGGAAGTGTATTTATAAAATGTCTGAGTCTGGGTCAGCAAGATGGCTCATCAGGTAAAAGTGCTTGCTGTGAAACCTTGATGACCTGAGTTTGATCCCTGGAACTCTTGTAAGGATGGAGAAACCAACTCCACAAAGTTACTCTCTGGTCTCCACATGTGCAATATGGCATATGCATGCATGCATGCCATATATATATATATATACATGTATATATATATGCATATATATACATGTATATATATGCACGTGTGTGTATATGTATACATACATGTGCATATATACATATACTATATAAGAAAATTTAAAACAATTTGAGACCTACTTATGTCAAAACCTGCCAATTTATAGGATATGCATGAGATAAAGGAAAATTACCATAAACCTATAGAAATAATCAATTAAATGCAGAATGTAAGGTGCTTATTTGTTTATATTAATAGAGTAAATAAACTAGGAACAAAATTAGTTGTAAAAATAAAAGAGACTTAATGCATTATACGAGCTTTGGGGGTCCAGATTCAAATAAAAGTATATAAAATATTTTCGTGTTATTAGGAAATTATCGACTTTGAAAGAATTGGTGTCTTCTCAGAGGACACACAGAGGACCAAGTGTTTCTGGTTGAGATGCTGCTCTGTGTAGAGCTTTCTGCAGAACACTCTACTAAAAGACACAGGTCAATGCAACACTGAACAATGGCCACCTGTTGATGAGCACAGGACTGATTAATGTGTGCTCTGGCTACATTTGAAATCTGCATAATTGGGAGGACTATTGATGTGTCATATGAGGAACAAAAAGATAGTGAAGGAGTTATACCTTGTGAGCACTCAAGAGCGAGTGCACCATCAGATCAAAACTGTTAACATCAGCTCATTCTTTTTGAGCTGATCTTAACATTTTAGGTATTCTTCAAATACAGTACAAATAATGTCTAGACTTTAAAAATGTTTAGAGGAAGTACCATCCATTTACAAATAAGTTATGAGCCTCTTAATGGAAAAATAATAACTTCTCTTTGTGTGTGTGTGTGTGTGTGTGTGTGTGTGTGTGTGTGTGTGTATGCCTAGACTTTTACATGGGTACCAGGGATCTAAACTGAGTTCCTCATGCTTGTTCAGCTGAGTCACATCCTCAGATTCAGGAAAAAACAAGAACTTCTCTGCATGAATAATTTATTTAAACTCCTTCATCTAAGTAAATTATAATGGCAATTAAGATGTTTCTGTTGTACCTATTTATTTAAAAAAATTTTCTAATGCGTAATTTGAATATTGGATATATAGAGGTATGTAGTTTATTTCAAGAGGCCATATAAAGTGTATTTTAATAGATCATGTGAGAGGTTTTTGGATTTAGTCAAGTATCTGGAAAGAAGCTTCAGTGAATTTGGGGAAACTGAGGTAATCAATAATATTTAAGCATCTGTAAAACCTAGAATGTGTTGAGCAGCAGGCAACTTGGCTATCATAGTGATGTTTTGTAAGACTGAAAGGAGACACATAAAACATGAACATTTAGTCACACATGCCTACCTTACAGGCTCCTCTCAATGCACATAGCTCCACGACTTTCTTCCTCACCTGCCTTGGTTGTCCTGTGAACGTGGTTGTGAATGTGAACGTGGGAAACATGTGCTCAGCTTGCTGAGACCCAGCTTGAAAGCAGGCACTCTGATGTCTAGCTTTTCCCCACTGGCATTTTTTAAGTTTTATTCTATTTTGGCCAGACCATTGAACTAGACATCTGTACTTTGTGTGTGTTATCCTATAGAGGGCAGAGGTTAACCCCCAATGTTGTTTCTTAGGAACTACCTAACTTGTTTTGTTTTGTTCATTTTTTTTTCCAGTGGGACCTGGGACTGCTGATTGGATTAAGTTGGCTGACCAACCAGCCCAGGGAAATACCTGTCTCTGCCTTCTCAGTGCTAGGACTAAAGTGTGCCCTGCCATAACCAGCTTTTTAAGTGGAGCTGGAGAATCAAACTCAGGTAGTAATGCTTCCATAGCAAGCTCTTTAGACAGAGCTATCTCTCTAGTGAGAAATAGTTAAGTGTGTAATGCACCATTGTTGATTATAGGCATGGTATTACGTGGCAAATCTCTAGACCTTTATTTAGTTGGCCCTGGTTTATCATTGCAACGCTCTAGAGATCTAAAAAACACACTGTTGATGCTTCCCACTGACTTCTGATATGGTCTGCTACATTTTCTTGCATAGCACATGTCCGATCAGATGCCTCACAGGAGGGACCCATTTCTTTCTGCTGCTCAGAATGCCAACCTAACTCAAGATACCGTGTCTTATGTCCCACTTGATTTTCTTTCCCACTTATTGTTGACCTTAATAAGATTTTTGTTTGCATCCATTCCCTGTTGGAAGTTTGACACAACTAAACATTAGGGAGGGAAAAAAAGGAGAAGACAACTATTAGCATCTTGTGGATACCCTTGGTTTCTTTGTTTGGGTGGTTTCAATTGCAATGTTTTCCTGCTTTAATGAGACTCGGTGTTCATGGGAATAGGGACTGGTATAAAAGGCAACGATGCGAGCAACTCTGAAAGGCAGAATGCTACAATAAAATTCACCTTCTGGGACTCTCTAGAACTCTGAAGGAGGATTGTGGACCACTATTGTATTTAAGCACGGCAGATCCCCAAGCAGCCATAAAGGAGAATGTGGATTTCTGGATACTGGATCGGTACTAACAAACATTTTACAGAAAATATTCGATTAGTGGTTTGCGAGCTTTTCATGTGGAAATCTATCACTTGCATTGACCTGATTTAGAGTTGCAGAGAGGGGAAAATAATCACTCGGATACTGGAAATGGGTTGACCCGCAGGTGGGTCTATTCATCCATTTAATGCGGCATTTTTTCAATGTAGTTTTGGGAAGCAGGAATAGGTCACCTGGGAAATAGGAAGGCAAATTTTGAGTCCTACCCCAGACCCCAGACACAAACATCTAAGGGTGGGTCTCACCTTGTGTTTCCACAAGCCTACCAGGAATTCAAATCAATGCAAAACTTTTTAAGAATGACTGGATTTTTTTTCAAAGATTGATTTTGAAATTCATAGTGTGATTTCTTTGAGGGTGGAATAAAGGTTCACTTTTCTTAGTATACCAAAGTCATTTGAATCAGATGAATAGTCTTTCATTGCTTACAATTTTTAATAAAAGCCCAAAGGTTTCATAATAACTTGATAATTCTGCATATTGATCATAATTAAGACAATGCATGTATATTAATATAACCATTACATCTTATTATTCATGTTAGCTACTGTAAATGGACTGATGTATAACTTTTATGCCTGCATATTTCTAAGGACAATAAGAAAGTTATTAATCTGTCCTTTTTGTTACTGTGATGAAATAACAACTGTTGGAAATCTATTTTTGGTTGTGAGTCTAGCCTTTAACAGCTGAGCCATCTCTTTAGTCCCCATTGGATATTTATAAAGAAAAGGTTATTTAGGTTCAAACCTAATGAAAATGACAAGACTTGAGCCGGGCGGTGGTGGCGCACGCCTTTAATCCCAGCACTTGGGAGGCAGAGGCAGGCGGATTTCTGAGTTCAAGGCCAGCCTGGTCTACAAAGTGAGTGCCAGGACAGCCAAGTCTACATAGAGAAACCCTGTCTCAAAAAAAAAAAAAAAAAAAAAAAAAAAAAAAAAAAAAAAAAAAAAAAGAAAATGACAAGACTTCATATCTAAGAAGCTCAGAGAACTACACTCAGACACAATAGAATTTCCCAAAATCAAGATTAGGAGACTGTTTTAAAGATTTATTTTAAAATGTTAAGTATGTGTACGTCTATGTTGGGTCTATGTGTTTGTTGCATATGTCTCCCTCTGTGTGTGTGTGTGAATGCATGATATATCTCTATCTATCTATCTATCTATCTATCTATCTATCTATCTATCTATCTATCTACTATCTATGCATTTGAAAGCCAGAGGATGGTGTTGAATTCTCTGAAGGCAGTTGTGAGGCACACAATGTGGTCCCTGGGGAAACCTGCAATTGGTTTAGCCACTGAGCCAGTATCTACCTAGGAAGATAGTCTAAATAAATAGACACTAAGGGATAAAAAATAAATATACTTTATTTTATTTTTAAAATGTGTATGTGTATTCAGCCTTCATGTATATCTGTGCACCACAAGTGTGCAGTGCCTGCCATAGCCAGAAGTGTCAGGTTCTTTGGGACTGGCATTACTGATGGTTGAAAGCTGCCATGTGGTTCCGAGAATTGAACCTAGGTTCTCTGTAAGAGCAGCCAGTGCTCTTAACTGTTGAATCGTGTCTCCAGTTCCAACAAAGATAAAATGTAATGACAGATTGCTCATCAGAAATGATACCAAAGAGAAAAGTCTCACCTTCATAGTATTGAAAGACAGAGGAAGAGCAACCTGTCAACACAGAATTCTAGGTTCAATGGAAAATGTATTTCAGAAATGAATGAATGGGAATATTTTCAGACATATGAAAATCCTAAGAATGTAAAAACCAGGTGACAAGGTTTTACCAACTACAAATTTGTTAGTAAATCTAAAGGAAACCAAGCAGGCTCACATTGTTGATATGCACAGGAAAAGGTGTCTGATACAACCCAGAGAATGAAAGTTGAACCATGATGAGATTTAGTTTTAAAAATACTTATAACATTCACATTATTTTGTTGTTTATTTTTTGAAATGTTCTTATCAGCCTGGCCTTGGACTCATAATTCTCCCACCTTATTTTCCTCATCCTGCTTAAACAAAACAAAAAAATCCCTGTAGTTTTAAAGACCAACATTGTATTGTTTCTTTATGGCAAAATATCCTGAATACTTTTTTTTCAGAATTTGGAATATAATGGTGTAGATAATTCCCATTTTACTCATGGTCAATGGGGCTAAAAATAATGCCAACTTCCACAATCCAAGATCTAGTCTACCTGATTTCAGCCTCAGTATGATATATTCACGCACTAAAAAAAAAACAAAAGATTTATACCCTATTAATGTACAGTTTCTTTGCTATCAGTTGAAATAAATTTAATTTTAATTAGTAAATAAGAGGTTATAGGTTTCAAGTATTGACAGATAAGAAAAATGAAATTTTCATATTGCTTCTTGTTGTATAAAAGGATTTAGCCACTTTGAAACCCTGATTGATACTTATTAAGCAAAGCATGTACTCATTGTAGAACAGAATTTCCATTTCTTGTACACTCAATGGAAATCAATTTCTTTCTTTTATAACATTTATTTTTGTGTATGTGGAATATGCACACCAGAGTGTGTATGTGTGTGTGTGTGTGTAGGTTAGGCAACAATTTTTAGGAGTTGGATTTCTCCTTCTATTTTCTACTGTGTGTATTTCAGAAATCAAACCCAGGTTATCAGGCTTGTTGACAATTTCCATAACCTGCTGAATCATCTCACTGACTTAGAGAAGTTAATGTCTATATTCTTTAAGAGACATATACGAAAGTGTTCATGGGCATTTGATGATAGATCCAAACCAGTAACTCAAAATGACGTGACTTTCTCTTCTAGATGACTGCTGAAATTCCATATTGCCTGCCCAGTTGTGTTTTTCTTAAGCCTACATTAAATTTGTACTCAAGTTTCCTTCTGCAAACATTCTTAAATTCTTTTATTAATGAGACTAAAAACCCTGAGATGGCATCTAAATCTCCCTGGTGAGCTGGTTAGGTTTTTTTTTTTGTTGTTGTCAACTTGACATAACCTAGGGTCACTTGGGAAGAGAGAACCTCAATTAAAGAGTTGCCTCTATGAAATTAGCCTGTGGCCACACACACACACACACACACACACACACACACACACACACACACGAGATTATCTTGATTGATGTGTGATGTGGGAGGAGCTAGCTCGCCGCGGGTGGCCCCATAGGTGCCAGATAGCTCCTGAGCCTGAGATGGAGAGTGAGCCAGTAAGCAGTGTTCTCCCAGGCTTTCTGCTTCAGTTGCTGCTTGAGTTTCTGTCCAGGCTTCCCTTGATCACAGACTATTACCTGGAAGTGGAAACTGAAATTAATCCTTTCCTTTCCTAAGTCACTGGATAGCAAGACAGAAAACCAAGTAACATAGGACATGCCAGATGGAGCTTCCCTCAGATTTCCACCAACACGCTGTGGTGCTGGGATACCGACATGCTTTCCAAGCTTGCTCTACCTAGATGACACTGAGAATCATAACTTGAAGCTTTAGGCACGCTTTCGGTACGAGCCTGAAAATCCTGGGTGGAAGATGTGCGTAGGATACCAAATGCTTGGCAGAGAAGAGTTGTCATAGGAGGGAGAAGAATAGGACCGGAAGCGCATGCCCAGATTTTCCTTCAGGACAAGGAAAAGCTGAGTCTATTGGAAATGTAAAATCTGGTCCTACCCTTAGCCCTGAATAGTTACCAATGACGTAAGAGTTCTTTCTTTGTGATTCGTAACAGTAGCAAAAGTTATGAAGTAGCAACAAAGTAATTTTATGGCAGGGTCACCACATCATGAACTGTATTAAATGGTTGCAGTATGAGGAAGGTTAGAACTACTGCGGTTAGACACTCATTTGTTTCACCTTTTAAATTAACATTCTGTGTCTTAATGAGTTTCTCATCAAGATGGAAGCTTTTGGTCTCAGAAGAAATTGCCACATAAAGCATATGTGCATATATGTGAGAAGAAACCCCTGATATTCATTTTATTTTTGTTATATACACCTCAGTGAGCAACTTCATCAAAGGGAGAAACTCCCTCCTAAAAAGGCATGTTCTTATTAATGCTGGTCAATTTACAGGAATTATACCTTTCCCTGAAGTTCTCCTTGGTGCTCAGTGTTGTTCCAACCGAATAACCATCCATTTGGAATTCCACTTATCCTATTCACTTGACATTAACTCAGAAACTGCCTCATCTTCACTGTTTCTGTAGGTGTGACTGCTGTGGTCTGTCATAGCTGCAAAGGACAGTGGAAAAGGGAATGAGCCCAGGCTTGGCCCTCCCTCCCTAAGTACATGCAGCAGTAGACTACCTGCAGAGATCAACAGATCTGTCTGAGATCTGCAGAGCATCCTAGAGGAGTCACAGGCCAGCCAAGCTGCCTGAAAAGGCATGCGCCAACCCTGGCAATTGCCTGCAGGTTGTGCAAGGAACTCCAGGATTCCAGTTCTCATGAGCTGTGACCCACAATGGGGTGGGCTTTGGTGATGTGGCTGTCTTTGAATCATGTCTGTCCCTGTAAATAAGTGCTCACCTACATTGTTGTGATCATAAAAAGAGAAAGAGCTATAAGAATATGTTTTGGCGAGGTGTGGGGGAAGGGAGTGCCTCGGTGGGCCCATGCCGAGGCATCTCTTACCCCTGAGGGACCAGACACAGGCTGGTATAGTATAGAATAGTTTATTTAGGACATGGGGAGGGGAGTTAAGATAGTAGAGGCAGAGAAAGCCAGAGAGAAGGAGAGAATAGAGAAGTAGGGGCCGGCCATGAACACGTGGGGGTGGGGGAAAGGAATGGGGAGAGAGGGGGAACAAAGGGGCAAGAGGCAAGGGAGAGAAGCAGGAGTAAGAGAGAGAGGAGGGGGCAAGCAGCCCCTTTTATAGGGCCAGGCCTACCTGGCTGTTGCCAGGTAACCATGGGGAGGAGCATACCTGGCTGCTGCCAGGTTATCTGTGGGGGTGGAGTTTATACAGAAGGCTAACATACATTCCTGTGAATATATCCCAATAAAACTAACTGGTTGAGCAATAAACAAACAAACAAACAAACAAACAATGTCACGTATCTTAGAAGCATGAGAGCAACTGGTCTTGCTTATACCTTGGTTTGAAAACTCCTCTGCCTTCAGAAGTATGAGAAAGTACATTTCTGTTTCTTATCAACTACCCTACTCAGGCACTCTAGTATGGCCGCAGAACACAGGCTAAGACAGCTGTTTTTCAAACTTTGAACCTCTAGAGCAGAAGACAATAAGTTTATGTTGTTTTGTGCTGCTAAGTGTGGTGATTGGTTCAGGTAGCAAGGAAACCACTGCATTGTTATAAAGGACTAAAAAGTTAACAATGATAAATATAACAAGGGGTTACAAAATTGCTTAGTAACATGGTCATTACTCAGAATCCTTTCTAGCAAGTTTAAATAACGTGGTGAAATAGATATGTTCTCAAGAAAGAGGTTGACTGAAGAGTGAATTCTATGTCTTTCAAGGTCTTTGCTATTTCGTTATGTTTTGGGAAAGTTAGCTCAGAATCCAGACTTGTGGAACAAAGTTTATTTTGGGGGCTCCAAGTGGAGCCATTTCTATTTTTTTTCTGACACAATGTGGTCAGAGCCATTTTATCCGATTAAGGCAAGTGTTAAGAATAAAAAAGTTCTAGGAAGGAACTGACATTAAATAACCCTCCAGAAGTGAGCTTTATGAGAGAGTTCATCAAAACCATGACAGCTCTCTCTCATCTGGCCTTGGAGGGAGAACATTACAAAGGGTTTATCCTATCAGAGACAACAGGATAGACCTCAAACGGAAGGAGAGTTGGTTCAGAAGGAATGTTTAAGTTAAAAGAGAGGATCTAACTGGACAGGTTAGCAGGGGAAAGCCCACAGGCCCAGTTTCTAAGAGAAATCTCTTGAACTAAGGAAAACATTTGACTTTTATATCCTGGGAGTTCCACACTATGTGATTTAGTCTGTGATAGCCCATGTGACAAGGAGCACAGGGTATCAGGTATTAGATGAGGCTATAAATTAGGGACTGCAAAGGCATAGAACCATTCAGGTTCCTAACTCTCTGTCTCAGAGAGAGTGAACTGCAAAGGGGCATGATTTATCAAGCTGTGGCATCTGGTCTGGTCTCTTAGAGTAACTGGGATCTTAAGGGGCCAGTCCCATGATTATAGTGAGAATGTCCCACTAACTTTACACATCACCACAGTTTTAAAAATACTTATGATTATATGTACAAGATAAAAAAAGCAAACATTGAATCAATTTAGGTGTTTGTACTTTTAGTTCATTTTGTTGATTTCAATTTATTTTCCTATTTCATGAATATATTTGTAATGGGAAAAAAACAAAAAGGAAGAACACAATGACAGCAATTATTTTTAATAACAGATGTGATATTAATACATGAAGTAACAAGAGGACAGGGCTGTACTGATCTGTGGGTATAATGATAAGTCATTAGGAGTTGTTTTAATGCTGCCTAGTGATAGTTGATTTTCTCTTAGGGCTACGTTCTGTCTATCCCAGATTCAGGCCACGATAATGGTGCCAGTAACGGGTTTCAACTTGTAGAATAGGCCTTACGTCCAATTACAAAGTGGTTAATTACTTGTGTGACATTCACACCATTGCCGGATCAGTGAACATGTCTTGCCAGACCGGTCATTATAATTAAAAACATGGTCCCAGGAACAAGAAGATAGGCATAAACTTCATTCTTTTCTTCTTGGGTTTCATAAGACTGCTCAAACTTATTTGGTCATGTTGAAGTTCAGTTTTTTGCTGAAAAGGGTTGCCAGACTCACAGAAAAATTCTTCAAGACCTATTTGGGATCATAAAGAGTTTGAATGAAAGAAAACTATGTAATAGAATCTTCCTCTTTGAGGTCACATTTGAAGCCCGCCTAAACTTCAGCGTCTTGTTTTGGATGTTCTTGAGGAGACAACGTTTCATGTTTTTGTGAAGAGCTGTCTGACACAGGGAAACTTCACCTTCAATAAGATTAGTTGAGAACATTGGAACAATCGAAGCATTGTTTCTTCGAAATTGCCAGCACACACTTCAGAGTCCCGCCTTGTAGACTCTGCTTTAATTCAGGTCCCGTCACAGCTTGGCAGAGCCTTTGTGTCCACCTCTCCTTTGTCTCCCGGTGACAGGCAGATTTGGCACTACAGAACAGTTCTCAGAGAGGTAGCCTTTGCTGTCATTGTTTTGCAAATTTTTATTTTTTAAAGGCTGAAGGAGAAAGATTCAGTAAAAAACAAATGTCAGGTGAGACACTTAACTGGTTCTTTTTCCCCACACTTATACGCTTTGTCTGTTTCCTCTGCCTGATGGCATCAGGGATTTATATGAGGTTGTTTTCTTTGAAGATTGAAGAGGTTTACTGATGAAGTCCAGCCTGTTTTGTTTGGGACAGTTTGGAAGTTGGCTGTGGGTGGCTTGATTTTCTAAATTTTATAGTTTTGTTTCCTATACACTTGTCAATTTTACTCAGATACATTAAAAAATTGTTTCCTAAATTATGCTTCTTTGCTCTCTGGACAGTCCAATAAGAACAGAAAATGAGATCTATTTACCGCCAACACTTTCACAAGACCTTTTTGCCTAATGTCATTTGACAGGAAGTGATTTTTAATTATAGGATATCATTACAAAGGGGGATGGCTTTTAATCTTCTTTATCCATTAAGGAAAACAAAAGCAGTCCTCACGTGGTGTGTCAGTCTCTCCCGGTGTTCTCAGTGGCATTTTTATATTTATTCTCTCAGTTGTTCCCTTTCTATCTTACCTCATGTGATTGTCTGTGGTATGTGCACCTCTTATTTATATGCTTATGAGCATCCACATTTTAGCTAACTTTGAAAACCTCCATTCTCTATAATGAATTATCTTTCTTCATTTTTCTCTCTTTGGTAAAATTAAAATTGGAAGTGCATTATGATCCGTCAAGTTCCAAAAGGACCAAACTCAAGACCTTGCAGGGAGGGGCCAGAGAGATGGTTCTGCTATCACATTTCTTTGTTTCCCAGCACCTATTCATAACTGTTTACAATTCCAGGCAGGGGAACTGATGCCCCCTTCTGGCCTCCATGAGTATTTGCATTCATGTGCACATATACACAGATACATATAATTTTATAGTGGAAATAAATACTTTTTAAAAAGTTATCCTTGTCATGTCCATTTCAGCAGTATTCACCATAGCCAACATGTAGAAACAACTTAAATGTCTCTTGGTAGATGGATGGATTAAAAAGATGGAACATTATAAACAATGGAATATTATTCTTCCTTAAAACTTAAGCAAATCTAGTTGGATATGGTGGTGCATAATTGTAATCCCAGCACTTGAGATGTGAAAGCAGGCATATCAGCAGGTCAAGGTCATCCTTGGCTGTTAAGTGAGTTCAAGACATCCTTGGACTGTATGAAACCTTGTATGAAATCAGAGCTGGGGATAGAAAGCTTGTCTAGCATTCATGAAGCCCCATGTTTGATCCCCAGCACCATGTAAAACACAGGCAGGGTGATTAGTCAGTGAGTTTGAAGTCACTCTGGGTTACATGAGACCTCAAAGCCAAAGAAAGAAAGAATCAAAGCAGGGAATAAAGCAATAACACCATAAGTAGTGACAATAATTTAAATAAACCCTATCATTTGACCAACTTGGATGAATCTAGAGATAATGCGCTCAGAGAAACAAGCTAATCACAAGAACACACACCCATGATTCCACAGTTCTGTTCTTAAGCTAGCCAGAGCCTCAGTGGTAGAAAGCAGAACAAGCTATAGTTGCCAGGGCCTGTGAGGAGGGGAAACAGGAAGCTGTTTCTTAAGAGCATAAAGTTTGTAGTACAAGGTGGCTAAGTTCTAGGGATCTGCTGGGTGATAGTGTGCAGCCATCTTCATAACAGAACAGGGTTACTTTCACTCTGCACGACTCTATTAATGTCTGTATTTTAATACCCTGCTACTTTTAAATTTTGTAATCTTTTATTTTTTACTTTTTAATACTTATTATTATTATTATTATCTTTAATCTTTTTTTACAGTCCAGTTGTTATCCCCCTTCCATTCCATCCTCTAACAGTTCTTCATCCCATTCCTCCTCCCCCATCTCCAAGAAGTAATCTTTTAAAGATATATTTTATTTATTTTATGGGTATGAGTACACTATAGCTGTACAGATGGCCATGAGCTAGGAATTGAACTCAGGACCTCTGCTGGCCCTGCTTGCTCCAGCCCTGCTCACTCTGGCGTAATTCATTGTAGCTGTCTTCAGGCACACCAGAAGAGGGCATCAGATCTCATTACGGTTGTGAGCCACCATGTGGTTGCTGGGATCCAAACTCAGGACCTTCGGAAAAGCAGTCAGTAGTCTTACCCACTGAGCCATCTCGCCAACCCCAGAAGTAATCTTTTAACTGAGCTTGTTTTTCCCTGATTCATAGTGTCTATTTTAAGACGCTATTTATTTATTTATTTATTTATTTATTTATTTATTTATTTATTTATTTATTCAAAAACTACTTTTAATACTTCTTAAATTTTCTTTTTTAAAAAATTTATTCTTTAATCTTTTTTTCAGGCCAGACTTTATACCCCTCCTGGTCTACCCTCCACCTGTTCCACATTCCACATCTCATGTGTATTAGCGTTTTGCTAAAATGCATGTCCATGCACCATGTGTGTGCCTGGTGTCTGTGGAGGCCAAAAGATCCCCTGCAATTGGAGTGACAGATTGGAGTGACAGATCATTGTGGGCCACCATGTGGGTGCTGGAAGTAGAACCCTGGTCTTTTTGAGGAGCAACAAGTTCTCTTTGTACTGAGCCACCTCTCCTGCTTCATGTGCAGTGTTTTAGAATGCTTGCGTAACACCTCGCTTCCCTGCTTCCCAAGGCAGGCCTGTTAGAAATGAATTACTCCAGAGCGAGCAGGGCCTGAGCGAGCAGGGCCAGAGGGAGCGGGGTGGGTGGTTCCCTGTGCTGGATGCCTCTGCTTTTCTTAGGTGTATCATCCTTGTCACTGGGTCTCTGTGTGAATGGACTTAAGTTGATTAACAAGTTCATATGGGTCATTTAATCAGTACTGTTTTTCATTCAAATTTTTCTTGTATTATTATTTAATTTTTATCAATTTATTGTGCAAAGAAATGGGTTTCTTTGTGATGTTTTCATATATATATTACATTTGTGCTTTGTTTCTTTTCTTTTTTTTTTTCAGTTAAATCATTTTATCTGAGAAAAGAAGACACACGAACCCTGCCATTCTTGCGGGAAGTGGCGGCAACGTCCAGATCCAGGGGAGCCAGAACAGACAACAAACCCAGGGACACTAGGGGTGACACTAGGGGTGCGCTTTGTTTCTTGCCCTCCCCCACTTCCTGTCCCCATCCCACTGGTCCCTCTTGCCAATCCTCTTGTCTCCTAGGGATAATTCTGTCCCAATATTGATTGTTTTTTTAAAAAAATTTCACGAATTCTCTCTTAGAATGCTGTGCCAGATGTTGACAGGCATATTTTTTCCCTAGTGCAGTTTCTCAACCCTACTGACCCCGACTGACCCCAACTGGCTTCCTAGAGAAAGGTGTGGGACCTAACACGCTCCTGCACTTAGCCTAACTGGCTGGAATGTGTGTATAGAGACTAGAGAACATTCTTGCTGGAATATGAGACTCCGACCACCTGCATTCAGTTGCAACTAACATTTTAGTATCTGTGATGTACTTTTAAAATGGAAAACCAGCATGGCTTAACTGTTTACTGACCCCACTTAGTTGGAACGTCCACACATAAGAAGACATAGACTGTCTGTGTCTTAGAGCATATTTGAAAAGAAATCGCTTTGCAGAAACGAAACCTCAGCCAGCCATCCATTTGGTGACATTTCTCGGGTACTTTCATAGGCATCGTGCAAAACTTATTTTTATCAACTTTATTTTATAAAATGTTGCAGTCATACAAAAGCAACACTTACACAACATAAAAATTGCTTTTTTAAAAAAAACTTAAAAATGATTTCCTTCATTTCTTTTGATGGGACACATTTAGAAACACACAGCACACAGGCACGCACACACACACCTTTAACTTTAGTCCAAATGTCTAATTATTTTCAAGTTTGAGTTTATGGGCAAGAATGAAGGTTTTCTTTTTCCATTCCCGTTTTTGTCCTTGCCATGCCTGCCGGGTGTGGGTTCACACAGCAGATGGGCCCCATCACAGCGCACGTCCATCATCTCAGCCATATTGTTCTCATAAATTCGCCGCCTCCCTGGGTGCAAACAAATGATTTTCTTCTTCAGTTCACCTGAAAATTGCTTCTCAGGCCTTCATTTGGAACAAGTCAAGATTTGGGCGTTGTCAGCAGTGCCGGGACACATTTGAATAAAGTCAAACTCCCCAGATCTAGGGCAGTATCATCCATCACACGTATGTCAGGGATCTGTCTGGTGGCCCTATAAATCTTTGGTTCCGAGACAAGCTAAGTCCCTCACTTAGGAGCCTGGTCCTCAGCTGCAGTCCTCTGTGCCTTTCTGTCATCTTCCAGATGACTTGAAACAGGCTTTTCCAGAAGACCAGGCGTGTGTGTATGTTCATGGAACCTAAGGCTATTTCTTCCAGACCTTTAAGTTTCTCAGTAAAAGATAATTTTTTATTAAGGGAGCTAATAGTCATGTCTACACAGAACACAGGGAGAGTGTCTGCTCTTGATGAGAATAGGCATTGGAGAGGAAATAGAAGGAAGTCCCAGAATGAACAAAAGTTTCAGAGGAAGTAGATTTGTTGTACATAAAAAAAATATTTCCAACGACCATTTAAAAGGCAAATGTCACATTTCTAATACAGTCTTTTTTTTTTTTTTAGATTATGAAGGTGGTGTAATAATCTACATAATAACAATTAGAAAATACAGAAAAGGGAAAATTGACAGTAATTACCCAAAATGAAATGATCCATATTTCATCCATATTTATTAGTTGGACTGTCCCCCTTCATTGTCATCTATTTTTGTAGATTCATCTATATAAAACCATTTGCATATTATATAATAATAATGAGTTTTATGGATAATTTGGTGGGAGCATGAACTCCAGCTTTTCATTCCGTTTTAGTGAGAAATCTGTGCCCCGTACAATCGAGTGGACTTGAATCCACTCTGTAGCTAGGGAGAGTTAAGCTTAAGGTAGCCGGTTTTCCTAGGCACAGATTTAGTCAGTGTGAACCTTTGCCTTTGCACAGATTTGCAACATTCTTCCCATTCTTCTCCACTTTGCAATTAACACCGGTCATGTTGTACTCACTGTCTGTGTGACTGTGTGGTCTTTGTAACAATAATTTCTAATGAGTACGTCCTTTCTTTTAAGTGCGGGCAGCAGGAAAATGAAATTATTCGAGTGTTGGAAAGTAATAATTACATTAAAAAATTCAGCAGGGTGCTTTAAAAATATATCTGTGCTACAGTATTTTCACTCTTTTGATTCTTGTCATAGGACATGTCTGATCAAAATTACAAGGAGAAAAAATAAACTTTTGTTGACACCTTTGATGTCAATGTTGGTTATATTGATCTAAAAATTTATTGATAATTCTTGAGAGCAGTGGCTTGCTGCATTTTAACTGGAATTACTGTAATTATTTGGTTCTTATAAAATGCTTGAAATTGAACTTTACTGTAATAATCTAAATACTGAAGTGAGAAAATAATTTAGGTTGGAGCTGCTCACTCAGCTCTCACCAAACCTGCTCTCTGAAGGAGCCAGTGGCTCCAGTCTCCTGCATTTGCTTCTGAGATATTTTCTGTGGTATGGATGAACTTATATTTATTTATCAATATCTATGTATTTATGTGTGTATGCATCTATGATCTATTTATATATCAATGTATCTATTAATATCAACCCCTACTTATATATTCATTTATATATCTAATTATTAATATTTATCATCTGTATGTGCATGTATTCATCTGTGTCCCCCTAAATCTATTATCTATCATCTATCTATCATCTACTTATCTATCATCTATCTATCTCTACTATCTATATCATCTATCTTTTAATGGTTGTCACTTTCTATGTATCTTTATCATCATCGATCTATTAATATCTCTATCATCTATCCATGTATCACTCTTTATGTATTTGCCTATTGTCATCATTGATCTACTTATCTCTGTCTGCTCTCTGTCTTCTGTATCTATAAGCATCGTAGCATTCTTATTTTAAAGTCACTGACTCATCCATCCTCTCCTACTCTCTTCTACTCTCTTCTTCTACCAACCCTCTTTGCCCTAGATCCTAACACGGCTGAAGTACGGTTTCATCTGTCATTCTTATTTAGCTATCTGATGAAATCATTCAAATAGTGGGTCACGCATTGCCTCAGTGTGTGGTAAGTTTACTAGATAATCCCAGAGAGTCTCTTCCCATGCTTGTAAGTTTCCTCCATTCAGCAGCTTGCTGACCCAGGCTCATGATCTTGGTCTAAGAATCCCTTGTCTGGGCTCAGCCTCATAGTTGTGCAGATCCACCTGGCTCTCAGGGCCCATGTCTTAACCCTGTAGTAGGACATATCAAAAGTACACAGCATAACGTACCTTCCTGCCGCCTTTCTGAGAAAATGCAATAGCGTTCCATTTCCCTCTCTCCACGTTGCTCCCACACTCCATGGGTCTCCTCTGCCCTCTAGCAAAAGCTTCATTGTCCCTCCTTGCCTTGGTGGCCAGACCTCTTCTCTGCTTAGGGAGGAAGCCCTGGACATCCCTCTGTCGCACCTGCCACTGCCCTTCTGTTGGCCTGCACCTCTTGGGCAGTTCCCCTTTCATCTCCTCTGTCTCCCTGCTTTTTGTCCTATGCACCTGACAGGGCAGAGCCTGTGAATGGGTGCAAATTCCCTGTCACTTGTGACTTGTCCTATCCTTTTAGTTGCTCACAGCAAGCATTTCACAGTTCATTAAAAGTCTGGCTGGATTCTCCCCATCCTTTTCTCGAAGATCTTGTCCTTTCTTCTGCTGCTGTGCGAAGCCAGGGCTGGCGACCTACCTTCCCTTTGATATCATTGCAGTGAGCTGCTCTCTCTCTTCCACGTTTTGATGTTTCCAGGAAACATTACAGGTTTGTAGATTAGGGTGCTGTTTCTCACCACGAGGGTGGGGAGTGATGGCTGATCAGCCTTTTACATCTTAGTGGAAGCTGGAAGTCTGTCTCAAGAAAGAAACAAAGGGAAAAAAAAGGAAGGATACAGAAGTTTTGGTTAATAGATTTTTGTTGCTTGCTTGTATGGTTTCAGCATCTTAGTGGATCTGTTTCCTTTGTCCTTGGGTTTCTGATGCAAAGACAATGGCCTTCAAACCCGTGCTGCTTCTGTGTGAACCATCATTCAGTTTTCCTTATTTGCTTTTTTTTTCCCCTCCTGATTGCTTCTAATAATTTTTAAAGACTGTTTTACTAGGTGCTTTCGAATGGGTGTGTGCTTCTTCTAAATGGTGAACATTTCCCAAAATTTCATTTCTTTCTTTTCTACCATTGTCCTTGTTTTCTAAAGCATGTGTTTAAAGTTTTTTATACAGATGTTATCTTTTGGATAGTTTTCACAACTATATGAGAAGAGGGAATCTAACAATTAAAAAAAAAAGATTTTGGTTTTTGAGAGCTTTGCCCACGAGCATTATATCTGTAACCCTCCCACTTCTTCTTCCCCAAACTCCTCCTATGTCCCCCCTCCAAAATTCACGATCTCTTCTTTAATTATTACTGTTGCATGTGTGTATATATGCATGCATGCATATTCAACCTACTAAGTCCAGTTAGCATGGCTTGTAGATACACGTATCCAGGACTGACTACCTGGAACTGAACATCCTATGTGGAAGCTTGTTTCTGGGGGAAACTAATTCTCTCTTTCTAGGAGTCTCTGACCACTTATAACTCTTTATCTAGGAGTATGTGCCAAGGGCTGTCTAGTTGGACTTAAGGGCTGCCCAATAGGAGGGAATTCATGCCTAGTACTTTAAACCTAGCCAACTACCATAGCTGGAGATGTCATAGACCTGAGTGGAGATTCTACTACTCCCATACTCTAAATACTTATCTTCATACCCACAGGTAAGTATAGCTCCCGCCCCTTATCAGCAGCTCCTCTTTGCAGTAGAGGACACTGACAATTTGCTTTTACTTTGTGCCTATGGCTGTTGTCACGCATGGGAAAGCTGCTATAATGACCTTAGTTTCTATTTAGTGCTGTGGTCTGAGATTTCAGTCTATTAATGCTTTTAAAATGAGTCTGGCTTGGCTGCAGATTTCTTTAAAGATTCATGCACTGGTTGTTCTAGCTGCCTCACATTGGAGTCTCTGCAGACCTGACCCTAGTATTGGCTAATTTTCAAAGTTCCTTAGGTGAGTCTAAAATCTGATCAATTCCAAAAACCATTTAAACAAGCTCCTACTCTACAGTTCCCATGACCTCACTCAGTAACAGAACGTCACGACAAATTGATTTTTGAAGGTGGGTAGCAGATTTAGAGTCAGAGAAAATGGGAAAAATTATTTTGAATCCTGGAGGACTGTAATCAAAGACAGATGGGAAAGTGGGGGTGCTCTCAGACTATTGGATTGCTGGATTCCTGTCTAGAATGTTTGGTGGAAATTAGCTTGAGGCTAGATTTCAGATGGCCTTGGAGGTTAAATTAAGGATACCAAGTTCCAGTCTCCACATAAGAGAAAATCAATCAAGCTTTTTGATATGAAGAATAACATGTTTAAGCACTGTCCATACACACAAAGAGAATACTGGTCTGCATAGCCCTGAAGGATGCTGAGGGAGCTGAAATGAACACTCAGTGTCTTCTGTATTCGAGGAGGGAGTCATTGTGGGCTTGGATGTGAAGTCGATCCCCCAGGGATGGCAAGGTTGTGACAGATGAGAAGCTGATGATGCAGAGGATCAATAGAAGAGAGAGGCCAGTGTCCTGGGGAGCCATAAGGCTTGAAATGCAAAGGATGAGGAGACAAGGCTGCCATTTATAATAACTGGGAACCAGAAGGATAAGCAGCTTCGTGTATAGGATAAAACTATTAATTGGCATTAAAATTGAGGGCCTAGTGACAATTCCTGTTGATAATATGGCAAACTACTTTATGTTAATGAATGCATGCACACAGGTATGTCTGGGTCCCACAAAGTTTCTGTTTCTAACAGAAATTCTATACATGAGATTTTTCTCATGTAATCCAGAACACCCCGAGGATATGTTGAATTAGTATCCCAGTATATTTGCATTTAATGAGTAGCATTACATTTTATGATAATTAGATTTTTTTCAGAGCTTTCAAAACTTTATTTAAATTATCAAAGAAGTCATGAAGTTGGATTTATGTTCTTCCACAAAATTCTGATAGCGGTTATTCTCCACTTTTCATTGTTATAAATTTGATGTGCTTTCATTATGAATCTGCATTTAAAAATATTTCTTAGCAAATTCTAATATAGTTAGGGAAGAAAGCAAAGAAGTGTAGACCTTAAAGAATGCTCACATATGTCCTACCCATGTCTGTCCTCTGTCACAACTGTTTTTTTTTTAACAAAACATATTTTAATTTTTACATGTATGTATAATGCATGTGCATATGTGTACATGGATAATATGTTTGTGCATGTATTATGTGAATGTAGGTACAGGCATGATATGATGCCCACAGAAAAGTCAGAGAACAACTTTACCTGTAAGTCCTTACTTCTGCCTTGCTTGAGTAAGGTCTCTCTCTTTAAGTGTCTCCCATCTTGCTGGGATTGCAGATGCATGATACTCTACCCAGCTTTGAACTCTGGTCATTACACTTACAGGACAAGCATCTTTCCCACAGAACCTTCTCTCAGCTCCCACACCAGGCTACTCCCTTCAAAAGAATGCTAATTCTTCCACTGTGGGTTGGGTTGGCTTGAGTGGAGTCATACAGTACTGTCTCATCTCTGGCTTCTTTCACTGGGATCTGTGTATCCTCTTGGTCCATCTTGTGTGGGAAACGGTCATTTGCTTTTATTAGTTTCATGACTACTGACATTTGCTTTGTTTGTGGCTTGCTCCTCTTAGAATGATGCTGTGGTGATGCTATACACTCACTTGGGTGTACGTATATATTTTGTTTTGTTTAATTTTTTTATCTAAAGTTGTGATGCGAGTGGGTCACAGGACAAGTACTTATCCAATGTAGAAATTATGAAAGTTTCAGATCTTCCCATCTTCATTAATGCTCATCTCCCTGTATTGATGTATTAATTAATGCAGTTGTCAGTCATGGCATTAGTTCACAGGTTCCTGGTGATTAGCAAGTCTGGGCATAGTCTCATATGTTTAGTGACCAAAATGCAAATATCTCTTTGGAAATAGGCTACAAAATAACTTATCATTGGTTCTTTTTGCCTGAAAAAAGATTTACTTTGTGTGTGTGTGTGTGTGTGTGTGTGTGTGTGTGTGAGTGTGTGCAGTGCTAATGGACCCCAGAAGAGGGCATCAGATCCCATGGAACTAGAGTCACAGTGGTGAGCCTTCTATGTGGATGCTGGGAACTGAGCTGTCATCCTCTGGAAGAGCCAGAAGTGCTCCTAACTCCTGAGCCTTTTTCTCCAGCCTCAGCTCTTTGTCTTTTACCTATTGATTGGTAGACTCTTTTCATACATTCTAAATATGGTTTCTTCTCACTCATCTGTCTGTCTGTCCTTGACTTAAGATAGCACAGTAGCATGCCGCACCTTCCTAATAAATATTGGCGTCTTGTTATGAGAACTTTCCATGGCTCTATTTCTTTTGATTGCCTGGGCTCTGTTTGTTATGTATTAAATCTGTTATCTATCTTCCTGCTTTGTGGCATGTATTTTCATTTCTCAATAATTGCTCCTGAAGAGAATTCTTTATTACATTATCTATCTGTCTATCTATCTGTTTGCCTGTCTGTCTGTCTTTCTCCATCTCCCTCTCCCTCCTCACCCTCTTTTTCTCTCCCTCTGTATATGTGTATGTATGTATGTGTGTGTATGTCTCATGTGTATATATTTATGAAGATCAGGGACAACGTGGAATAAATTCTCTCCTTCTACCATGTGGGCCCTGGAGAGAGTCGAACTCAGGTTGCTCAGGTTGTCAGGCTGTATCCCCTGAGCTTCCTAACAGATCCCTCTTTATTTGTTACATTTTAATTTATCAACATCTTTATTTCTAATTATACTATAATGATAATTTTAGCTATGTCCATGACATAAACACAGTCTATGTTACAGAAGTCTTATTTTTAGTGTTCACTGTTTGTGTTTTCTTTTTATTCATTCATGCTTTTATTGTTTTCTATGATGCTAGGTATGCCAATTCTAGTCAGTGAAACGTCACTGGTGTCGGCTGACAGGATGCATGTCCCTGTATGGAGACTGAGCTCGGTTTTCTTGAAATTCTTACTCTTTTCCAGATGTAGTGATTTACTTGTCACCAATGAGGTCCCTTACTTGTGTATATTTTGGAGTCTGCTGGTTTCGTCTCACTCATCTGTCTGTCTGTCCTTGACTTAAGATAGCACAGTAGCATGCCGCACCTTCCTAATAAATATTGGCGTCTTGTTATGAGAACTTTCCATGGCTCTGTTTCTTTTGATTGCCTGGGCTCTGTTTGGCTACTGGCACTTCAAGGAAAGGCTCAGTTTAGAAAACAAATAACCTGGATTTTGATAGTAAGTATAGGAAACCTACTGGTCAACTTCAGAAATAAAAGGATTTAAATATTAAATTAATTTAATTTAATAAGATTAAATTAATATTATTAATTAATATTATTAATTTAATCTTATTAAAGATTAAATTCTGGGCTGGTGAGATGGCTAAGATGTTAAGAGTACTGACTGCTCCTCCAGAGGTCCTAAGTTTAAATCCCAGCAACCACATGGTGGCTCACAACCATCTGTAATGAGATCTGACGCCCTCTTCTGGAGTGTCTGAAGACAGCTACAGTGTACTTACATGTAATAAATAAATAAATCTTAAAAATAAATAAATAAATATTAAATTCTATCCAGAAGCAAATTATAGATTTTAAAATTGCTGATCTTACAGTCCCTCATTACATTAGATATTTTTCCCTGTGTGATTCTTTATCACTCGATATATTTTTTAATGCTATTGGATTGTATGAGTTTAATATTTTTCTACTTCTTTTGCCTTTAAATGGAAGAATAATTAGCTTTAGGTTGACCTATTAGGTGGTAAGAATCATAAAATAATCTAAAAATTCTGACAGTAATTTAGTGTTAAAAGTCACCTGACAATGTTAATATGGAAAATCTCATTTCTCACTTAACACCAGGAGATAGTACGTTTTCTACAAATTCCTTATGACTATGTGAGTCTGTTAAAATTGTATTTATTTTTTATTCTTTGATAATTTTATGCATGCATATACTACGTTTGGGCATTCCCCCTCCTTTACTCTCCCGCATACACCCCTCTTCCAGATGGAACACTTCCACCCAACATCCCATTCTCTACTCTGATGTGTTCTTCTTTTATTTTTGACCCGTAGAGTTTAATTAAGCTTGCTTGTACAAGCAGGAGTGGGAGGTTATTTACTGGAAGATTATCAGTGAATACATCACCGAGGATGAAGACAGCCGTTCCCCCAGTACCCATTAACTTGCCCTTGACCCTCAGTGATGAGTGGGACCCCACCTTCCCAAGCATGATGAAACAGTGACAGGCTGGTTGGCGTGCTGGTCTTTGCACTTCACAGCTTCAGTGAGCTTGCTAGTGCGAAGGCCGCGTCATGTCCGGAACTGTTCTGCGGTGCTATCAGCCTCTGCCTCTTACATCCCCACTCTCCATGATGCTGCCTGAGCTTTCCTAATTCTGCCTGAGAAGTTCTAATTAGGGCCATGTACTACACAGTCACCCACTCCCAGTTATAGGTCTATGCCTTAACAACTCCGCCCCGCCCTGCCCCTACACTCCCTCCCCATGTCTCCACCTTCAACGCCACCCCCGGCCCACTGCAAAATATTGAACAAAAGCTTCTCCAATGGAGGCAGAGAGCAGCACTAATATGAAAAAGAGCATTTAGAAGACAGTTCGACATCATGTCCATAAAATCAATTTTCAAGTCTGAAAAACTGTCTTCTGGTTTAGGTAGATTTTATATGCATAGTGTAGGCCTTTTTAAAAGCATTTTAATTATTATTTTTTTATTTTAACACCAGGTAAATTGATCATTTTAATTTATATTTTTATTGCTTTTAGTTAAAACATATAATAAGACATAACTCCTGTATGCTAGGTAGACTTAGTTTTGGTTTATTTGAGACAGGGTTTCTCTGTGTAGCTTTAATAGACAGACAGACAGACAGACAGACAGACAGACAATAAAAGTGAGATTAAATGAATAGATAAAAATAAAAATAAAGATAATTAATTGTTCTGGAACTCCTTTGGTAGGCCAGGCAGACAGACTTTGAACTCAGAGATCTGCCTGCCTCTGCTCCTGACTCAACTCCATTGTGCTGTTTTAATTATTTTTCATTAATTCTTTTCTGACATTTTACTCAGGAAACAAACAAACCATGGAACAGATAAAATGCAATGGATATTTTAATTTTCACTCATTTCATGGACAAATCTTTTAATAGTTCATTACTGAATATTATATTTCATGTAGGGTTGCTTGGATGACTGTGTGTGTGTGTATATGTGTGAAAAAGCCATCTCTTAGGATGATAGAATATTTTATTTTTTATCATGGGAACACCACACACTATTGAGTATAGTATACATTCTTTGGAACTCAGGATGGGATGTTTTTATTCTTTTTCTGAAGTGTTGAATAACAGTGGTTTATTTTCATATAACTGATCAAATGGGTATGCATTTCTCCATTAGTTTGCCAATATTGTCTATAGAATTTTGCATATTTGTTCATGTTTTGGTAAGACTTGGATCATAATTAAGTTGTTCTCTTAAAACAAATTCATCAGGAGCGTCTTTCTACTCTCTAGAATAGTTTTGGAACAGCTGATGTCATGTCTTAAATATTTGTAAGGATTCAATTGTGAAGTCTTAATCTTGAATTTGTCTCTGAAGATTGTCATGAGGATCAATCAACAGCTTCATTATTCATTGATTGGTCTGTTTTATGAGATGGGGTCTCATGTCTGGCTGGCTTGGACTAACTGTGTAGCTGAAGATGACCATACAGTTATGATTCTCCTGCCTCCCCCTCCCACGTGCTGGGATTGCCTGTGTTTTCAACATCTGGCTCCTCAGAATCAGTTTTTAACAGCTATGGTAATATCCATATAGTCTATGTCAGTTTTGTGTTAGCATAGTAAAGTTGTGCTTTTCTATACATCTTCATTTAGTCTAAACTTTCAAACCTATTGGTATGAAGTTATTCAGGTTATCTTAAATACAATTTTTTATTTGTATGGGTCTTTTTTTT
>NW_022196905.1:250659288-250676924 GCF_008632895.1 Mastomys coucha
TCACCATGTGCATGCCTGCTTCCTGGGTAGGAGGGCATCAGATCACTTTAAACTGGAGTTGCCGATGGTTGTGGGTTGCTGTGTGGCTGCTGAAACTTGAAAATGATTCTTCTGGAAGAGCAGCGCATGATGTTCTTAACTGCTGAGCCATCTCTCCAGCCTCCTGTATGTTTCATTCTTGATACTTTATATTTGTATTTCTTCTCTCTTAAAATTCTCCCCCACAGAATTAATCTTTTATTATTTATTTATTTCACTTTAAATTGTTTTTGTAGTATGTATGCTTTGTATTTCCTTAATCTCTGATCTTAAGTTGCCCTCAATCCCCTTCCCTTCCACTAGAGAACTTACTGAGATGGAGACTTCTATTCTGAGTGCTAGCATGGCTGTGGCATGGTGGTGCATTCCTGTAATTCCAGAACTCAGAAGGCATGGGCAGAGGAATGCCACAGGTTTGAAGCCAGTTGGTATAGTGAGTGCCAGGTTGTCTTGAACTCTATAGAAAAGCCCTCATGATGGGCTGTGAATACCATCTTCTAGACTGAATGCAATCATTGCAACCATGAGCTCATAGCTGGGGGTTATATCTGCATTGCACCCACACAAGAGTAGCTCTGCCATAAAGGGGGGGGGCACATGAAGCCCCGCCTATCACTGCTGGACTATTAGCTGCTAACAGATTTAGAGAGTAGGGAGTCATTGTCTTCATGTGTGCATCCATTGCTAAGCTTAATGGGCCCCATCAGATAGCACCATATCCACGGTTACACAAACAGGTCTGGTTAAACTTATCGGGTCACAAACCTAACTGAATAGACATGAACATGAAGAAGAAATTTGTAGGACAGGAGGTGGTGGCAGACACGGGTAGAGGGAGATAAGGAAAGGCGAGATGTAAGGGTGGTCAGTAGGCATTCTGTACCTGTGTGAAATTGTCAAAGAGTAAGTTTAACTGCTAAAGAGTCAAAGGTCTCAGTTTTTTAAAAAAGAAAGCTCTGTAATAATAGCAAAGTTAAGAGTATCAGCATTCATTGTTTTTCTAAATATGTCTTAAAGGATGCCTTTTCTTCTGTTAGATACACCTATGTGTACAGTTGGGGCTACATTTGCATTATATAAAACTCTTTAAAAAAAAAAGTGGGTGAGGTCTCATTGTGTAGCCAAGACCAGCCTTGACCTGGTGGTAATGTTCCTCTGCCTCCCAGGTGCTGCAATTACAGATATGTACTGCAACAGTTGAATTGTTAAAACTTTACTGTGAAATACTCTACCCAGTCCTTATTACTTGGGCCTTATTTTATTTTAAGCAGCCTCAGAGACTTTCTTTTAGGCCCTGTTCATCCATTTTATTCCACTAAGCTTTACTTGTGCATCTGATACTTTCTAACACCTTGCTAATATATTTTGGCACACAAGGTACTCTTAGTATTTAAAACACTTTTGTTGGTGATGACTGCTCTCATTTTGTTGTCCTGGAACTCATTTCTTTTGGTTTTGAAGGATGTTTTTCTTCAGGTGTAGGTATCTGGGCTGAAATCATTTTCTTTCAGCACTTTGGTAACGTTCCATCCATTTTTGGCTTCCATAGTTTTACTGTAGTGATAGCTGTCAGCTGCGAGAGAATGTGCTGTCTGCCTTCTTCTGTTTGGTTGCAGGATTTACACCTTGTTAGGTGTTGAATTTTCTTGAGCAATTGGAAAGCTCTACTCTCCTACTTTGATTCGGTGGTTGTTGTTGACAGGGCCATACCTGTCATACCTCTACTCCATCAAGGGTCAGATCATACGGGTACACTTGTGTCTTATGTATGTGTCTGGAAGTTTGTTCAACTTGTTCATATGGTGACATGAGCTGTGCTCAAGAATTAAAAATCCTCCCAAGCAGTTCTTACCTGCTGATTGGCAGGTATATGGTATAAATACAATACTTTTCCTTGGGTGGGATAACTGTGTGCCCTAGACATTGTTTTAACCTCTGTAGTTTATTCCATGTGATTAGCTATTTCCCTAGAATTCCCTTCTCTGCATCATCTCCTTATATTCCTTTCAAGAATAAACCATTTGTGTTCAAATCCCTACCCTAGAATTTTAGATTACTTTATACCCCAAAGACTGAATGTATCTCTTTTTTAGAAAAGGAAAAAAAAAAAAAAGGATGTCAGATCACCAACTGAGTCCTATGCTATCTGTCTCTGGGGAATCCAATGGTCTTTCTCCATCACCCTGAGAAATCTTCTGGTACATCATTTTGTATGAAAGATATGTATATGCACCATTGGCAGACAGCTTAGCCTTGTGAAAAAGATATGGAAGTCCATATTTTCCCCCTTTGGTCAAGAAATACCAGGAGTTAGCAGCTATGGTTCGAAAGCGCTAAGCTCACACATTTAAACACATATTCCAAAACCAGTGGTTCTGTTTGAAAGGTTGTGGAAGCTTTAGGGGATGGGACCTTGAAGGAGAAAGTGGTTGTCACTGGGGAGGGAGGTAAGCCTGAAGGATTTGTAGCCCGGTCCCAGTTTCTGTGTACTCTCTGCTTCCTAAATAGGGCTGCACCATGACCAATCAGCCTCCTGCTTTATCTGCTGTGCTTTCCCCACCTGCTGCTGTCTTCATCATGGTGGACTGTATCCCTTTAGACGGTAAGCCAAAATGAAACCCTTCCTCCCTTAAGTTGCTTCCTGCCAGATATTGTATCACATCTCCAAGCAAAGAAGCTAATACAATAGTGATGATGTACGTGAGAGAAATGGCAAGTTCCTTGCCACCCCATGGACTTAGAGAATGAAGATTTGGTAACCCCTGTCATATCTCTAGTCAACTCTGTAGTCTTGATTCTGAAAATACCAGATAAAACATAGAAGACTGAAAGGTACCAACAAAGCAACATCGCCAATCGCTGCTGTCCCTGGGATCCATGTAAATGTCAACAGTGATGAAGGCAAATAACATCTTATATTATTATGGCCCTAATGATACTCTCACAGACATCCTGAAAGTGTCATCATGGTACCCCCTACAGTTTAGGACCATGAGTGGGAGAGTGAATAGCCTCATTCACCTATATCTCCAAATGACCCACTTGAGAAATTTGTGCTTCAGTTCCCAGTAGAGAGATGCTTCTAACAGGCCACACAGCAAGCTCAAATTGCAGCTCTCCATTAGTCATTCTGGACTCTCAACAGGAGTACAGATACATTTTGTGAAGTTACATCCTGCCGTTTGAAAATGGTCATTATTAACACGAGGGTATGGATTCTGCTTCCTAATGAAGGCAGGGAGATTCACTTTGTGTCCATGCCTGGCGAAGAAGCCAAAAGGAATAGGAAAAATGCATGCCTGGACAGAGTGTGTTAAGCAGGGAACCATAGCCCTTAAGGATGAAGATATGGTTTATGCTAGATCATTAAAAAAGCTGGCCAATTACTAGGAGAGTTTGTCTGAATGACAAAAGAGACAAAGAGAGTAATATATCAATTGTAGCTTTCAGATAAAGCAGCAGTACATGGGTTCCCGACCCCTGCTCCTGTCTGGTGTTTTTGAGGCAGAGCTTCTTGTAGCTCAGACCGACCTTGAACTTCTTTGAAGCTGAGCTTGAACTTAAAAACCTGATCTGTCTCCTACATGACGAGAGTAAAGTCATGTTCCACCTCCACCATGCTTGGCAAGACGTATCTTTTATGCCACAAAATCATTATTGCATATGTTGATTTTTAAAACTTTGCCTTTGAAGAAGTGCTGACAGGACAAAACATGCTAACCTTGGGTGAGGGTGGGTGGGGTGTCCTTAGCATTTCCAAGGTTTGGCTATGACAGGTGTTGCTAGTTGCCACTTATAACCTCAAGTGTTTACCCCATCGGCGTGGTATCCACAGTTTCATGCCTGAAAGGTTGTTCTAGAAGGTTCCCCTGTCTGTATCCCTAGAAAGCTCTATGTGCTGTGGAATTAATGGACACCCTAAGGAATATTTTCCACCCAATGCTTAATTACAAAAGGTGCATAAAATACCCAGCATCCTTTAGGTGGCACATATCCAAGGTAAGTACCCTGTTCCGGTCTCCAGTAACTCCAACGTTAAGCCTCTGCATCTTGCTGAGTGAAAGGGACCCCCTTACAGGCTGCCTGCTCTCTATCCGTTCTCACTTTCCCCTTGATGCTCCTACAACATCTCAAGTGGACTACTTAAAATCTTCTCACAGTTTCTCTTTAGAGAGCTCCAACCAGGATATATGGGCAGCCACTACTCCCTTTGTGTGATGATTCTCATCCCAGTGGGTGCTGCTTGGGAGCGAGAAAGTGCCTTCAGGGCAAAAGCACTCCTAAATACTCTCTGCTCCTCCTCTCCCCGTTCTTGATTCTTTGAATCCTCACTGATTTGATAGCTCTCTGATTCCTTCAAACAGACTTTTAAAAATGTATCCCGCTACTGCAGTAGTTCTCAGTGGGAGTGTTGGTCCAATGTAACTGAGAGCCAAAATCAATTTCTTTCACAAATCCATATGTGAATTAAGGAAACTTTAATGAGAACCAAAAGCAGTCACCACCTTCTTCCCTGGTATTTTGAAAACCCCCCAACTCATTTAAAATGGAATGCTCTATTTTATAGTAGTGTGTGGTGGTGGTGGTGGGGGACCAAAAACCTCATTCCAAGCTAAAGGCTTCTTAATGCTGTAACTCTGTGAATTACCTGATTTTTTCCTTTTTGGATAAGTTCCTCTGCTCCTCGTTTTTTGAGAACGAATGTACTCTCAGATCTGCTAATGCTTTTGTGGAGTGTTCAGGTGGTAATTATCTGGCTTCCAGGAAACATTCCTCCGGGAGGAACAGCATTATGAAACATTCATACATCTTTTCGCTTTCTGTCCAGTAAATACAGTTTGGGAGGGGTCCAGCATAATATTTTGCAGAGAAAGTGAACCGTTAAGGGGATGAAAAAGTGCTTGTTTGGGGAGCTCATGATTAAGACTCATTTTGTAGATTAATAGAGACATCACCAGTCTCCAAGGTTAGCAAGTCAACAATTTCACGAAAATTAAATTTACATAAAAATCTGGGGAAATGAATAACATTTCAATCTTTGTTGGTAGCGGGTCAAAAAGTCATACCCCCATTGAATTTGGAAGTTGGCTTTCCTGTGACTTTTCCTGTGACCTGTTTTACAGCTTTCAACTTATTTACTTGCTTAAGGCTTCTTTGAGCACCGATTAGTTTCTTTGTAGCTTATAATCTCATATATTCAGACAGACAGAGAGAGAGAGAGAGAGAGAGAGAGAGAGAGGTGCATATGAGTAGAATTATAGGTACCATGTACCATGTGATTTGCCCATACTGAATGCTGCAAATTTTGATTGTTTCCTTTAGGGTAATAAAGTCTGTCTATTTTTCTGGACACTATTTAAAGAAACGGGTGCCATCTTAATATCTTCTCATTGTGGACATAAAAAACATTCTTTAACAACTGTTTGCAAGCTAGAGAAGTATAGGGCAAGTATAGGGTCACAACTTAGGGGGCTGGGGAGATGGTTCAGTGGTTAAGAACACTGGCTGCTCTTCCAGAGGACCAGAGTTCAATTGCTAGCACCTCTATGGTGACTCACAATCATCCGTAACTCCAGTTCAAGGAGGATCTAGCATCCTCTTCAGTACTCTGTGAGCAGCAGATGTGCACGAGGTTCACAGTTATACATTCAGGCCAAATATCTGTACACGCTAAAAAATAACCAAAAAAGTAAGTCAGAACCGGAATGTTTAATTCCTGTCTTGGGTTTCCAGCTGTGAAGAGACACAGTGACCTAGGCCACTCTTATAAAGGACAACATTTAATTGGGAATGGTTTATGTTTTCAGAGGTTCAGTCCATTGTTGTCATGGCAGGAACCACGTTAGTGTGCAGGCAGACATGGAGCTAGAGAAGGAATTGAGAGTTCTGTCTTGAGTAAGAAGGAGACTGTCTCTTCCGCACTGGGCGGAGCTTGAGCATAGGACCTCAAAGACAGCAACTCACATCCTCCAATAAGGCCACACCTACTCCCACAAGGCCACACCCCCTAATAGCGCCACTCCCTGGGCAAGCATGTTCAAACTAGTACAATCCCACAGAATCAAACTGGTTAAGAAAGACCATTGTGCCCCAATTTTCTCTCCATGTCAATTGAATATGGAGGGCCGGGCAGGGATCTCTACTCTGCCTGAAAAATTAGTTGCTGCTATGCTCCTCCTTTCATCCAGGAGAGCCACTCGATACTCACACCTAGGGATGTGACAGTATCGCCATGCCTCTCTGAGGCAAATCATTTCTAACACTGTTAGGCGAATATCGCATGCGCAGTAGAGGAGGCTGCCTCATCGTCTTAAACCATAGGCTCCCCTTTCTTCTTGACCCAGTCTCGGCACTTGATCTCTTGCTCCAAACTTTGTAATTTCCTGAGGAAAAGATGAGATAGAAAGGGGTTGCAGATTATGCTTCTCACCCTCCCGGGGTGGGGGGAAGCTTGTGTTTGCTTAATTGTGCACCACCAAACTATCTTGGACTCTGAAGCGCTCCAGATCCGAAGGCATGTCCATGAGATGTTCTCACTTTTTCCTTCATGAAGGAGTGGCCATTTAGTGACAGCAAACAGAGCTAGCTAAGGGAGTGCTTTGATAGGTGGCCAGAATAGGGCCACCATTTTAACTACCATATAGGGAACATAAAAGTAATATTATTTCATTATTTACTAGGTGAGGTAACATAGCCATCAGATGTTCCCTTTAAATATTTTCTAAAGTTTCAATAGATTCCTTAACATTCACTTATCCACTCATTTGCTCAGCACATGTATCCCTTGTCTGCTAAGAAATATCACTAAGTGGTTGTTTTAAAGAAGATTAAAACAATTTGCTTTGAAAGAGATGGTGGGACACTGATAATTTTGTCTTCCAAATTACCTGCTAATTTAATCAGAGTTTGCCTCTTCAAAAACAAGTGCCAGGGTAAGGACTAGATACTTGTATTGTGCTACTGATCTATGGTTCTATTTATGCATACCATGCACATAATTTCTATAAACCAACACTCACTATTTATTTCAAAAGAATGCTACAATAGAAAAAAACACTAACATGTACTATTCTGGGACCAGGATAGATTTTTCAATATCCTTACACAATTCGGATCTGGAAACAAGGATCAATGTTCTCTATGCTAACTCTCATCTCAAATAGAGCACTTTCCTTTTTTAATAGTTAGTAAATGTTGGTAGTTATACCCTAAATGTTGCCTTTAGAATTCACGACCATGAGGTGCTGCTGTTAAATTACATTACAATGACAGACATCGAAGCTGGAGGAGGGGCTTAAATTCAACACTGGAGTCCTCTCTGGTGCTTGTATTTATTTTTTTCAGTTTTAGGACGCAGGTGAGGGTTAATACTGGTTGCCAACTGGATGAGGAATCACTTAGGAGACAAATCTCTGGCACGCCAGTGAGGGTTTACTGAGCTGGGGAGACTCTCCCTAATTATGGGCAGCACCATTATACAATTATGCTATGGGCTGAGGTCATGTATTGAAGAGAAGAGAGAGAGAGAGAGAGAGAGAGAGAGAGAGAGAGAGAGAGAGAGAGAGAGAGAGAGAGAGAGAGAGAGAGAGACAGACACAGAGACACAGAGAGAGACAGAGAGACAGAGACAGAGAGACAGAGAGACAGAGAGAGAGAGGGCGAGCACTAGCTTGACTGCTGAGTGACAGCATTCATTTGTCCTTGCTACCTGACTATAGCATAACTGCATGTCCTCCATATGCTTCTGCTGTTATGCCTTCCCTGCCTTGGTGAACTGAGCCCTCAAACTGTGAGCAGAGATAAATCCTTCCTTTCTGATTTGGTCTGGTGTTTTGATGTTTTCCTTGTGAGCCTTATCTTGTAACAGCTGAGCTGTCTCTCTGACCCTTGTAAGGCATTTTGTCACAGCAACCAGAAAAGTAACAAACACAATGTATTTGTGCTTGTTCCTCCTCCACCACCACCTCCTTCTCTTTCTTCTCCTCTTTCTCCTCTTCCTTCTTCTTCTTCCTCCTCTCCTCTTTCTCCTTTTCTTCCTTCTCTTTTCTCTCTTCCTCCAACTCTTTCCCCTTCTCTTCCTTCTTCTTCCTCTCTTCTTTATCCTCTTCTTCCTTCTCCTCTTCCTCCTCCTCCCTTCCCCTACTTTTGTACTAAGGAGCTTGTGCATTCTTGGCAAGTGCTCTACCACTGTGCTGTACCTCAATCTTCTTTTAGCTTCGGGATAGTGAAGACACCAGCCATCATTTGGTTTAAGTAGTTATTACAATGCTGAATCATGTTTCAGGTTCTGCCCTTTGATGTAGCCCCTTCCTTATTTTGCTTTTAAAGATTTATTTGTTTTTTTTTTTATTTGTGTGGGTATATATGTTTAGGAGTATCCAAAGAGGCCAGAAGAGAATGTTGGATTTTCTGAAGTTTGAGTTTAGGTAATTGTGAGCCATTCTACAATGTAGGGACTGAACCAAACTCGGGGCCTCTGAAAGAACTCAGAGATGTCTTCAGTCCTTCTCTTTGAGTCCTATTTGCCCAAATGTCCTGGTTCATTTTTTATTATTGATCTAAAATATCACAGTGAAAAGCATTTTAAGGGAGACAGGAATTAGTCATCTCACAATTCCATGTTACGGCCCATCATTTGTGGACAGTCAAGGCACCTTAGTCATGTCCAAAATCAAGAAGCACAGAAAGAATAAAGGCATGTGAGCAAATTGTGTTAAGTACTTCTTTATTCTTGTATAATTTAGAACTCAAACGCAAGAACAGGTGTTGTCCACCTTTAGGCTGGGTCACTCCATGTCAATCAACAGAATCATGATGGTGGACATGCTCACAGGCCAACCTGATCTAGGCAGTTTCTCACAGACACTCTTCTCCCAGGTGACCCTACATTGTGTTAAGATGACAACTAAAGCTAGCTATATCTAGGAAAAATGAAATGAGAAATGTAGTATGTAAAAGTCAGAGTTTCCATATCTGTGTGTGGAGACAGTCACATGTTGAAAAAACATGTTGTAATGTATACCTAGTCACTTTTTTTCTCCCTGAGTACCCCCATGCAGGCACCAGTAAAATTTCAAATTAATTCTTTTTCTGATTAACTTAAAGTAATGAAGAAGAGAGGAAAGTGATTCATGAGCAAGGGAAAAGGAAGGAACAGGAGCACAAGGTAGGGGAGGAGGAGGAGGAGGAGGAGGAGGAGGAGGAGGAGGAGGGAGACAGGTGTGTAAGGAGAGGCACACTGCTGGGATGCCAAAGTGGCTGATAGAGCTCTGGCAGGCTCTAGGCTGTCAATAAAGCCCTGTGCTCTGGTGAGAAGGGAGAGAATGCTTCACCAAATCCTTTTTTTCTCCTTCCCCGTTGCTCTCTGGGGTGGGGAGAGGTGAAGTGATTTGTTGCAAATGCATGATGGATTTCATTAAGTATGCAGAACTGCTGTTAACATCACTAGAGATCTGCAAAATAGAAGCTCAACATGCCCAGAGCAGGTTTGACACATGGAGCCGAGATGTGAAATTTGCCAGAAATTAAGAGCTGTGCTGGTAAATTCTGGTCCTTCATGATTCATTTTTTTTTCCTCTGAGCAGAACAAGATTTTATTGAAATAATGACAGTTGCATGTTTTATTAATGTGTTTTTCAGACAAGCTTTCTAACATGATCTCATCATAAAATCCTGGAAGGTAATGGATTTATCATTTAGCGAGTTAATGCGGTAGAAAGTGCTTTGTAGACTGGAAAGTTTGAAGTAAACATTAGTTGTAATCATAATCCACGTGGCACTTGGCTTATAGATTTTTTTATTTTAAACTTTATATTTTAGAACAGTTTTAGATTTATAGAAAATTGTGAAAGCGAACAGAGTTTGCACATAACCCACATCTAGTGTCTGCTATTGATAGCTGTCATTGAGATGTTCAATTATTATAAATAACAGACAATATTAATATATTATTTAAAGTTCATATTTTATTCAGATTCCCCTCATCTCTACCTGACATCATTTTTTTTTCTGTTCTGGGAGACTACTTGGGACACTGAATTACATTTATCTGTTATGGCTTCATAGTATCTTCTTGAGCTGACAGATTCTCCGACTTATTTCTAATGATCCTGCAGGTCAGAGGACGCAGGTGAAGCAGTTGCTAGGCAGCCTTCTTTGGGGGATAGTCTGGTATTTTCTTCCCAGTTGATTTAGGTTGTGAGGTCTTGGCATGCATCCCTCCTGCCCAGCCTCTGAAAGGTCCCGCGGTTGCTTTGTCAGAGAGCGTTCCTTTGGTAGCTTCTCCCTTGGAAAGAAGTCACTGTGCAGGAGGAGTGTGTGTGTTTGTGTGTGTGTCTATAATTTTACCCCTTGAATGTGGGACACACACATAAATTACTTGGAATTCCATTCAGGTAAATTCTTCTTCTAATCCCACTGACTGACTTATCAATCGTGTATTCATATGTCAACTTGCATTCATATTTTTGTTTGTTTGTTTTTAGTTTGTAAAGACCTCTTTTAATTTTTAACCGTGTGAATGTGTATGAATGCTTGCTGGTACCTGGAAGGGGTCAATCCTCTTGGGACTAGAGTTACAGGTCATTGTAAGCTGCCGGATGTAGGTGTTGGAATTGAACTCCAGTCCTCTGGAAGAACAGTACACATGGTTAACCACTGAGCCATCCCTTCAGCCCATCAAAGTGTTTGTTGATTTGTTTATTTTTACCTTGTTTTATAATCCAGTGAAACTTTATTTGCGAGTTCACATTATTTCAGCTTTGGGAACCATATGTGTTGGCTCTTAAGTCCTTTTGTTGGATTCTCAGTGTGTGTGTGTGTGTGTGTGTGTGTGTGTGTGTGTCCCTATTCTCCAAGATGAACCTAGAGTGTCACTTTGGAGCTCACCTGTCCCAGTATTGGAATCAACCATTTCTTTAAAAGCATGTCTCAGTTCTTTTATTAACTGCAGTTTTAAAAGATTAATGATGAAGTGAAAGCATGCAATTCTTTTCCTTCTTAGCTTATAAAACCATGCCATTTCTCTTAATTGCAGTGGCAACATCAGCAGGGCAACGTCAGCAAGGCATCAGCACTGCAACAACACTGCAGCAGCATCAACTCAGCAGCATCAGTGCCGCAGCACCAGCAAAGCAACATCAGCACCCCAGCACCAGCAGGGCAACATCAGTACCACAGCACCAGCAGGGCAACATCAGCATGGCAACATGGTATCTTTTTTTTTTTGGTTTTTTTTTCGAGACAGGGTTTCTCTGTATAGCCCTGGCTGTCCTGGAACTCACTCTGGAGACCAGGCTGGCCTCGAACTCAGAAATCCGCCTGCCTCTGCCTCCCAAGTGCTGGGATTAAAGGCGTGCGCCACCACCGCCCGGCGCAACATGGTATCTTAATGCTAGTTTTCATGGCAACATGGTATCTTAATGCTAGTTTTCAAGGTAACATGGTATCTTAATGCTAGTTTTCTAGGAGAGCTGTGATACATAATCTAGTGAGGAGGAAAAGTGAGCTTGCTATCCATGCACTTCTTCCATTATCATTTTTCTATTCCATTTTGGTCTTTGTTCTGTCTAAAACAACTAAATACCATTTTCATCTATTAAATTAGCTAGCGTTTAGACTCCTATAATGGCTTGCCATGTTGTGGTTAAAATAATATGATCACTGTTAGGCAAAACGAAAACAAAAACGTTACCAACAGAACAATGCTTAGACCTTTAATTGGAAGAAACCATGGTTGGAGCATCGAGTCTACACTTTGTCACTGTTGCATCAAGCTGAGAAATTAAGGAGAGATGCGTGTAAACTAACACATGTGTGTACATGTGTTTATGAGTGCTTTACCTGTAGCTACCTATTAACACATGTGATGAACATGACCTCCTACTTCCAACTGAAACCCATTATCATGTGGACTGTTCTAGAATTCTTACTTATCTGCCACCTCAGTCTCCTTGGATGAAAGCTTAGCTCCTACCTATACTACTTCTTTCTTTTCTCTCCTTTTCTTTTCTTTCTTTTCTCTTCTTTTTTTTTTCAAAGTTTTACATTTACTATTAGTGTGCTTCTGGTGTTGGAGAATCAGCTGCTAAGATGAGATTAGATGTGTCCAGAGTTTGTTGCGGGAGACATGCAAGGTGGAAAAGGGAGTGGGGGTCAGAGAAGATAGGGCTTTCAGAGCAAGATGGCAAGCTTCCAGGTGTAGAGAGAGGAGGGAGGGGGAGGAATAGATGGAAAGTAAAGAAGGGGAGAAGGAATTGAAGATGAGGAAGGAAAGGTAGGAGGAGGCCTCAGCTGCAGGGAGAAGACAGATCTCAATGATCAAAGGCTGTGATGTCAGACACCTGCCTCCCAAACTGTTAGCCAATATGGACCTTAACTGGAAAAAAAAAACCCATCTCAGATCTATTTAAGTGTTTTCAGGTAAAGGCTGTAATGTCTGGAGATCATTTTTTGACATACTTCAGCCAGAGGAGGAGGTGGGGTGGGCAGATGCTAAGGGAGAACTATGTGCTTACTGTAGAAGCTGTCCTATGAGTATGGGGAAACTCATCATCCTGATTTCTGTGTGGTTGAAAATTGACATGATAAATAGCTTTAAGTGCAACCAACTCATTAGTATTGATTATTGGTGAATTCACTGGGCACAGTATGCCACAATCTATATATATTATAACACATTAGACTATCTAAATACAATACTAACTACATTGAGATTTAGATGTAAAGTACCACTGCTCTCCTGGTTTTAATACAAGGCCAATAAAATATCCATCTATCTATCTATCTATCTATCTATCTATCTATCTACCTATCTATCATCTATCAATCATCTATCTTATGTATGTATATATGTATCTATCATTTATCTATCTTATCTATCATCTATCTTTATTATTATTATTGCTAAAAGATTATTTTTAAGAAATTGTGTGTATATGTGTATGTGAGTACAGTACCTGCAGAAGTCTGAGGGGACATCTGATTCACTGGAACTACAGTTACAAGCAGTTGTGAGCAGCTCTGATATGGGTGCTGGGAACCCAAGTCAGGTCCTCTGTAAGAGCAGCAAGCACTCTGAACCCCTGAGCCATCTCTTTAGTCCTCGAAGTAGCAACTATTAATCCAAATGTACACATTGTTCCATTGCTTATTTGAGCTTGAAATAATAACCTAGTTTCTTCAAAAGCTAGGATAATCACATCATACTTTCCCATTATGTCCCTACATCCAACTCATAATCACTTCCACTGAATATATACTACATATCCAGTGTACTGTGAGGTGTCATATATTATGATGAGATGTCAAATTTCAAAAAAATTATAAATGTATTAATTTGCTCATATCATAGTTCTAATTTATTGTTAATATGATAAGATGTGTTAATTGATTCTTAATAGCTTTATTTGGGTATAATTGACATAATTAACCATACATATTTAAAATTCATAATTTATTAGATTTTAATATATGTATCCACCTGTGAAACAATCACCACCATCAAGATAATTGCTGTTGTCATCTTCTGCCAAAACTCCCTCCTAGTCTCCTGGAATCCCACCTTCCTGCCTGCTTCCCACCTCCACAATTGTTTTGTGTCACAGTAGATTGGTTTGTATTTCTTAAGAACAAAGATCAACAAGCATAGGGTATTGGTCAGATTTAGTGCAGCTGTGAACAAATGCTATTGACATGTAGCACACTGACTCTTACATTTCAAAGTTTTATTTATTTTTATTGTGTGTGTGTGTAGTTCAGAGGACAACTTTTAGCATTTGGTTCTCTTCCTCCTCCATGAGTTGTGGGGATTGAACTCAGGTCCTCAGGATTGCACAGCAAGCTCTTGGCCATAGTGTTTCATACCTAAAAACCACCAGAAGAGAGCTGGTCTCCCAGGAGTGCAGACATGCCTGTGAGCACAGGTAAGACCACCACTTCTGCTCTGAGGGACCTGCTTGGAGCCCTCAGGACACAGAAACTGTGGAGCAACCTGGGACAGGATCCTTCTGGTTTCTGTCTGTACCAGGAGCTGATCCTGTGCCACAGCGCTCCATGCCCAAAAACTGCCAGTAGAGAGCTGGTCCCCAGGAGTGCGCACACAACTGTGAGCACAGGTAAGACCATCACTTCTGCTCAAATTCCTGGCCCAAGAGGGACTTGCTCAGAGCCATCATGATATAGGAAACAAGGAACAGCCTGGGATAGGATCCTTCCGGTTTCTGTCTGCACCTAGGAGCTACCCTGTGCCATAGCTCTCCATACCCAAATTCCTCCTGGAAAGAACTGGTCTCCCAGGAATACTGAGGAGGGACAAGCCACAGTCAGAGACAGCAACAGCCAACACCAGAGATAACCAGATGGCAAGAGGCAAGGACAAGAACATAAGCAACAGAAACCAAGGCTACTTGGCATCATCAGAACCCAGTTTTCCTAACACAGTGGGCCCTAGATACCCCAACACACCAGAAAAGCAAGATTCTGATTTAAAATCACATCTCATGATGATGAGAGAGGACTGTAAGAAGGGCACAGCAAGCTCCTTTACTTACCATGCTATGTCTCTGGCACCACATTGGTTTTCCTGTATGATTGTTATAACAACAGCCAAGTATGGTTACAAGGAGGCTCTAGTGACTTGCAGAGCCTGATACTTACTATCTTCCCCTTTAAGAAATACTACTCTTTTAAAAGCATGGTTCCTTTCAGTCCCTATGAATGAGCTGGCATGCATTCAAGCTGTTGTATGTATTAGTAGATTGTGCTTTCAGATGCTGAGCAGTATTTACTTGTAGGAACGCATCAATGCTTGATGGTCCATCTATTGGTTGATGGTCCTTAGGTTGTTCAAAGTTTTAGATCATGATATCATCAACTACCAATCATCATCACTGCAAATATACACCCATACATGCATGGGCACACACACATGTGCACATACACACATGTGCACTACTGTAACCTTTGAGTCTAGGTCTTCATAGAAACTAAAGATCTCTGTTTTGGGGGAGAAAACCCACAGATGCAAGGGTTCAATACAGAAACCACATGGCTAACATATTATACCTGTGACCCTTTTAGAAACTACCAACTGGTTGAACCAATTTACATTTCTACCAGCAGGACTTTAGGACCCTGGCATCCTCACAGCCTCTCAAGTTTGATATAAGGAGCCGTAGGCTTATAATTTTCAAAACCTACTTTAAAAAGGGTTCTTAAACACTTCAACCTTACTTATAGCCTACCAACCAAAGGGGGGGGGAGATGGCTACTAGGACAAGGGGGGCATGGACCTTTTAGGAGCAGCTCCTTGGGGGCAATTCCAATCTTTGTTGTCAGCAGTCCAGTCCACTAGCAAACACGAAACACAAATCAGCAGTAGTGGCTCCATCCGAGAGAAACCATGAGGCTCTTGCTGACCAAGTGGCAAGAAGCAGCTGGAATACTACTAGATGTTCTTTGGTGCATCTCTCTCTGCAAAGTTACAGTGAAGGTAAGGGAAGAAATCAAGGTGAACCAATGCCAAAGTGTCTTCAGTGAAGACCAGTATCTGCAAAACCTGACAAACACCAGCAAGGCAAGCAATGCTAGAGCATTGTCCACTGTCTGTTGGGTTATACTTATACTCTCTAAACATTCTGTGTCCTCTCAAGCATCTGCTCCGGCAAAACATCACATGCCCTTTCACCAGACAGCTTCCAGAAAAACACCACGAGTCTGTTCTCAGCAAAAACACCCTCCTATGTGTTTGCTTCAGCAAGATGTCCTTTCATAAGACAGTTTCCAGAAAAACATCACATGACACAATTGGGTCTCCAACAAAACCAGAAATTTCCACTTCAATGAGCCTTCCAGTGTAAGTTATTCTAACAGGTTGTTAGTGTGTCTTGTGTGGTTTCATTATAATCATCTGCAGTCCATATTTTCTGTGAAGTACAACTTTTGCCCTCTTAAAAATTTCCCATTGACTGATACTTTTTGTTAAACATATATTTTGCTTAAGAGGGGCAATGACTACACTTACTTGTGGGTATAAGGACAAATGTTTACAGATTGTTGTTAGAGATTACGCTATCTTAGTAAATTAATGGTTGTAGAGTCTCCTCCAACAACCGTGACTTCATTAGCTATACCCATAAAGCCTCAACAACATGTCCATCCAAATGTGAATTAATAGACATGCCAAACTGGATGGAGGAAGGCCCCCAGGTTCTCAATTCTACACAAACAACCACAGAGAGCTGACAGAAGCTGGGAGTGAGGGTGGGGGTGGGGTTGGGGTCAGGGGTGGGGGTGGGGTGGTCCTCCACATGGAATAGTGCACCAACTCGTTGTCCAGAACCAAATAGTCAGCCCTGAAAATACACACGCAGGTAGCATTATACAGACTGAACAGGTTTTATTTAGAAATATATAGGTATATACATAATAATTATATGTGTGCAATGACAATGAATAAAAGACAGGAGGCAGGCTGTGAATTTGAAGGAAGTAGGGAAGAATATATGGGAGAGTTTGGAGAGAGAAAAATGAAGAGAGAAATTTTAGGTATAAAATTATACCTAAAGAAATTCAGAAACAACAACAAACAATAGCCCAAAACAACAAAATTCCTAATTTAGTTTGTAATCATTTCCTCCTTTGTTATGGCTGATCATTCCACTTTCTTTCTTTCTTTCTTTTTTCTTTCTTCCTTTCTTTCTTCCTTTCTTTCTTTCTTTTTATTTCATATTTTCTTTATATACATGTTATATAACCTTTCCTAGTTTCCTCTCCGAAAAAAAAAATAAAACAAAAAACAAAACAAAACAAAAAAAACAAAAATACACTGTTCCCACACCTCTCCTCCTGCTCACCAACCCACCCTCTCCCGCTTCCTGGCCCTGGCATTCCCCTACACTGGGGCATAGAACCTTCACAGGACCAAGAACCTCTCCTCCCATTGATGACCTACTAGGCCATCCTCTGCTACATATGCTGCTGGAGCCATGAGTCCCACCAAATGTACTCTTTAGTTGGTGGTTTAGACCCTGGGAGCTCTGAGGGTACTAGTTAGTTCATGTTGTTGTTCATCCTAAGGGGCTGCAAACCTTGGGTCCTTTCTCTAGCTCCTTCATTGAGGACCCTGAACTCTCAGGTACTGTCAGAGCCTTTCAGGAGACAGCTATCTCAGGTTCTTGTCATCCAGCACTTGTTGGCATTCACAATAGTGTTTAGATTTGATGATAGAATATGGGAAGGATTCCCAGGTGGAACTGTCTCTGAATTGTCCTTCTGTTAGTCTCTGCTCCATAGTTAGCCTCTACAACTCCTTCCATGGGTATTTAGGTCTTTGTGTGGTTTAGGTATAAGAGTAACTGTGGCTTCGTAGAACAAATTGGGTAGAGTGCCTTCTGTTTCTATTTTGTGGAATAGTTTGAGGAGTATTGGTATTAGGTCTTCTTTGAAAGTCTGATAAAATTCTGCACTAAACTTATCTGGTCCAGGGCCTTTTTTGGTTGGGAGACTATTAATGACTGTTTCTATTTCATGAGCAGATACAGGACTGTTTAGATCATTGATCTGATCTTGATTTAACTTTGGTACCTGGTATCTGTCTA
>NW_022196905.1:250677594-250689017 GCF_008632895.1 Mastomys coucha
GCTTCCATGTGTATGTGGGCTTTCTATTGTTTATGTTGTTATTGAGGAACAGCCTTAGTCCATGGTGACTGCAAAGAATTATTTCAATCTTCTTGTATCTGTTAAGGCCTGATTTGTGACTAATTATATAGTCAGTTTTGGAGAGGGTACTATGAGGTGCCGAGAAGAAGGTATATCCTTTTGTTCTTTAGATATCTGTTAAATCCATCTGTTTCATAACTTTTGTTAGTCTCACTGTGTCTTTGTTTAGTTTCTGTTTCCATGATCTGTCCATTGGAGAGAGTGGGGTGCTGAAGTCTCCCACTACTATTGTGTGCAGTGCTATGTGTGCTTTGAGCTTTAGTAAAGTTTCTTTTATGAATGTAGATGTCTTTGCATTTTGAGCATAGACGTTCAGAATTGAGAGTTCATCTTTGTAGATCTTACCTTTGATGAGTATGAAGTGTTCCCTCCTTATCTTTTTTGATCACTTTAGGTTGAAAGTCCATTTTATTTGATATTAGAATGACTACTCCAGCTTTTTTCTTCGAACCATTAGCTTAGAAAATTGTTTTCCAGACTTTTATTCTGAGGTAGTGTCTGTCTTTTTCACTGAGGTGGGTTTCCTGAATGCAACAAAATGTTGGGTCCAGTTTATGTACCCAGTCTGATAGTCTATGTCTTTTTATTGGGGGAATTGAGCCCATTGATATTAATAGATATTAAGGAAACATAATTGTTGCTTCCTGTTATCTTTGTTGTTAGAATTGGAATTCTGTTCATGTGACTATCTTCTTTTAGTTTTGTTGGAAGATTACATTTTTTGCTTTTTCAGAGATGTAGTTTCCCTCCTTGTGTTGGAGTTTTCCATTTACTATCCTTTGAAGGGCTTTTGTGGAAAAACACTGTGTAAGTTTGGTTTTGTCGTGGAATACTTTGGTTTCTCCATCTATGGTAATTGAGAGTTTTGTTCAGTACAGTAATCTGGGCTGGCATTTGTGTTCTCTTAGGGTCTGTATGACATCAACCAGGATCTTCTGGCTTTCATAGTCTCTGGTGAGAAGTCCGGTGTAATTCTGATAAGTCTTCCTTTATATGTTACTTGACCTTTTCCCCCTCACTACTTTTAATATTCTTTTTTGTTTTGTGCATTTGGTGTTTTGACTATTATGTGGTGGGAGGAATTTCTTTTCTGGTCCCGTCTATTTGGAGTTCTGTAGGCTTCTTGTATCTTCATGGGCATCTCTTTCTTTAGGTTAGGGAAGTTGTCTTCTATAATTTTGTTGAAGATATTTACTGACCCTTTCAGTTGGAGGTATTCATTCTCTTCTATACCTATTATCCTTAGGTTTGGTCTTCTCATTGTGTCCTGGATTTCCTGGATGTTTTGGGTTAGGAACTTTGTGCATTTTGTGTTTTCTTTGACTGTTGTGTCAATGTTTTCTAAGTATCTTCTGCATCTGAAATTCTCTCTTCTATCTCTTGTATTCTGTTGGTGATGCTTATGGAAGCATGGTTCTTCATTTTTTCCTAGGGTTTCTATCTCCAGAGTTGTCTCTCTTTGTGATTTCTTAATGGTTTCTACTTCCATTTTTAGGTCCTGGATGGTTTTGTTCAATTCCTTCACCTGTTTGGTTTGCTTTCTTGTAATCCTTTAAGGGATTTTTGTGTTTCCTCTTTAAGGGCTTGAACCTGTTTACCTGTGTTCTCCTGTATTTCTTTAAGGGAGTTATTCATGTCCTTCTTAAATTCCTCTATCACCATCATGAGATATGATTTTAGATCAAAATCTTGCTTTTCTGGTGTTTTGGGATATCCAGGACTCGTTGTGGTAAGAGTACTAGGTTCTGAGGAAGTCAAGTAGTTTTGGTTTCTGTTGGTAAGATTCTTGCGTTTGCCTTTTGCCATTTGTTGATCTCTGGTGTTAGATGTTCTTGTTGTCTCTGGCTGGAGCTTGTTCCTCCTGTGGGTCTGTAAGCCTGTGTCAGCACTTCTGGGAGATCAGCTCTCCTCTGGTAAGACCCGTGTGCAGAGGGCTGTGGATCAGTCATCCCTCTGGAGTCCGTGGGTCAGAGCACTCCCTGGAGACAAACTTTCCACTTGCAGGAAAGGGGCAGAGAGGGCTGTGGGTCCGCAATCCCTTCTAGGTGTAGATGGAGGTAGAAAGGATCCTGTCCCAGCTGCCCTGCCACTCCTGAGGCCTGTGCCTCCCGGCTGGTCCCACCTTCTATTCCACTTTCTTTTAACACATGTTTATCTAATGAACATGTGTTAATTTTTATGTTTCAATTTACCTTTAAAAATGCCTTTCTGGGGACTAGAGAAATGGTTCAGCAATTAAGAGCACTTGCTGCTCTTGCTGAGGACTTGAATTGATTCCCATCATCCACTACCTGTACCTTCAGTTTTACAGAATCTGATGCCCCCTGGTGGATGGCACAGGCACCTGTGCTCACACATGTGAATACCCTCTCCCCACCCCCACACACATATACAAGTAATTGAAATTAGAAATAAAATCTATCAAAAGTACACTCCTTTTTGTATAATTCTCACCCTTATCACAGGTAAGCAATTTTTTTTGTTATTTTTAAGACCAAAAGGCTCTCTTCCATATTTTACCCTTTGAGAAGTTTTAAAGTGGAATGTTTGTACTTACCTAAAATGTTTTTAGTTAATTTCATATGCTGTGAAACATATTTAGGTGTGTGTGTTTGTGCTTTTGTTTTACTGGCTCCATTTACTGAGAAGATCACATTTTTAACTTGAACTGCCTCTTTGATTTAAATTTTTTTTTTTTTTTGCATTTGTCAAAGGTAATATTCCTGGCTCTGGATCTTCTCTCTCTCTCTCTCTCTCTCTCTCTCTCTCTCTCTCTCTCTTTCTCTCTCTTCTGATTGATTTTAAGTGCCATGTGGTATCCATTGCTGAAATTGTAATAATGAAAAAGCTTCCAACTGCGATTGCTTATTTTTCCTTCAGAGCCATCATTTCTTGCTTCATGTGTTTTGAATTTGTAGATGCATAAAAATTTTAATTGGTATTACCTTTTAGATGATCAAGCTTTTATTATTATGAAAGAGGGCTCCTACCTCTCTCATGTTTTTACTTTAAAATCCACTTTCTCTAATAGTAGTCTTTCAGTGAGGTGACTACTTTTTCTGTGGCATCCTATTATTTCTCACCTTTCCATATGCAGCCTGTTAGAAAACACTGAGTCCCCTTAGACAACACTGAATACCTTTCTTAAGGGAAATAGAGAACTTTTAATAAAAAATTTAATTTTGAGTGATGTGTGTTGCACACTTGCAAGCATGCATGTGTGTGCCTGTTAGTGTGTGTGTGTGTGTGTGTGCCTGTTTGTGTGTGTGTGTTTGTGTGCGTGCGTGCACATGCACGTGCACATGTGCATTAGTGCAGGTGCCCTCAAAGTCCAGAAGAGGGCACTAGATCCCCTGAAGCTGGTGTTATAGGCAGTTATAAGTTACCTGATCTGCGACTGAGAATCAAACTTGGGTCTTCTATAAGAAGAGCAGCACACTATCTTAACCACCAAACCATCTTTCTCTCCATGCCCAGAAATGATTTCAGTTATAAATTTAGTTATGTTACTATTTTAATATGTCCTTTGTAGGGCCTCATATTTTTTTGCATTAATCTCTTTCTCCTTTACGGTCTTTACCATTTGCACTCTTCGTTGGGGCTTTGGCTGCATTTTATTTGTAGATCTGTGTGTCTGCCATGTGTGTGCAGTGTCCATGGAGGCTAGAAGAGGATGTGGGATCCCCTGGAAGCTGGAGGAGAGAAGGTCGTCAGCTCCCTGTTGTGGGCACTAAGTTGAACCCAGGCCTCTGGAAGAGAAGCACACACTCTTAACTGCTGAGCTATCTCTCCAACCTCTGTGCTTGCCCTGTGATTTGTGCTACTGATGATATATACACCATAGTACTATGTCTTATAATTATGTCTTACTGCACGTCTTTAGAGAAGTTAAGGAAAGGACATCTACGATGGTTATCCCACCTACTTATATATTTTTTTATGGTACTACTTATTTATTCTTGTGGATTTGAGTTCCTGAATGCTGTCCAAAAATAGTCCAAGTCTTTGTTTATCTAATCATTGGGTTTTTTTTCTTAAAGACTTATTTATTATTATATGTAAGTACACTGTAGCTGTCTTCAGACACACCAGAAGAGGGCATCAGATATCATTAGAGATGGTTGTGAGCCACCATGTGGTTGCTGGGATTTGAACTCAGGATCTTCGGAAGAGAAGTCAGTGCTCTTAACTGCTGAGCCGTCTCTCTAGCTCCCCAATCATTGTTTCTGGAGGGTGGATTTTAAGGGTACACACTACTGGGTGGCCAAGTCTGGCCCCTTCCTCCACTTTGCACTGCAATGCACTGAGGGAAATCGGTTGTTAATCTTTTCTTCCCTTGTAGGTCAGTATTTGTTCACTGTTTTTCTTACTGTTTTCACACTTTTTCCTTTTCCGATTGACAGTTGAACAATATATGTCTTTCTCTCATCTTCCCTCTACCCCTTTCCCCTCCCTTCTCCTTCTCTTTCTCCAATGTCCCCTCCCTCTTTGGTAGGATCTTGCCACAATAGCACAAACTGATCTCCATCTTGTAATCCTTCTGCCTCAGCCTCCTGAGCACTTGGGCTGCAGGCATATGCCATAGTACCAGGCTATGGTACTAGTTTTTCCCTGATGCCATAATAGGCTTCATCATCTGATGGCTTAAAACCACAGAAATTTATTGTTGCACAGAAATGTGGATAAAAGCCCCAAACCAAAGTTTCAATAGGGCACACTGCTTTGACTGCCCCTGCCCAGAGGTTCCTTCCTGGTTCCTGCTTGCTTCTGACAGTTCTTTTTCTTTCTCGAATCACAGTCTCTGCTTCTGTCACATAGCCCATGACTCTGTGTCCAAATTCCTCTCATAAGAATGCTGGTTGTGGGGCTGGAGAGATGGCTCAGCGGTTAAGAGCACTGACTGCTCTTCCAGAGATCCTGAGTTCAATTCCCAGCAACCCCATAGTGGCTCGCAACCATCTGTAATGGGATCTGATGCCTTCTTCTGGTCTATCTGAAGACAGCAACAGTGTACCCACATACATGAAATAAATAAATCTTAAAAAAAGAATGCTGGTTGTGCTCCCCCACCAAAAGAGAGGGGGGAGAGCAGATGTGGGATGGGGGATTGGTAGAGGGGGTAACTGAGAAGTGAGATATCATTTGAGATATAAATGAATGGAATAATTAATATTAATAAAAGAAAAAAAAGAATGCTGGTTGTTAGATTAGTGTCCACTATTCAGTATGATCTCACCCAGACTTGACTAAATATCAAGGCAATCTAATTTCAAAGACGGCCACACTACCAGTTCCAAAGATTGTGCTCTCAACATACACGTGGGGACACAACTCAAGCAGAATTGTCAAATATATAGGTGCATATGGCTTTTGTGTTTGTTCTACTTAAGAATTTGTTGAACATTTTTGTTGGGGTTGTATGCTAAAGTTTAAATCAAGTCCAGAATGGTTTGGGCCATTATTTATTTCAATATTATTTTCCTTCCATTTCTTTCTGTGTCATCATTCTTTCTATTACTCTCATTGTGTGTATGTTAGCATGACCTGTCATGTCAAAAGAGTGCCTGCTTTTGTTCATTCTTCTCTTTTGATAGCATAGTTTCATTCTATATCTTCAACACAGAATCTTTTGCCAGCTCAAACCTCTTACTGAACTATTTTAGCAATTTACCTCCCCTCCACTGTTGGTAGTTTACAAAAATCAGAATTTCTATTGGCAACTTTTAAAAAGTCATTTCTCTATCTTTATTGAGTCTTTAGTTTATTGAATCATTGTCAATATACTTTCCTTTAATTTTCATTATATTTGTTATTTATTTGGGGGTAGGGATAGGGGCATCGCAGCACATGTGTGGAGGTCAGAGGATGAGTTGAGGAGTTCGTCCATTTCTTCTACCATGTGGCTCTCAGGGACTGAAGTCAGGCTATCAGCATCTGTGCCTCCTGAGTTGTCTCTCAGTATTCCTTCCATTAATCCTTTAAGCATGATTCCCGTCAACTTTTGACCCTTCTATAGAAGGGCCGTGTTTATAGTATGGTGAATGTATCACTTCAAGTCTATGGATTCTGTTCTCCCTTCTGCCTACTCCGTCTCTCCCTTCTTATCACTCCACCCTCCTCCATAGACTGTTTTGTCTGCCTTCTTCTGGCTGTTGTTTGTTAAGTGGCTTCTATAGACTAGATTTCCCCGAGGCCTTCACACCCTCATACCATAGGTCCTGCCCCCTTGATGTCCTAATTTTAGAAGCATCCTTCTTGTCTCTGAAACCCCTTCATTTTCTTCCCAGCTCCCATTTTTCATGAACTTTTAGTTTTAACATCTTATTTGACAAGCTTGTGTTATGTTACATGACCTCCGTTAAAGTGTTTATAAATATTTTAGTTATGCATTTACATAAAAACATTGAATCTGGATTTCCTATGTGTCTGTGAGTGTGAAGGGCTATGTTTTGGAACAGCTCACCCAATAGACAGGACCTTTGCTCTCTTGAAATCCACATTTTCTGTTTACAGGCATAAATGAATGCATAAGAAATAGATACAACCATATGTGGAAATCACCAGTGCTCTTAGGTAAACAGCATACTAAAGGAATGGCTACCATGGTAGAAGAGAAAAGCGTTTGATGCAACAAAGTGCTTCTGAAAGGGGTTAGGTGGGCTGCAGTATGGCTGATGGGAAGGAGCTGTACGGTAACCTTGAAGCATAATTCAGGTAAGGAGCCTGGTACTACTTCATTTCTATTACTGTAGTAGAGTACCTGGGATGGGCTAGAATTGTAAAGAAAAACTCACGGTTATTTGGCTTCTCAGTTCTGGAACTTACAGAGCTGGTGCTGGCTTTGCCCCAGCTCTGATGAGGGTCCTAGCTTGTCTCACAGCAGGAGAGTATACGGGAGCTAAGCTCACATCTGTAGATGGGAAGCCAGAGGTTCGAGTGAGGCCAGGCTCTTATTTCTGCAATAAATCCCTTGTGAGTGTTGCTAAGGGGTTGTAGGAGGGCTCTCTGAGTTTCTTCTAAGACTAGCACCATCAAATGCCCTAAAGACCTCCTACTAGAACCTGTCACTCAAAGGGTATACATAACCTCCCAATGCTACCACACTATAGACCCTGAGTTCTACTCTGAAGTCGTAATAACGTGACTTTATTTTTGCTTATGAAGGAAGCTTCTAGTTTTTAAAACAATTGTCCCTTCTTTTAAAATATCATAACTTTTTGACATTAAAGATAGCTAAGTTTCAAGGATTTGGATTACTGCACTGAGAGAAAAGCAAAACAGATATCTTTAATATTTAGCTTGGATGGGCTCATATTGGATGTCACATCCCAGACATGGGAAGACACAAACATTGAGCTTTAGGTACTTTTTGCCTGTGGGCACTTTGGAATGATGAAAAAAAAGTTTGTTTTATTTTTATTTCTTAAACTAGGTTATCAAAAGTATAATAGGGACCTTGCTTTTGAAGCCTAGCAAAAAGTTAGACTCCACTGTCCTTATTCTTTGAAACCAAGTTTTACCATTGATAAGTACCATCCATAGCACCATCCATGGACTTCAGCCTTGTCAGGATGTGATAGCTGTGTGGAGTTGCAAAGCCCAACCATGACTTTAGCTTTAAAATAAACACAATAGCAAGAAGAAAGCATCCTCTTTTCAGATATGAAAATATATATATATATAGAAAGAACACAGAACATATGCTAGTGTTTTAGGCTTGACATTAACAGGAACAGACATGAGAAAGACATCTGCCAGGAGAACATTCTAGAAGTTTATATAGGTTGTTCCTTAAAGCCCAAGAAGAGAAGTAGAGATGAGCTCATCTAGACAGAAAGAAGTTTTCTTATGTATTAGACTTCTCAGGAACCATTGTCACTGTCGCGGGCGTAGGGCACTTCATAATCCGATGTACGTCTTTGTGAGGCGGCTTAGCTCGTCCCGCCTAGAGTCTGAATCTGTATTCTTCATAGAATGAATATATAGTGCCTTGATACCCACTGGAGCAGAGAGCTGAAATGAGAGAAGCATTCATCTTCACCGAAAATAATGAAACCTGAAATACGGGAAGTACAAAGAGACTCCTCAGCAAAACAAATACGTATTTAAGAACAAATGAAAACATTTTATGTTCTGATAAAAGCAAGCTATTTGCTCTGTTTTCCCTTTGCGTTCACTTCCTGCCTTTGCTGCACGCAGTCTGCAGCACCCCTTTCATTTGATTATAAAATGGAATACCCATCTCAGAGAGTACTAATGTATAAAGAGATGTGTGTCTTTATATGCTCATCATAAGGGTGCTCTGTGAATAAAACAAGTGAAAGATGCACAGCTAATAGCCTGGGAAGGACCCTGTTTCCTGGCATCTACAGCATCATTAACAGATGTGATATACACCATGTCTCTCAATTAAACCACGGGTTGTGGGTCTGCGAACAAGGGAACAAGTGCCATCGCATTTCCAAATGCAAGATGATCAGCAATTGTATAACATCATGAAATAGGCACTACACATAATGATACATCATTTTTTCCCTCATTTTAAGTAGACTTGTTGTTCAAAGTTTTAGAGAAATAGTAAATTTGAGCAAAAACTACAGAGTACTCATATTACTGCCCTGATCTTACATAGGCACAAGTCCTTCTATTACCAACATTTTATACCAGAACAGTACAGGTATGACTTCTGAGGGGCCGACACTGAAACATCACTGTTTCACTGAATCCACAGGGTGGACTTTATTCTTGGTGATGTGTGTTCTATGGCTATTAATATATAATGGTATTATATTAATTTATATTATATAACATCATATATAATATATATTTTATTATATAACATAGTATGGACTTTATTCTTGGTGTTGTGTGTTCTATGGGTCTTAACATATATTATTATGTCAATTTATATAATATAACATATATAATACATAACGTGTACTATGCACCCACCATCACAAAGCATAGTCTTACTGTCTTAGCAGTTCTCTGTGCCCGTTTGCTCAACATTACTCCCCCCACCCCACCATATCTGGTAACCTCTGGCCCTTTACTGGTTTCACATCTTTCTTTTTCTAGAATGTCTCATAGTTGGGAGCACACAGTCTGTAATTCTTTTGCTTTCTCTCATTTGTGTTGGAAATCTGCATTTAAGGTTCCTCCACAACTTTTATAGTTTGCTTTCTTTTCAACGCCTTCCATGGTTTGAATGAGACCACATAGGCTCACATAGGCTCAGAGAGTTGCATAGCTGGAACCCAGTTGGTGGCACTTTTGGGTAGGTAGATGATGTGGTCTTACTGGAGGGGATGCTTCCTTAGGGGTGGGTTTAGGGGGTTTATAGTCTTGTCCCACACCCCGTGTTCTTTCTCTGTTTCTTGCTTGTGTTTGAAGATATGAGTTCTCAGCTCCCTTTCCTGCTGCCACACCTGCCCACCATGGACCATAAGCCCCAATGAATTCTTCCTTTTATAAGTTGCCTTTATCATGGTGTTTTATCACAGCAGCAGAGACTAAGGCAGCACAGAGTGTTATCCCATTGTTTGTACCTACCAGAGTTTCTTCAGTCATAATTAAAGGATATTTTGGGTCCTTCCAAGTTTTGACAATTATGAACAAGGCTTATACAGACACCCACATGCAGGTTTTTTGGGTGGACATGTTTTTCAGTGCTTTGGGGTAAAAACTCCAGACCACAATTGTTGGATCGTGTATTAAGATGCATTAAGACTATCGTTAACTGAGAAGAGGCCACCAAACTACCTTCCAGTGCGTCTTTGTGGTTCCATGTCCTCATCAGCAATGAAAACTTCTCTTGCCCCATATCCCTAACAGCACTTGGTGTTGTTAATTTTCTGGATCTTATCCATTTAAATTGATGGATAGTAGGGGGTTAATTTTCCTAAAGATCTATGATATGCTTACTTTGAAAATTAAACGTATACATTGTGTATGTACATATTCATGTGTGTGTGTGTGTGTGTGTGTGAGTGTGTGTGTGTGTGTGTGTGTGTGTGTGTATGTGTGCATGCCATGGCATGCATGTAGAAGTCAGAGGACAACTTTTGAGATTGGTTCTTTCCATCTACCATATGTATCCTGGAGATCAAAGTTGGATTATTAGGCTTGGCAGCAAGTCCCTTTTCTTGCTGAGCCATCTTTTCTTCCCAGAGGAGCTTATTTTTTGTGTGTGCATATTTTTCTCTCATAGAGTCCTGAACTCATAATCCTTCAGCCCCTGCCTCAGAAATTCTGGGATTATAGGACTATGCCACCACACTAAGATTGTGAATTGTTTTTATTGTTGTTGGGTTTTTTGTTTTTGTTTGTTTGTTTTTGCTGAGTTATTTGTTCAGCTCTTTTATCCACTTCGTGTATATGTGCAAGTAAATGCTTGTGTGCGTGTACATGTATGCAGGCATATGTGCACATGTATATGGAAGCCAGAGGTCAGATTCCAATGTTATTTACTTTGTTTTCAACTTTTTCATGTAAGTTTTTAGTATGTTCACATGTGTAGATATGTGTGGAAGCCAGGGATCACTTCCAATGTTGTTCTTGTTTTTATTTGCATGTGTGTGTGTAGTATATGTGTTTCATGCTCACATATGTGTGGGTACATGTGCATGTATGTGCATTTGGAGATGTGAAGTTGATGTTGGGTGTCTTCTTCATGTGTTCTCAACTCTTTTTATTGAGGCCTTGTCTCTTGCTGAACCTAGAGCTGGCCAGTTCCTATAGTCTAGCTATCTAGGCTGCCCTGCTGGCTCCAGGCAGACCTTGTTTGTGTCTCCTGAGTGCTGGGATTACATGTGGTAGCCACACCTTCCCAGATTCAGCTTGGGTTCTGGGAATCCAACCCTAGTCCCTCACTTGGGTGACAGGTGCTACATTGACTGAACTGTTCCCTCAGCTCACTACCTGTTGTTTGAGACAGGGTCTCTCTTTGGGATTAGGTGCAGCTGCTCGCTCAGAGAGTCTCCTCTGCCTCTGCCTCTGCCTCTCCAGAGCTGGGATTACAAGCAAGCACTACCATGCTGGAGACCAAACTCATGCTCTAATGTTTGTGTGTCAAGTCCTTTACTGACTGAGCCATCTCCTTAGCCTCTTTTACCCATTTTAATATCAGGTATTTTTATATATTGGACAGTGGAGGTTTATCAAACACACCTTATGAAATGACACTCCCCAGTGCATGGCTTGTGTTGCTATTTTATTAACATTGCCTTTTGAAGAACAGAAGATTTTAAATTTTAATGAATCTTTTTTTTTCAATATGATGTTTTTATTAGATGTTTTCTTTATTTACAATATCTCCTTTCCCCAGGTTCCCCTCTAAAAAA
>NW_022196905.1:250689088-250699088 GCF_008632895.1 Mastomys coucha
AAAAAGAAAGAAAGAAAAAAAAGAAAAGAAAAGAAAAAGAAAAGAAAATTAAATTAAAAAACTAAAAACTAAAACAAACCCCTGTTCCCTCCCCCATCCCCCTGTTCACCACCCCACCCTCTTCTGCTTACTGGCCCTGGCATTCCCCTACACAGGGGTATAGAACCTTCACAGAACCAAGGGCCTCTCCTCCCATTGATGACCAACTTGTCTATCCTCTACTATACATATGCTGCTGGAGCCATTAGTCCCACCAAATGTACTCTTTGGTTGGTGTTTTAGTCCCTGGGAGCTCTGAGGGTTCTAGTTAGTTCATATTGTTGTTCCTCCTAAGGGGCTGCAAACCCTTCAGCTCCTTGGGTCATTTCTCTAGCTCCTTCACTGGGGACCCTGTACTCAGTCAGTTCAATGGATGGCTGTGAGCCTCTACTTCTGTATTAGTCAGATACTGTCAGAGCCTCTCGGGAGACAGCTATATCAGGCTCCCAGCTTATAAGGTATTGTTTTAACATATTACGCCTTTGGTATTGTAGCTAAAAAAAAAAATCATTGCCATACCTGAGGTTACCTCAATATTCTTAATTATCTCTGGGAGTTTTATATTTCTGTTGTTTTGCATTGAGGTCTATGATCCATTTTAAGTTAATTTTTGTGAAGTGTTGAAACTACACCTCCACCACCTCCTTTTCTCCTCCCTTTTCCCCCTCCTCCCCTCCCCCTTCTCCTTTCTTTTCTTCCTCCTTCTCTTATTCTTCTTACTCCCCTTTCTCTTTCACATGCCTGTCCAATTGCTTTAGCATCATTTGTTGAGAATCAAAGTACTTTTTTTTTTTTTTTGCCAGTCTATCATCCTTGTATCATCCTTGTTCCTTTGTCAAACCCCAACTGAATAGATTTATCTGGGCTCTTTCCTGTTTTATCCCATCAATGCGTTTGTCTTGTCTCTTGCCAAGGTCATGTCGCTTTGATTATTAGGGCTTTATAGCAACTTTTAAAGTCAGTACCAGTATCCTATTTTATTGTTCTTCCATCTCACATTTTTATGCTGGATCTTTTACAACACAGAGAACCCTATCTCCAAAAACAAAACAAAACAAAACAAAAAAACCAAAAACCAAAAAACAAAAAAACCTTTGGTGGAATTCTGATTTGGCAAACATATAAGTGTTTAATTGCTTGCATGAAGATTTAAATAAGGACCAAGTATTGTGAGTTATTTATATATCTGTTAAGTTTCTCTTTCATCTATACATCCTGCTCCCATGTGTCTCTTTTCCATGCAGTTAAGTTATAGAAAGCGCCAGGCATTTGTCCTATGGAGGTTCCCACTTGAATGGGGCATCTATGGGTCCATGAGAGGGTGTAAGGAATGGTTTTTAAGGAGGAATTGGCAAAATAGAATACAAGTGAGTTAATGAGAAAAGAGGGGACACTAGGGATGGAATGATGTAAGAAAAGATGGGGACAGGGAGGGCCAACTGGAAGGACATGTGTGTGAGAACACCACAAGGGACCTGCTACTTGGAAATGGCTCAGCAGTTAAGAGCACTGACTACTCTTCCGAAGGTCCTGATTCAAATCCCAGCAACCACATGGTGGCTCACAACCATCTGTAATTAGATCGGATGCCCTCTTCTGGTGTGTCTGAAGACAGCTATCATGTAATTACGTATTCTAAATAAAGAAATCTAAAAATAAGTAAATAAAAAAAATGAAATAAAAAGGGTGTGTTGTGAAAAAGAGATTTTTATTTCAGAGATGCTAAGTTGGTTTAATACTCTTAAATCAGAAGGAATAGCCAAATGTTAACAGAATAAATAGAAATGTTAAATCATTACATCAGCAGATGAGTAAGACTCATGTAAGAATCTATACATTTTTATGTTTATGACACAGCACACCACCAACGGAAGAGGCTTCTTCAATGGGAGATAGATACGTAATCAATCCTATGTAATTAAGGATGTTGGAACAAAAATAGAATCAAACTGAGGAGTCTGTTGTTAACTCATCATGCCAGTTCAGCAGGGATGACACTGAGATAAACACAAGGACAAAAGACAGAGACTGTCATGGCTCACTGTAAACATAGACGTATGTATCAAAATTTTAAACACAGAAAGCTAGAACACACTCATATTTCACTATACTTAAAACGAATATTAAATTGCTTCATATGATATTTTACCAATGTGCATAGAAGACAAGGAAACACTTTTGCCAATATCCACACACTAAAACTGTTAGAAAAATATGCACTTTCATTTTTAGCCCTGGATCACACAACACTATGGACTCTGTCCATGTTGGATGATGTTGTAATGCATTTCTCAGACAGAAGAATAAACTTTACTTTTTCTTTCTGATGACCCACATCAGATTTTATGTTTAGCAGAAGTGACCTGCCATAGATGGAGGTGGAAATGAGGGAAATTAGTGCAGTGTGGTGTAGGGGTAAAAGCACAAAATAACATTTTCTCTATCTTCAAGAACCATGCTTGCTTCTGGAATTAAACCCAGCAGGTAGGACGATTCTAAACAGACTTCAAATTGTTGAACATCTGCTCACCCCAGCGCAGGCTGAAACAAGGAGTATATAACACTTTACAATGCTGAAATTCATACAGCCTCTTTAGAATTATTACACAATTAAAATTTTTTTGAAATGTGCCTTAAACTGACTCCAAAATATTTTTTATTTCTAAGTTATACAATACTATGAAGCTGACCCCTCCCCTGCTCCCACACACAGCTTTTTTGAAATGCTAAAAAATAGTTGGATATATTTTCCTAATTTAACTTTATGTTACTTCTTTACCTTTCTTAAAATGAAGTTTAAAGTTAATAAATTCAAGGATCAATTATATTTAAATAAAGTGGACTTGTAGATCTCAACAATTAGCTGAAGCTACGTGGTCTTCTCTTACGGCTGTGGGAAGCCAACCTGTCCTGTTCACTGTGGGTAAGAGAGGAATTTGTTTCCTTTTAGGCAATAAGAAATACTTGGGAATCTGGTCTCCTTATAATAGCTAACAAAAGAGAAAGTGTTACTGCCTTGTCTTAACTTGCTTTTCTTGACACTGGGACAAAATACCTGAGAGAAACAGCTAAGGGAAGGAAAGGCTTAGTTTGGGAACAGAGAATCTCTTACAAGCAACACCTACCTGTCAGTACAAAAAGCCTTTGGCCAATGAGCTGAGGCTGAAATAAGAGGTGGGACACTGGTAGGAAGAGAGGGGATTCTGGGAGATAGTGAGAGGGCGTGGGAGATTCGTCAGGGAAGACTAAGTAGAGTTAACCAGCAGGTAGCTAAACTTAAGACAGAATAAAGAGATTTGCCCTGGACTTGGAGGCATGACGCTGAGGAGAGGTAACCAACCATGGGGAGATATAGAATAGTTTGAGTAGGTTAAATAAGTTATGAGCTAGTTGGGGGATGAGCCAAAGCTTATGGACAAGGAATTTATTAATAAATAATTAGTCTCTGAGTTGTCCTACCAGGAGGAATGGCTTATAGTCTTAGAAGACAAATCCATCATGGTTCATAGGACAATCCTGGTAGAGTGTCTTAATCTGGGAATAGGAGCTCACAGCTGTCCCTCCTCATATGTTGGTGGACTAGGGAATAGACTAGGATTGGAGCAACTCTCAAGGTTGCCTACTAATACTCTACATCCACCAGCCAGGTCCTGCATCCTAAAGGTTCTGGAATCTCCTCAAATCCCACCCATGGACCAAGTATTCCAACCCACATGCCCATGTTGGGCATTTAACATTTAAACTCCAATGTGTCTCTAGAGTTGGAATCTTAACAGCAAATTCAAGTATCCACTGCTCTTCATACATAGGTGTGGCTCCTCCTAATTCACCATGTTCTAGCATACACCTGTGATATGTAAATAACTTTCCTGGGAGGATTGCAAACATAGGGAGGAACAGATGTCCCAAGAATGTTCATACTTCAAGGTCGATGTCATGGTCTCAGTTCATCTGAGTAGACCAGAAGTCATATGCCACGTGTCTCATCAGAGTCAGTCATCTTCCTGATCGTGGACCACACATGTTGCTTACAAGACATCCTAAAAGACGGAAGTGAGAGTGATAAGTAGATTGGCAGTTGACAGAGGTTGGTGGGGGTGAGAATGTCACTGTACAGAGATGTCACAGAAACTGTTTCTTCTGGGATGATTTACTTGTTTGATCCCACTATTGAGGATATTTTCCTGAGTCTATACACACTGCATCCATGGACAGGCAGGACAGCTGTTGTCCAAGAAAGTTCATTTTATGATTCAGCAATTAAAAAAAAAAAACAAGAAAGAAAACATATTCCTGAAGCAAACCTCGAGTGCCATTATGTGTAGCAAGGCTCTGTGGTTGACCCCCACATCCACTCCCACTCAATTCCTCTAAGTGAAAAGTTTTCCAAGCACAGGCTTTTGATGTTGTTCTGTGTTTTAAACAGAATGATTTAAAAGCATGTTAAGGTAATTATCCATAGTTGATGGCGAAGGAGGAGAAAAAGGCTGAGTTCTAAAAAAGCTTTTAAACAACATTTAAAGCAGTAAGCAGCATTGGGAAAAGCGATTTTATTTTCTTAAGATGACCCCCCCTCCATGATGCTTTTGTTGATGCCTCTATGAGATTGTGAGGAAAGCAATACTTCAAGAATTCTTTGCTTTAATGTAAAATTGATTAGAGATTCCCTTTACCCCTCCCTCTTTCTAATCCCAGTAATAGAAAGACACGTGTCCGTATCGCTGCGCAGTGAGCTACAGAACAATGAGGAAGCCTATCTCTGATTGCATAGCAATTTATCGAAGGAAGCTGAAGGTTGGTTTGACTACTGTTTACTGTATTATGTCCCTTCTATTCCTGTTACTCCATACTTTACTCGGGAGTTATGAGCCCTCATTCAACAGGAAAGAAACAAGAAGGCAAAGCAAAAGTGTGATTCTAAAATTTGTACAAGAGAGGAAAATCAGAGGCTTATTAAATTTGAAAGGGTACACCTTTGAATAATTTATTCATAAAATTTAATTTGCGTAAGAATTTTTATGGCAAGGCAGCACTCTGGCTGAAAAACCCGAAATAAAAGCAGCCAACTGCGCTATTGTGGAACTGGTTTCTTCTTTCTCTCTTTCCTTTCTTTTCCTTTTCTTAAAATCTGACCTTTCATTTTCATGCGGCTAGAAGAAAGTAATAGGCTTTCTTAGATGATAGCTAAGATACTTTTGTGTTTCCTTTAATGTAAATGTATTTTGGTGATGTGAATGCCCGAGTTCTCATGCTAGATGCAGATCCACAGCAATGTTGCTGGGAGACTGTTCATTTGAAATGACTTATTTCAGGATCAGAACCAGAGGAACTGTAATGTACTGTGTTGAACCACAGGTGGCTCAGCCCTCTTTGACCTGCCTGTATTTTCACAGCGAGTGTCAAGGTCCTGGATTACTTAGTGATGTTCCTTGTATTTGCAGCATGGAGAACTGAACCTTTCATTGTAGTTGTGTGTGAAGCATGTGCATAAGTGCTTGTGTGTGTGTGTGTGTGTGTGTTTTCTGTGACAGGGTCTTGGTTAGCCCAGGCTGACCTCAAACTTGCTATGTAGCTAAGTACAACCTCCCATGTGCTGGGGTTATAAGCACACAGCACTGTGGCAGGTTTAGAATAGAATCTTTAATATAATGACTTAGTTCTGAACAGCAATGAGAGTATCCCCACCCTGTAATCCCTTCACTCGGCAGGATTTCTTTCATTGGTTTAGTAAACTATTTTTGTGGACACACTGAATAACCCGTGGGAAGCACATTTATTTAACGTTGTAACCATTGCAGCTTCTTCTCAATGCCAAATGCTTTTGAGAATAAGAAAAAAGTAATGGCATATGGTGTTCCAGGAAATCATGTTCTTGGATGTATATGTCACTGGGCAATAATTTGTGACAGGGATGGGTAGTGGACACACGTGAGACAATAATTTGTCAGGTGAAAGCAAAACCCCATTGATGATTGACAGAATTTCTTGGCCCCACTCGTTGCCTAAGAAAATAGAAATGGGGCAACCAAGATTAAAATGTCTGAACTTCTAATCATGATACCAATATTTGATTAAATTTTGTAGACTACCTATCACAGGGATATTTGCATATCTGCATTTGCATCAGAGTTCATCATAGCCTGGAGGGGCCCCACCAGCTGATGAAAGGATGCATTCAGCCATAAAGAAGAATGGAGTGATGGCATTTGCAGGAAAAATGGCGGGAACTGGAATGGTGGTTGAATGAGGACTATCCCCCACAGGTATCTGAACACTTGGTGATGCTGGTGGGAAGATTATGGAGTCTTTAGGAGTGAAGTCTTGTTGGAAGAAGCATGTCATGGGGTGGGTGGGATTTGATACTTTATAGCTTGGGCCTACTTCTGTTTGTTTGTTTTTTCTCCCTCTCTGTTTCCTGTGTGTAGATGAGATGTGATCTATCTGCTTCTCTACTGCTAGGCTGGCCTCAACCCATGATGCCTTCCCCACCATGATGGACTCATCCTGCTGGAACTGTAAGCTAGTGACCCTCTCCTCCTCTATGTTACCTCCGGTCATGGTATTTTATCCCAGCAGCAGAAAAGTATCTAGTAAACCAGGAGGTCACTATCTTAAGTGAAATAAACTAGACATAGGAAGACACATATCATGTTTCTTTCATATACATGATATTGATAAAATATATTACATCAAAGCAGAAGGGAGACCATGAGGAAGGCAGGGACTAAAGGAAGAGGGTGGAATGAGAAAGGATAACAGACAGAAGAAAGACAATCACATTGTCCCTTACAGGCAGAACTAGAATTATATATATTCAAATATATATTATATATATGATATGATATGATATGAGATCAGAAGAGAAACTATTTGGGAAGAGGAAGAAGAGGTAAGAGAAATAGGGATAGTAATTGAAATAGAAAAAAACCACAATAATATATATTTATAAAATATGTCACAGGAAAGCTCATCATTCTGTTTGTCAAAAATTAGTAATACGTGTATAACAAGCGAAAAACTTTACTAACACTAAGACTGTAAGATATAGAAACATGGCTAGTGGTGGTGTCTAATTAGCCAAACCTTATTATAGATGAGAACAAAGGGGTGGAAGAATTGCAAGCCTGGCGCATACTGGGATGGCTCTTTCACTAAACCTCTCTACTGTTGTGACACAGAATTTAAACAAGGTTCTGGAGAGATGACTCAACAGTTCAGAGCATTATCACACCAGCTCCGGGGCATCTGATGCCCTCTTCTGGCCTCCAAAGTGCACAGTGCACAGATAGGCATGTAGGTGCACACAACATTCCATTGATTTTGTCTTTTGATGGAAACTTATTCTTTCCCCTCCCAGGAGGATGAGTAAATATAACCAAGTGCTCTCAAACATTTGCATTTCATTAAACATTCAAGAAATGTAAAACACAGCCTCAATGACTACATTACTTTTGAAAGATGGAACGGTAACATGATGGATTTTTTTTTTTGCCAAAATGTGTTTTTTTTCCCAAACATTTGAAATATATGTGTATGCTAACCACATCTTGACTACTATTTTGATAAAACAAAACACCAGATGTTTATCTCTTTATATCAAGATTTGAACTCAAATTCTTTCATGTATAATAAGTGCTTGAGCCTGGTACATGCTGGGCCAGTGGGCATGCATGTGCTCTGTGTGTATGTAAGTACCCTTTTTCCTTGAGAAAAGGAATTTGAGGGTAAATGGGATTTTCTTCCAAACTGATGTTGAAAAATCAGTGTAGAATGAGGAGGAATGGGAAGTATGTATTAAATTATTTCTAGTGGGACAGGACAGAGTGTAGCAGGCCAATCTGGAAGTGAGCTTGTTATTCAAATATGGTTTTTCTTATAAGTGGTTCCATTTGGGCTGAATCAATTGGTATGGTAGATTTTTCTCCTGGTAGTAGTAGATCATAATAATTTCCTAAATTAATAATTGAAGTGAAACAAAGCCAATTGTATACATTTTAAAAAAAAACTCCCTAGCACAGTTCTTGATTTATAAAGCATGCATGATAAAATTTAATAATCTTCTTGGCCTGCGCTATTTAAAACTATGCTTACCCCACAACACCGTTTATTTTTTAGTGGGCTTGTGTAGAATCCAACATATGATGGATAAATGACATCAGAGCTATTTTGGCCGAAGATAACTTCGGAGCTAGGTATTTGTGGTCTCGGACTCCTCTGTCTGCTCCCTGCTACTCCAAAGTAGCTACCGCCAAAGTGCTTTTGATAACTCTCTGATCTTGTCCCCATCTTCACTTCCAGAAGGGTAGCTACAAATGTGCTTCCATTCTTAGGATCCCACCCCAAGAAATACAAATTAAAAACATCAACACCACAGTTTAGTAAGGCAGTCTTTCCAGACAGAATAATTGCAATCAAACTGGTTAACATCCACGAATCAGAAGACTAGTAACTCACGAGCTTAGTATTATAGTCATTGAAAAAAAACACACACGAACACACCTGTGTTTGTAAATATTTTGATATAGAGCTATAATATTTTAGGAATATTTAAAATTTTTTTTTTAAAAAAAGATTCTACACATGTACAATCCATCTTGGTCATGTCCAACCAAATTCCGCCCTCCTGCTTCTGGCCAAATCACCTCATACACTACCCACCCTACCTTAGTCTTATCCTCTTTTAAATATTTTATAACTCACCAAGTCCAATTAGTGAGACCTGCATGGTTGAATGTGAAGCCATCCACATAAGCATGGACAATATACCATCAGCCACATTGATAAATAAAATAAAACAAAAACTTCCCCTTTACCCAGCAGCCATCAGTTAAGGGTGGAATCTCGTCGCTTCCCTCTCCCACCCCTACTGGAATGCTGAATGATTTGACCTGTGTTTGTAACGTAGCTGTTTATGGCTAGAAAGCCACGCCATCTCCAGAAGTCTGCATCTCACCACATCTTTCCTCATCCTCTGGGACTTATGTTCTTTCCACTCTTTCCTTTGTTAGGTGCCTTGAATCTTGGAAGGAGGGGGTTGATGTCCCATTTTTGGCTGAGAATCAGCAGTTACTTATTCTCAATGCTTTGGTACGTTCTGAGTCTCTGCTTTGACTCCTGTAGAACCTCCTCTGACCAAGACTGTGAGCAGCACTAATCCAAGGATCTAATCCTAAATATTGAAACACAGTTTGACTGCATGTTCATTTAGCAAAACAGTAGTATTAGTCCCCACTTTCATGGCTTATGGTTCCCCCATAGAGGGGCTTCTGGCCAGGTTTATGGTACCCGTCATGAATTTCTTCCTGTGGAGTAGACCTCAAATCCAAGCATAAAGCAATTGGTTACCCCCATTCCAGCTGTGTCACTATTGTAGCAGTGGATACATTTTGACTGGCAGGTCAGTATTACGGCATGTAGGGTTCACTGCTGGGTGTGATCGCTGGTAGCTTTCCCCCCTTTGCAGCCTGTGCAGCATTCTTTGGCACTCTAAAACCTAGCCAATCGTGAGAAAGTTTCTAGTAGACAAACATTTTAAAGGCAATGTCCATGTGGTGGTTTGAATGTGCTTGGTCCATGGGAAGTGACACTATTAGGAGGGGTGGCAATGCTGGAGTAGGTATGGCCTTGTTGGAGGAAGTATGTTGCTATGTGTGTGGGCTTTGAGGTTCCTATGCTCAAGTTCCACCCAGTATGGAAGAGAGCTTCCTCCTAGCTGTCTGAGGAAGAGAGTTTCTTTTTGCCTGCCTTCAAATCAAAATGTAGAATTCACAACTTACAAAATGTAGAACTCTCAGCTCCATGTCTGCTTGTAAGCTGCCCTGATTTCCATCATGATGATAATGGACTAAACCTCTGAAACTGTAAACCAACCCCAATTAAATGTTTTACCTTATAAGAGTTTCCATGGTTATGATGTCTCTTCTCAGCAATGAAATCCTAAGACAGGTCAATTAATTTTAAT
>NW_022196905.1:250704088-250712074 GCF_008632895.1 Mastomys coucha
CCACTTTACTAAACCAGCATAACCCACAACTATATTCTAAATACTTTTCCTCATACCCTCAACTAAGTGTAGCCATCAAGGAAATGTCTCTTGCAAAAAAAATAGAGCTCATTACAGAAAACCAAAACCATTGAGTCCAGACCCAATGAGTATATCTACAAAGCAACCCTTACACCTAAATAAGGCTCAGGCAGAAGAGGGGGTGGAAAGATCATAGTGACCAGAGGATCTGGAAGTCCTCTGTGAGATTGTGTCTCCTAGTGATATCAGGAGCTACACCCATGAAGTCTCTCCAACACGACTGTCTAAGCACAACAGTAGTCATGGCAAATTGTCCTCAGTCCTACACAAAGAACTATGGGTGATTAAGTAATACTTAAAGTGGTAGAAATGCACTTCTCTAGGGAAAAACACTCTAATTGGTTATCCAATACAAAATGGTCAACTCTGAAAACATACATATAAGTTACACTATACAGATTGAGCAGGCTATATTGAACAATATGTATATGTGTATGTATATGTGTATATACATATAACAATAATTAATGAAAAAAAGAGGCTATGAATTTGAAAGAGTGAAGAAGGGTGTATTAGAAGGTTTGGAGGAAAGAGGAGGGGAGAAATGATGCAATTGTATTGTAATCTCAAAAATAAAGAAAATAGCTGGCAGTGGTGGTACACACCTTCAATCCCAATACCCTGGAGACAGAGGGAGGTGGATCTGTGTGAATGTGAGGCCACCCTGGTCTACAGAGTGAGTTCTAGGGCAGCCAAGGCTACACAGGGCAACCTTGTCTTGAAACCAAAAACAAAACAAAACAAACAAACAAAAACAAAACAAAAAAACCAAAAAACCAACCAACCAACCAACCAACCATCCAAAAGTGATGGAATACTTTCTTTGAGGAAGGAGATTTTAAGACAGCCTAATATTAACTCTATATTGTGATTATTAGTAATAACTCCTATGCAGGTCTACAGTGAAAAAGAGCAAATAGGGCAGAAATAAATACAGAATGTACAGTTTGGAAGGGAAAGAGACATTGACAAGCTTAATGTTGCATCCAAAGCTTGTGTTGGAAGAGAGGATGCAATTATTAAGATTGGAGTCATTAACAGAGGCCAAATCTACTTTGGGATAATGGTAAGGATGCCCTCAGGGCAAGATCCAACCTGGCTAATCTTTGGACTTTTGAAAGGAAAAGACCTAAGAAATGGGCTAAAGTGGCTGCAAATGTGTTTCAAGCGGCCAGGGTTCATCCCAAGTGAGCCATCTAGCTTGTCATGTTCACAAGTGCTGGCTTTGGAGTCATGAAAATTACAGAAGTCAAGGGACCATGGAATCTTCTCCCATGACTAAGGACATTCATTGAGGCCAGATAGTGGGTGTCGGGGTAGTACCTACACAAAGGCCCTGAGAAGCCTTTATGTGAAGCTTTGAAGATCACACCTGTATTGCATTGGAGACTCCAAGGTGTCAGTAGCATCAGAGTCATGAGGTGTCTGCCAAGGATAACTGCACGCATAGAGTGGAACCAGCGTGAGAGAGCTCAGAAATAGTTTGCAGAGAAAGGCTGAAAGGACAGTGTCAATTAAATGCTTTGACCTAGCGCTACAGGATTTGGAGTTCTCTTTGCTGGGTCTTGGTCTTGTTTTAGATCAGCCTTTCCTCACTGTGTCCCTATTTGTCCTTTTGGGAATGGCAATATATATTATTTGCCACTGTATGTTGGAATTATGCAGTTGCCTTTTGATTTTACAGGTGTTTACAATTAAGAGATTGCTTTGAGTCTCAAAAGAGATTTTGGACTTTTAAACACCATCGAGGCTTTGAAAGATTACAGAAACTTTGGAAATGGACAAATGGCATTTCGCCTTATAAGATGGTTACGGGACTATAAAAGTAAAGGCCAGAGAATGGAAAGAGGTGTTTGAATGAAATGCCCATCATAAGTTTCAGGAGTTTTAACACTCAGTCCCCAGTTGGTGACTGTTGGAGAGAATTAGGAGGCATGTACTTGCTGGAGGATATATGTCAGAGCTCTGAGATTTCAAAAACTGGTGCCATTTCCAGTCAGCCCTCTCTGCCTCTTGCTTATGGTTTATGGCTGTTCCTGCCATAATAATGCCTTTGGTCAGCCATCACGGACTCTCACCCTCTAGAACTGTAAACCCAATAAACTCAATTAAATGCTTTATTTTATAAGTTGGCCTTGGCCACGATGTTTTAATCTCAGAGATAGAAAAGCAACATTCCATAAACACTTTCTATTCTAAAGTCATCTAGTCTCCAGACAGCCATTTCTCTCTGTGGAGCATTTGGGCCTGAATTTGTGAGCTGATTTCAGCAACTGGATTTCATCTAGAACTGTCTCACTAAAGGTACTTTCTTTGCTATAGACTTTTTCCTTTGAAGAGTCCACATCAACCACAGTGTTGCTGCGTTCCAGCCTGAGCACTGGATCACATGGATCTGCTACTGAATAACCTCCTTTACAGTAATCATCAGGGTCTTGCTGCTTACAGTTACTGAGCCTCAGAGTCTCCCCTTTCCCACTTCGGAAGATGGGTGTCAGAGTGGAGAGCAGAGCCTCTGTGCTGAATTTCAGATTACCTTTCAACTTTCCCCCTCCTCTTTTGAACTCCATAACTAGTTACTTTAGGATGGCAACTTTTTTAAAAAGTCAGATTCTCAGTCTGTATTTCCAATTTACTTAGAATTCACTAGGTAGCCCAGGATGCCTCAAACACAAGGCAATCCTTCTTAAGGTCTTGGGTTACAGGCATGATCTCTGGTAACTTTTGTGTAAGATACCATAATCCTGGAGACACATTTTCATAGTTTTGATGTCACGATTTATATTGCACTGTAATTTCTGGTTGTCAGCTTGACTGTGTCTGGAATTAATAAAAACCCAAATGGTTGGGCACACATGTGAGGGATTTTTCATAAACCATTTGAAGTGGGAAACTCCACTCTAATCGGGATCTTTGAGATGGGAAGAAGATACATCTTTAATCCAGAAGTAATCTTTTGAAGTGGGAAGATACACTTTTTATCTGGCTGCCTATAGAAAGGGCACAGAGGAAGGAAGCTCTTTCTCGTTGCCTGCTTGCTGTCAATCTCACTAGCAAGTCCATTCCATCACTGGCATCAGAGCCTACTTCTTTCTGATTCCAGCATATATTGAAAACTAGCTGAGGCATGCAGCCTCGTGAACTGAACAACTACTGAATTCTTGGACCTTCTATTGGTAGACAGACATTGTTAAACTGGCTATCCATTGTTAGTTGGACCACATCCTGTAAGCTATTCTAATAAATTCATTGTAGGAGCTTGGAAGATAAGAAAGTTGAGAGCAGTGCAGACAGTGGAGATCTGGCTTGTAACATTTCACCCAGGTGGTGCTAGTTTTGAGGGCATGAAAAAGTCATGGAGAACAACTGAGGCTTGGCACTGTGAGAAGCCAGGAGAGGCCATTGTTGAAAGTGAAGCTTCAGTAGCAGTTGAAGTCCCAGTATTGAAGGAGTCATGCAGAGAAGTTGAGGCTTGGCACTAAGAAGAAAGCCTATGAGAGGTTATTGTTGAAAGCTCAGTCCAGTTGCAGTGGAAGACACCAGCATTTTGGAGATGCCAGTACCATGAGATGACCACCAATAACAGCAGGAGCTGCAGCGAGGAACCAGATGGAACTTAGAAGACGAGCTGTGTGTGCGGAAGAGGGTGGAGCCAGAGAAGAGACCCAAGCCCTTTGTAGGATCCCAGCAGATTAAGTGGGATCCCAGACATTGGAAAATGAATCCTTTACACAGTTTGGGGTTTGGCTTTGCTCTGATATGGTTGTGACTGCACTCTGGTTCTTTCTTCTTGAAGTAAGAAAGTATTTAGTTTTGATTTTATAGGAGCCCACAGTTGAGAGACTAAATTTCAAAAGAGATTTTAGGTTTTAAAAGAGACTTTGGATTTTTAAATAGACTTAATTAAAATGTTTGAATTTAAAAAGATTGTGGCAATTGGAATATTTTGTGATATATATATCAATGTGTGTTCTTGGGGATGGACAAGAAAAGAAAGGTTGTAGCTTAACAGTGATAAGTTTTTGTGTGTTAAGTTGACAAGGGGTCATCTTCTGGTTAGTTTTATGTCAACTTGATAACAAGCTAGAGTCATCAGAGAGAAAAAAGCCTTAATTGAGAAAATGCCCCTATAAGTTTGAGCTATATGAAAGTCTGTAGGGGATTTTCTTAATTATTTACTGATGGGACTATCCCAGCCCATTGTAGGTGGTACTACCTCTAGGCTGGTGGTATTGGGTTCTATAAGAAAGTAGGCTGAGCAAGCCTTGAGGCACGAACCAATAACCAGCATTCTGTCATGGATCAGCTGCATCAGCTCCTGCCTCCAGGTTCCTGCCCTGTTTGAATTCCTATCCTGACTTCCTCTGATGATAAACAGATATGTGGAAAAGTAAGTCAAATAAACACCTTCCTCTTTGTTTTCCTTGTTATTGAGACAGTTTTGCTAGGTATAGTATTACCAGATTCTTTTCTATTTTAGGATTTGACTACATCATTCCTCTCTTTCCTGGCCTTTAAAGTTTCTGTTGAGAAAATGTTGAGAAAATTCTAGTTTTACTAAATAAAGTTCCAGTATATATTATTTTTAAATTCTTTAAAAATAGAGACTTTTGATTTTTCTATGCCTGAACATTTGATAATTTTCTCAAACTTTGGAGTATCTTATCATTTACTTTTTGAAAATGCTGTGTGCTTTGTCTCTCTCTTTAGATTTGGTGGCTTAAAAGTCTTTTCTTTTTTGAAGTCCCCCAAATCCTGTAAGTGTTCTCCATTCCTTTTCATTTTTTCTCCATCTACTGTATAACATCAAATAACTTGGTTTCAAATCTGTAGATCCTTTCTTAGACTTCCTCAGTTCTGCTGTTCTTTGCTTCTGTTGCAGTTTTTATTTTATTCACTGTGTCTTCCAGCTTCAGTCTTTGATTTTTAAAAATAAGTTTAAAATCTCTTTAATTTCCCAATGTGGTCATTTATTATTTTGTACTTTTACAGAATTGTTTATCTGAATTTTCTTGTAGTTTGCTGAGCTTCCTTGAAACAGATATTTGAATTCTTTGTCAGGCAGTTTACATACATTAACTTCTATAGGATTAGTCATTGGTATTTTATTTGTTGTTGTTGTTGGTTTTTTTCTGGCCATGTATTAGTTTTATTTACTTTTCCCAGTCTTTGTAGATTTGCCTTGCTTGGTAAGACTCTTCCACAGTCAACCCATATGCCTCCAGCTGTCTGCCATTGTCTATAGGAGTCATTAAGAAGTTTTGGCAAGGAGCCTGGATCCATCTGGGTGGATCTGTTAATTGGATATTTTGATGTTGGCCAGAAGCCTATAACTTGAAGGACTTCCTAAAGTTTCTGTTTAGGGTCTATACCGACAATGAAATAGTCTAGAAGTTTAAGGTCACTGCTACTGACACTAGGGAAGGCCTATGCCCATTCATCTGTACCAATCTTGTAGTGGGAAAGTTCCAAAGTCCAGGAAACTAGATTTGAGGTAGCAATGAGGTAGGAACGAAGCTTGAATGGTGTTTTTTCAAACTAGTGGTGCAGTTGATCTGAAGTCTGGACAGAGTGGCACTGAGGACTCTCTGGAGCCTAAAGATGCTATACATAGTTGGATGGACAGTGGTGTGGACCACAGACTGGGATTTCTAGGTTTGAAATTATCATAAGATGCCATCTGGAATCTGGTTTTGTTTGTTTCTTTGCTTGTTTCTCAAGAGCTACATCGTAATGTTGTGGATCCAGTCAAGATCATTCTCTCACTCTATTTTTCTCTAAACTATTCTGCTTTGGACTGGGGAAGAGATTTTGTGACTGGTGTAAACTGTTCTTCCTACCCTTTAACACACCTCTTGACTGTTGGTCTATTGATGTGAAGAAACACCATGATAATGGCAACTCTTACTTAAAAAGAAAACAAAAACCCAGCATTAAATTGGGGCTTGCTTACTGTTTCAGAGGTTTAGTCCATTGTCATCATGTTGGGGGAAGCATGGTGGCACTGCAGCGGACATGACGCTGAAGAAGTAGCTGGGACTTCTACATCTTGGGCCTCAGGCAATAGGAAGAGAGAGCTTGGAATGGGCTCTTGAAACCTGAAAGCCTACCCCACAGTGACACACTTCCTCTAACAAGGCCAAGCCTTCTAATCCTTTCAAATAACACCACTCCTTGGTGACCAAGTATCTAATTCTGTTAACTTATTTTCATTTAAACCACCACACCTCAACTTTGCCACATTTAAGCACTGTTCTATCTTTCTGTGCTCCTTAGCTTCTACAGAAGTACCTTGGATAGTTGTGCAAATTAATGATAGTGTTAAAGTTCACCAGAGAGTCCTTCTCTCTCATTTGGCTCTACCCCTTTTTATGTCCCCTGTCCTCCTCCTTTTTCTCTTCCTCTTCCTTCTTTACCTTCTCTTCTTCTTTCTCTTCCTTCTTCTCCTCCTCCTCTTCCTTCTTTTCCTCCTGCTCTTTTCTCCTCTTATTCTTCCTTCTTCTCCTTTACTTTTTGTGTGACTACTTGTGATGGTTTGTATATGCTTGGCACTATTTAGAGGTGTGCCCTTGTTGGAGTAGGTGTGTCACTGTTGGCATGGGCTTTAAGATCCTCTTCCTACCTGCCTGGAAGCCAGTCTTCTCCTGTTTGTCTTTGGAACAAGACGCTGAACTTTCAGCTCCTTCTGCACCATGCCTGCCTGGATATAGTCATGCTCCTGCCTTGATGACAGGGACTGAACCTCTGAAACTGTAAGCACAGTCCCAATTAAATGTTGTCCTTATGAATTGTCTTGGTCATGGTGTCTGTTCACATCAGTAAAACCCTAACTAATACACTACTCAAACTATAAGTAGCCACAATAACTATTTAAAGTTATACAACATACATACCAAATTTTAGGATTTACTAAAGGTGCTTTTTATGTATTATGCTCATGTCCATTTCTATCAGTTGACTCATATACCAAATAGAAACAGAGCAAAATGATAGAAAAATGTTCCCAAGGTAAATAAGAACCAGTGTTGTTGCTTTCAGAGGGAGAGTGGGCTTTGACTGGCTTTCCTTTACATTCAGGTGCATGATAAATTACACTGATTGAATTTCCATGAAAATACCTATGCTCAGAAAGATGGCCTCACAGGAACCATAAAATGCCATTTGTGAGTGGCTTTGGAGAAAAAGAAAATACAATTATTTGGAAAGTGATATGTTCAGAGGCTCAGGATATATTTGGTTTTAAAAACCTTAACCCACTTTAATTCTTCATCAAGGAAAATCAATCACAGGATGAGAACATGAATTAGATCTCCCTAAATGTCATAACATTTATATATTGGATTTTATTTTTACTTCATTAAGAAACCAAATAGGACTGTAATTAAAGAAAACGATAGCATATGGTAGAGAGTCTGTTTATGGTTTCCCCAACTTTATACATCATTAGAAATTCCACACTGTGAAGGACAAGGCAGGAGGACTCTGTGCATATCTGATCAGAAACTTACTCTACATTTAAATCACAGGGAAATATACTTTTATTTAATTTGAAATCTGTTACATGACTCTGTTTGGAATTGAGTGCCCTAAGAATTTCCCATGAAACTTGAAAAATGATGGAATTGAATGAGAGAGCAAGGGCTGGAAAAGTTCCTGAGCAATATTATTTAATTTTATAGACTTCCTAGGAGGATAGGATCTTGAAATTTTATATATATATATATATATATATATATATATATATATATATGCACACACATGTAGTGTATATATATGTGTATGTACATATATGTGTATATATATGTATATATGTACATGTATATACACACACACATATATATGTATATATGTGTGTGTATACATATATATATATACACACACATATATACATATATATATATATAT
>NW_022196905.1:250712084-250724156 GCF_008632895.1 Mastomys coucha
TATATATATATATATATATATATATATATAAAACTTGTGTAACAGTCAGTTAATCTCTCTGTCCAAGGAAATAATTCAGTGAAAAATTCTTTGAATTGTTATCGTGTGTCAGGTATGGGGGATGTTCTTAGCAACCATAAACAAGACTTGATGGGCTCTCATTGGATGGCCTGGGACACCAGATAAGAAAATAAGATTTGGGACACATGCTATGTGTTCAGAGAATGGTAGGTAGAAGACAATCAGGACTGGTTCTGAAAGTCCCTTTGGATCACTCAAAGGAGTCCAGAACCTGGATTTTCTTTCTTCCCACCCTGGTTTTCAGTATTTTATGAAGAAGATGCCTTTGAATCTCAACATTTTTGGCCCTTCACTTATGACTGAGTCAGGACAAAACCCTTGGCATTTGTGTGTTTAGAGTGGCATTCAGTGCCCTGTGCCAGGACATCGTGCAACACTGTATGTGGTGTGGTTGGTAAGTGTTGGGTATATGACGTGTGATGGACGGCCATGCAATGAGGAAGGTAGGCGTGGGGTAGGTGTGCACAATGCTGTGTTTAGTGTGGTTCAAGTGCAAGTGGCATATACGGTGAACAGACTGTGGCTTTGAGATACTGCCTTGTGCAGTCTAGCGTACTGGATGATGAGTTTTTGTAGACTATGATGTAATGTGGTTTGGCACAGTGTGAAGGTCCATGTTTCTGAGGTCCCGCAAATACTGAAGAAAATGTAAGTTCTCATTAACGATAAGGAGCACAGGTGACACTCATAGTTTTCTGCACAACACTGGCTAAGAGTCACCATTTCCTTTCTGTGCTGAATGAAATAGCATCTTCATATTGGAAGCTTCTTCAACATGGAGCTGGGGGAACGGGCATTCCTAGGATGGATGATGAAAAGAAAAAAAACAGAGGAAGTGTCTCAGGTGCATTGCTGATTTGAAAATCTCTTGAAACTTAAAGTGCATACATCTGAGTACGCAGCAAGATGCCCATTATAATGTTGATGGTGCTGGCACAACTTCGGGCTTATCTAAATGTCCCATTAAGAGGGAGATCATTAAATAAATGACTATTGACATCACTGGCAATTTGGAAATAGCAGATCGATTTGTGTTGATTCTAAAATGAAGCCAGGAGTAGATAGTATTAAGTGAAAAAGTTAGTTGCTAGTCATTTGTGTTCATTACTCTGGTATGTTCTTTACAAGTATAGTTAACACTGTGCATATAAGTTGCAGACAGCAGTAATGCTACCTGGGTGCTGGGGTTTGGGGCCAGCGCTCTCTTTTTGAATTTGTGGCTCTATATTTTTGTTAAGAAATCTGTCTTAGACAGAGTGGTTATTTTTGGAGAAAATAGACTGACTTGTGTTTCATAAGAATTTCTACTGCATTAAAAAGTAAGTATTCCTAGGTGAAGTCGGCCCCGGAGCTTTAGGTTTTGGAAGTTAATTATCCTAGTGATTGTGCTGGGCTTGCCAGTGTGTTTGTGTCTTCGGGCTCTCTGATTTTTATGCACACACTTTGCTCCTTCATTCTTAACACCAGCTGTGGGGCTGGGGAGACACTCCCCTCTGCCTGATTCCACATTGTTCCATTGTTCTGTTTCATTGTTTTTGCATCTTTGTGAGAGGGAAATTCAAACTTGGGGTATAGTTTCTTGGATGAAACTTTTAACAATTCAAATAATGTTTTACAAGTGGCCAAGAGAGAAGAGGTGGGGAAGGGAAAGGAGGAGAGAAAGTGAGAGATAGACATAAAGAGATAGATGTGTGTGTGTGTGTGTGTGTGTGTGTGTGTGTGTGTATGTGGGTATGAGAGACAGAGACAGAGACACAGAGACACACAGAGAGAAAGAGGGTTTTTTTAAATGTAATTTTGCTGTATAACTCTTGTGCATTGAGGAAATCTGATTATGCAGATAAGACTGTGTCTCATTTTATCCCCTCTTGTATCAGCATATTCTTCTATTACTTCATTAAAGAACCAAATTATACCATGATTACATCAAATGACCATGTTCACATCATTACGTGGGAAGAGACTGTGTATTTCAGACCCAATCAGCCCTTTCTTTTTAGTTCGGTTTTCCTCTGTGGTCATCTGTCTCCTTTTATAATATGTAACCACAGTCTATAGCACATTGTTACAAAATCATGTATTTATCTGGTTCAAAAGAGAAAGCCTAAAAAGGCCATATGTTACTGGCCTTAAGCAAACACAATGTATAAGCCAGCATCGTTTAACCAATTAAGGAAAAGAGCTTGGGAAAGGCTTGCGACCCAGTCTCTGTAAATCTGGGTTCTAAGTAGGAGGCAAAGCCTCCTTTGAAGTGGGAGGGGAGAGCTCTCCCCCTGGCCTCCTTTGTTCTTGATAATGATGTGTTCTTAGTCTGGCTGCCTGGGGATGATGGCTGCTAGGGTTCTGCAGGCTGGGTATAAATGATCCTCCACTTCAGCTTGAGATTCTCAGGCTCAGACCAAATGTCTAGGCAAAAGGTGAAAAAAAAAAAGATATGCTATTTGAGGCTATTGCCTAGGTATCTAAAGCGCTAATACATCTTTCCTTGAAAAATATCACTGCTCTGGTACCTCCATCGACCGGACTGGCCTTTTCCTTTTTCAGTCTGAGAATAAACAACTTATGTGAGATGAGGGGGAAATGTAAGGCATTTAATCTCTAGACTCCAATATCTATTTATCTACTTGTTTTCTTCTGCTCTTGTTATTAGTTACAGTTTCAACTGGGAGGCTATTTTTTTATTTTTTTTACTTTTTAGTAAGTGACCAGCATCCAGCTGTCATGAGCCTCAAAAATGAGGAAGACAGCCTGCATTCCTCTCATCTTTTTTTATAGTCTGGTCCAGTGTGATCTGCATTTCTATTTGCCTTTTAAAAGGTAGCCTGAGATGCAAACACATTGGCTAAACCTGTTGATGGAGATGAGGTTGCTCTTCTGTAAGATTCCATGCTGGATTAAATGAAAGCAAAAAGTACTGTTGCCCACCGTCCCCCCTCCCACCCCCCAGAACTCAGCAGCAGCAAACTTTGGAAATCATTCCTTTCCTTAATGATATCCAAATTGAGATAATGGTACGTATTGTTGAAATGCATCCATATCATCTTGTTGAATGAGAATTGGTGTTGACCTTAATTTGAATCTATTATGCCATCTCCAATAATTTTACAATATTAATTTTATTACAATATTATTTTTATTTACAATTTTATATTATTTCTGCTCCAAGACCACCAAGATGTCTTTATCAAACTCTTCCAGGGATGGGAAATGTCTTCTTGCTCTGAGTCTTCTATACATACAATGACATGCAATGTAAGGAAATGACTTCGTGGACATCAGCATTTAATGCTGACTAACTAGAAATGGTACTACCAACATAGAAGCAGGAATTAATGAGATTATGATAGGTAATGTTTAGGTCTAAGACATATATTTAGTGTCTCATAAACCCTATTCATGATGCATTTGGTATTTTATCACTAGGATGTTAAATTTAATAATTCATTGATTTGCATTCTTTTTTAAGGTTCCAGTTTTGAGAAATGCAAATTAAATATTTTAAAGATTATTTATTATTTATTTTTATTTATGTTTGATGCATTTACTTGTGTGAGTTTCTGTGTACCATATGCATAAAGGAACCCTCAGAGGCTAGAACCTCAGAGGGGTGTCAGATCCTCTGGAACTGCAGTTATAGGTGGTTATAAGCAGCCCCATGGGTGTTGGGATCTGCACCCAGGTCCTCTACAAGGTTAGTGAGTGCTCTTAACTGCTAAGCCATTTCTCCAATCCTGAAATTTATATAATTTAAGGAGAACAGTATGATGTTTTGTTATAACCTGTGAAAGAGTTATCTGTCAAGCTACTTGACATATCTGTTACTCCATATGGTTTATTTTTTTAAGTGTGTGGTAAAAACGTTTACTATGTATTATTAGATTACATTTTTGAATACTCAACTAGCTATAATCAGCAAGCTGTACATTTGTCTCCAGAACTTAGTTATTTTGTCTTACTGGAACTTAGTTCCGTTTGATTGACAGCTATTCAAATGTGATGGTGAGTTTTAGCTATTTGACACAACCTAGAATCAACTAGGAAGAAGATGAGGTTTTTGTTTTTGTTTTTAATATTTATTATATATAGCGTTCTGCCATATATGCCTCTATGCCAGAAGAGAGCACCAGATCCCATTACAGATGGTTGTGAGCCACCATGTGGTTGCTGGGAATTGAACTCAAGCTCCATGGAAGAGCAGTCAGTGCTCTCAACCTTTGAGCTATTTCTCTAGCTTTGGGAAGAGATTTTTTCCTTTTCTTTTCTTTCTTTTTTTTTTTCTTTCTTTTTTTTTCTTTTTTCTTTTTCTTTTTTTTTTGCTTTTTATTAGATATTTTCTTTACTTGTCATACAATATCTCTTTTCCCAGGTTCCCCTCCAAAAATAAAAAATAAAAAAATAAAATAAAATAAAAAAACAAAACGAAAACTAAACCCTTGTTCCCTCCCCCCTCCCCCTACTCACCACCCCACCCTCTCCTGCTTACTGGCCCTGGCATTCCCCTACACTGGGGCATAGAACTTTCACAGGGCCAAGGGCCTCTCCTGGGAAGAGATTCTTAATGGAGGAATTTTCTAGCTCATGTTGACTTGAGTGCACGTCTGTGAGGAATTGTCTCGATTGCTGATTGAGGTAGGAAGCCCACCGTGGATGGATCCCATTTCACATGCTGGGCCCAGGACTGTGTAAGAGTGAGGTAAGCCTTCTGAGCTGTAACAAGCAAGCAAGCAGTATGAATTCATTACTTCTCTCTGACTGTGGCTGAGTGGTGTCTAGCTGCTTGAGTTCCTGCCCTGACTTCCCGGAAGTGATAGAGTGTAACTTGGAATTGCGGGGATAAAAATCCTGTCCTCCCCTTTCTGTTGTTCCTGTCAGGGTGTTTGTCACAGAAACAGAAATGAAGCTGGAATGCTGTCTTTCCTGCCATCCCTGCTCTGGCAACTACTTTCTGCCCCTGTGAGGTTGGTTTGCTTTGTTTTTGCCCTGGGGATGGAATCTCAAGTCTCACTTGTGATTGATAAATGCTGTGCCAGTGAGCTATATCCTCAACCCTCTTTTCATTCTTTTTTTTTAAAAAGTAACTAATATTTTTATTTATGCTAGTAAAGTGAACTGTATATTATTAATTAGACTTTGTATGGATGTTCAACCTAATGACCAGATGCTATAGTATCTCTTTTGTTTTAAGAGCGACTGTGGGCCTGGATATGGTAGTATATGCCTGTAATTATAGGACTTGAGGGGGCTGTGGCTGGAGGGTTACAAATTTAAAGCCAGTCTGGGAAACATAAGGAGAGAATACAAAAACCAAACAAAACTACCACAATGAACTCTTTAATATCCAGTCAGTTGATTTTGTTATTTATTATGTCCAAGAACTTGTTTGTCCATATTTAAGTTAAACCAGTGTTTAGTTTAAAAAAAAAAAAAACCCTTAATTGCTTTAATGATATCAAAACTTTCAAGTTTTTCTATTTATGTCAGGAATATAAGAAATTAATTTTCTAGCACTGTTTAATTTTTATTTTATGTGCATGGATGTTTTGCCTGCAAGTATGTCTACACACTGCATGTGTGCCTGGTGCCCTTAGAGGTTAGAAGAGGTCAGAGTCCCTAGAAGTACAGATAGTTGAGCCATGTGGGGGATGGGTCTTTCACTTTTTAAGTTCGAGACATGGTCTTACTGAGTTGTCCAAGCAGAGCTAGAATTTGCTATCTTTTGGCTTCAGCCTCCTTGGTAGTGAGGATCATGGGCCTGCTCTGCTCCATCAAACCCAGTTTCACATTTTACTAATATACTTAATGTTGTAGAAAATATTTAATCTTAATCAAGGGCTTCTACCTTGCCGTTAATTATTCAGCTCCCAGATAAAAGGCATACATGTTTTGTAATAAGCCTTAGTCAGCACTAGAGCTAGGCAGAGATATACCCTCTAAGCTATTAGTTTTTATTTCCCTACCAATAATTCCAAGTTATCATTTGCCATGTTCCATCTGGGCAGATCTTAATGCCAACTGGCTAGCCCTCATGGCTACATCTTCATGATTCACCTACCCCATGGCGGATTTTTCCTCTCTCCACCTTCTCCTCGTGGTTCTTCTCCAACCCCAAGTCCTAGAAGTGCAAATTCGGCCTATCTCAATTCTGCCCAGCTATCGGCTGTAGGCATTTTTATTCACCAATCAGGGATAACTTGGGGGCCAGTGTTTAGCATTACAATACAAGCAAAAGACCAAACCTCAACAATTTAAGTATTTCACTTTCTTGGAGGTTGTATACAATGTTGCTGTGAACATGGCAGAGCAGCTATATTGACACACTGAATTCATTTCCTTTAGATTCATATGTAGGAGTGAAAACTTTAGAACATAGGGTGTGGTGGTTGGAAGAATATGGCCCCCATAGGCCCATAGGGAGTGGCACAATTAAGTGTGGCCTTGTGGGAGTGGGTGTACCTTTGTTGGAGGAGGTATGTCACTAGGGGGTGAGTGTTGAGGTATATCAGAAACTCAAGCCAGGCCTAACATGTCTCAGTTTATTTCTGCTGCCTGTGGATCCAGATGTAGAACTCTCAGGCACCTCTCCAGCACAATGTCTGCCTGCATGCCACTATGCTTTCTGCCATGACAATAATGGACTAAACCTCTGAACTTTAAGCCAGCCCTTAGTAAATGTTTGCCTTTATAAGAGTTGGCATGGTCATGGTGTCTCTTCATAGCAACAGGACACTGACTAAAACGGGGTAATTTTACGTTATTTTATTTTCCCAGAATGCCCATGCTGTCTTCTATAATGTCTGTATCAATTCACAGTCCCAGCAGTACTGCAAATGGATTCTTGGTTTTTCTTACACTTCCTATCTTTTGTTTGTTTGCAGTAGCCATTCAAATACATGATAGCTCCTGATGGGGTTTATTCTGAATTTTCCTGATGCTGAGCACTTTGCACACATACACACATCAGTCATTGGTATCTTCTTTTGAGTAGTATATATCGGATCTTCTGCTGATTTTAAAGCCATGGTATTTGTTGTTATTGGATTGCTTGCATCCCTTATTACTCTGTGTATTGATCCCTTATCAGCTGAATGGTTTGCAGGTAATTCCTTCTATCCCATCAGTAGGTTGTTCCTGTTTTGTTGATGGTTTCTTTTCCTGTACAGAGGCTTTTAGTTCAACACAATACTACTGATCTATCCACATTTCCTTGCCTGTACTTTGGTGGTCTGGTCTAGAAAATTATAATGAGAACAAATGTTATAAAACCTTTACCTGTTTTCTTCTGATAGTTTTATATTTTCCAAGTCACATATTTAAGTGCTTAATCAATTTTAAGTTGATTTTTGTATACTGTGTGAAATAATGGTTCAATTTCATTCATCATAGACAGCTTTTCATATGTTTATATCTCTTAGGTTTCCCTCATCCACCTTTTCTGTTTTTAATGTACAACCCTCTTAACTCTTTAACTCTATTCTTAAGTGTCTTATGTGTCTATCTCTCTCAGCCATAGTGGAGTATGATCAATGTATAATGTATCCTGATAAATATATACATTATAAAGTTATTAAATAAGATAATAACATGTGTACCACTTCCCATTCTTTTTTTTGTAGAGAACATTTATCACTTAACCCATTTGCAACTTCAAGTATATATTACATTATTACTAGTTCTAGTCACCATGCTGTATAAGAGATAAACACAATTTATCCATCCCCTTTAGCTGAAGCTTTGTCCCCATTAGCCAATGTCTCATTTTATTTCTCTGTGTTTCTATTAGTTAAACCCAAATGCCACACATAAGTAAGATGACCATATTAGTTTGTGTTTCTGTGAGTGGCTTGTTTCTCTTAGCCTGATCTCTTCTAGGTTCATTTATATCATCATGGATGACAAATAATATTCTTCCCTATCTTTATGTGTCTCTCTCCCCACCTACCTACCCTCCCTTCCATCTATACTCTATTCTGTCCACCTTTGATAGATACTGTTTTAATCTACTATCTGCTGCAGTGAAAAAATACCCAGGAGAGGTTATTTATAAAGAACAGCAGTTTATTTAGCCTATGATTATGGGGTCTGGAATCAGAGGTACATAGTGAATCATCTGAGCATAGGGTAAGAGTATAGAGCCTTCTCACTATAACATGGCTGGACATAGGGCATCCTGTGGTGAGGCACATGGTTACTTCCCAAAGGCCCCTTCCTTTGGATACTGTTAACACGTGACCTGGAGACCCCATTTCCAACACACCAGTTCTGAGGGACAAATATTCAAGCCATAGCACACACGTAGTGGATTCCGTAGCATGGCTATTAAGAGTTTTGCTGTAAAGATGGCAGGAGTGTGACGTCAATCTCAAATGCAGATTTCATTTCCTTTGGATGTGACACAGAAGTTGGATTTCTCTACTTTTAATTTTAAAAAGCCTTCCATATTGTTTTCATATTAGTTGTGTTAATTTACACACCCACAGCTGTGTACAAGTGTTTACCTTCTCAGCCTTACCAATAGTTGTAATCTTTTATCATTTAAGCAACAGACATAGTTCTATTTGCTTAATCCAATATTTGCTGATAGTTATTTTTAAGCATTCTACCCAGCCAATGGAAAGAGTAAAAAGGAGACCATAACTTTTCTCAAGAAGCTGACACCCTTGGGGAAGCCCATGGGGAATCTGGGAACTTTAGTGCAACTATGGTATTTAGGCATGTACAATAATGAAATGTGTGTGCCCAGCCTCAAAGGGACGCACTGAGAAGTGACTAAGGTTTGAGCTGCTTTGAAAAGCTTCTCAGCAGAAGCTGAAAGAAGTCTGAGGGCTTAGAGGAGAGCTCGGGGGTTCAGAACACTTGCTGCTCTCACAGAAAATTGGAGTTCTGGTCCAGCCTTGATGATGCACGTATAGTTCACAACCTCCAGTAACTCTGGCTCCAGGAATCCAGCACCCTTTTCTGGCTTCCTTAGCAACACTGTTCCTGTGTGCACATAACCACACATAGTACAAAGGCATACACATAAACGATAAGTATGTTTTAAATATCTGGGTTTGAAAAGCTTGATAGAAATGGTCATCAGAAAGGAGGTGGAGACCCATCAAGCAAAGCAGGTCAAAAGAAAGAGTCTTGGATTACGAGTAGAGAGGGAAGAGGCATCCACTTAGGCTCCTAGTCATGCAGGTTGGGAAGCAGGAAGGGGGGTGATGGTGCTTTGGAGAAGGCTGGGGATCTGAGCGCTGGGTCATTAATCATGTGTCACCTTGTGTAAGTAAAAAAACAACAACTTTCTTATAGCACTATTTTTCTAAATTATCATTCAGTATCACTATTGTTGATAATTTTCAACTAAAGAAAAACCAGTATATTTAAAAAAGCTTTTCAAGTTGTTATGATTTGGCTTTTTTGAGTCAGAGTTTCAACCATGAAGTCCTGGCTCTACCAGCTTGCTTATGGAGACCAAGCTGGTCTTGAACTTAGGGTAATCCTCCCACCTCTGCCTCCCTAATGCTGAGATTACAGACGTGTGCTATCATGTCTAGTTAAAAGACAGTATTTTTTTTTTTTTTGGTTTGGCTTTTCGAAACAAAGTTTCTCTGTATAGCCTTGGCTGTCCTGGAGCTCACTTTGTAGACCAGGCTGGCCTCGAACTCAGAAATCTGCCTGCCTCTGCCTCCCAAGTGCTAGGATTAAAGGTGTGCGCCATCACCGCCCAGCTCAAAGACAGTATTTTCAATACCAGTACTTTAGTTTCTTCTATTGGAAAAAGATACGTTTTTCCCTCCACCAGGAGACTTGCTCACTTGCTTAAGATATGAATTTGTCTGATGTTAAAGCCGCGCTGAGTTCCTGGGCCTTGTGATATCTGCTGTCCATGGTGCTGGTGCGTGGCCTCCCACCCCCACAGGCGCACTCTCCAGTCTTTGGATTCCCTACAGCTTCTGAGTAGTCTCTGTCAGCACCTGTTACCCTCAATCAAACTATTCTTCAATTTCTTCCCTTTTGTTAATTTAATGTGGGTCCCGCCCACATCAATCCACCCTCTCCCCATATTCTCCATCTCAGACTCCAGGTGTTCAATAATTTCCACACTCCATTAACGTTCACCCACTACAAAACCCACATGGGAAGCTCCTGCCAGTGCCCCAGTTCCCGAGCACCCCCGCATTTCAGCAAAGTTTTCTGAGATGTTGCTTTTCCTATCTCAGTGGCCTGTCTCACTTGGTTCTTTCTCTCCTGCCCTAAGGCTTATGGGGAATCTTCCCCTCAGCTCCTTCAGGTTAGGTGGCTGTAGAATGTGGCACAGGGGGACTTGGGCAGGAGGACTCATCAAGCCACCCCTAACTGTAATTTGTCAACTTATGGTGTCCTAGTTTCCATTACTGCTTAAAGCCATAGACAGCAAAGTGGCCAGCATTCTTAAGTGAATTCCAAGTGGAAAAACCAAAGTTTTCTGCAAAACTGTATACCTAATTTCTACTCAGTCACTAGACCAAGAAAGAGACTAAGGAATTGTCAGTAGGTATCAGAAAAAATTCCCAAGGGTAAACTCCAGTCATGTTTCTCACTAGCAGTAACAGATATGTTAAGACATATCCAATTCAAATAATATCCAATTCTAAGTAACCAAGATAATCGATCTTTCTGGTGGTATTTTCTAAAAGATTTAAGAATGTGGCAGCTTCTTGGGATACAGAAGAAAGCTCCAATGAGCTTTCAGGAAGTGTGTTATTATGAGAGAGGCATAAGAGAGAAGTTTGAGAAGGAGGTATTGGCTATCAACCTTGGCTGCCCAAGCTTCATCAAGTTATTGTAATCAAATGAGTGGTAATGAATTCAAACCCTGGTGGCTAGCCATTGAGAGTACATGAGAATTAAATAATGTTGACATTAGAATTAAGGAATCTGGAGATACTTCATAGGGTGAAATGATGGTGAGTCTCTCTCTTTCTCTGAGAGTGTGTGTGTGTGTGTGTGTGTGTGTGCATGTGTGAATGTGTGTGTCTGTGTGATACATCTGTGGTGTGTGTGTGTATCTGAGTATACCTGTGTAAATATATGATTGTGAGTGAGTGAGTGTGTCTGAGTGAGTGTGGGTGTCCGCATGTGTGTGTCTGAGTATGTATATGCCTGTGTGTGAGTGAGTGTGTGTATATGTGAATGCGTACATGTGCGTGGTGCCTGAGTGAATGTATGTCTGAATGTGAGTGTATGTGTCTGAGTGAGTGTGGGTATCTGTGTGTGTATGTTTCTGTATGTGTGTGAGTGTGTGTATATGTCTGTGTGCACAAGTATGAGTGTGTGTCTATGTGTATGTGTGTGGTATATGTGATGTGTGTGTGTCTGAGTATGATGAGTGTATGTCTGAATGAGTGTGTATGTCTCTGTGTGTGTATGTGTGTATGCGTGTGTGTGTGTGTGTGTGAAGGCCAGAAGATGTTGGAGGTTTGTTGAGTTGTAGGTGCTGTGGTTACAGGCAGTTAGTTGTGAGCAGCCTGTAACCTGAGACCCAAACTTGGGTCCTCTGCAAGAGCAGCAAGTGTTCTTAACCACTGAGCCTCATAGGATACTTGTGTAACTACAAACAGGAAAGGAGCACATCACACTAGACAGGGCTGAACAATCTAATAGATATAAACCTCCCCCAGTAAAGAGCTTCCACACAAGGCAGATCATGGTTGTCAACGTCTAAACAGAGGGAGAACTTTGCAGAGGTGAGGTAAGGAGAAGAAAAGCAGAAAAAAGAATAGGAAAAGGCATGCGCTGGGGCAACTCTAAGGAGGGTGGAAAGTGAGGAAATAGAAGATAGGAAATGGCATGCGCTGGGGCAACTCTAAGGAGGGTGGAAAGTGAGGAAATAGGAGATAGGAAATGGCATGGGCTGGGGCAACTCTAAGGAGGGTGGAAAGTGAGGAAATAGGAGATCGGAAAAGGCATGCGCTGGGGCAACTCTAAGGAGGGTGGAAAGTGAGGAAATAGAAGATAGGAAATGGC
>NW_022196905.1:250724371-250749566 GCF_008632895.1 Mastomys coucha
AAATAGGAGATAGGAAATGGCATGCGCTGGGGCAACTCTAAGGAGGGTGGAAAGTGAGGAAATAGGAGCCAAGGGAGGGGAAGTACTCAGAGCATCCTTGCTGGACAAGATTAAAAAAGGAGAAGAAGCCAGAGTAGCTGCTACTGGATGGTATGGTTTTCCTTAACAATAGAATAAGGAGAAGCATGCATGAGGTAAAAATCCATCTTACAAGTCAGCAAGATGGCTCAGCAGGTAAAGACACTTGCTGCTGAACCTGATGACCTGGGTTCAATCCCTTGGACCCACACAGTGGAAGGAGAGAACCAGTCCCCTCGGTCGTCCTCTGACCTTTACGTTCATGCCTTGGCATACATGTTACTCCCCTGGTCCCCCATACCAAACAGATAAATATAAAAAGAATTTAAAAATTCAGCTTGTGGTGGCACAGAGGGCCGATGGGTAGAATTGCATTAGAGGCAGTACTTTGTATTGAAGGTGTTTGGTGGTGAACTGATACACACACAGCTTGAAGAAGTGTAGTGATGTGTGCATAATGTAAGAGACTTTCGTTTGTGGGTCAAAGACCAAGCCAAACTCCTCAAATGTTGTCAGATTGCAGCTTCTTCTATACGGCAAGCACATTCATAGTCCTCCGAGCATCCCGAGTCTTCCGAGCGTCCCGGGTCTTCCCTCACCACAGAAGCTCCCCTCAAGCATGAAAGAGGGGTGGCTTCATGACCAGTACACTCAGCGAGGCTCCCTCCACCCATGTGCCCTGGAGATGCAAAGCCTATGTCTCTTGGAGCTCACAAATTTAGTTAAAAATAATCATTTTTGCTCATAGGGAAAGGTTCGGAGATGTTTTTAAGAGTTTGACACACTGTACTGCTGAAGATGTGTTTAGGTAAGAACATGCCAGCTCTCTGAAATGCAGCATAAATATTCATTTTCCTCTGTTAATGTAAGAGACGGGAAGTGATTAAATGGGGACAGAGATTCCTCAGTGGTTAGGAACACTTGTTGCTCTTCTAGAGTACCCAAGTTCAGTTCCCAGCATTTGGTGACTTACAACTGCCTGTAACATTAGCTCCAGGGGACCTGATGGTCCATTCTGGTTTGTGAGGGCACCTGTGCTTATACGTGCATGTTTGTGTGTGTGTGTGTGTGTGTGTGTGTGTGTGTGTGCGTGTGTGTACATGTGCACACCAGAGCACATCCACATGCAATCTAATACTTTTTTTGTTTTGTTTTGTTTTTTTGAGACAGGGTTTCTCTGTGTAGCCCTGGCTGTCCTGGAACTTGCTCTGTAGACCAGGCTGGCCTTGAACTCAGAAATCTGCCTGCCTCTGCCTCCCAAGTGCTGGGATTAAAGGCGTGTGCCACCACTGCCCGGCTGCAATCTAATACTTTAAAAAAAATCTTTAAAAAATAAATGTACGTAAAATCAGTAGAATGTCTGACTTTGGCCCTTTTTTTCTTTTGCTATATTAATTTCCATCTTCAGTCCTTCCTGGTAAAATCATGTTTCTTTTCTCTGATTTACATTATCTTATTACCTTTTCAATACACACACACACACACACACACACACACACACACACACACACGAACACTGTAAATAAGATCTGAACATTCAGGTCACAGAGGAAAGAAAGACAGAAATAAAGCAATTGTATCTTCTTATTCTCTCTGGCCTTGATTTAATAACCCTCCAGATACATTTAGGATTATTGCATATCAAAGCCAAATAATATTGTCTGCCAATTATTACATTAAAAAGAAATCATGTATTAACTTGGAACTGAAGTAATTTCTTTCCTTGAATGAGTGGAATTGAGTTGTAGGTGATTTTGATGTTATTGAGAGGGCCTTAATCACACTGTCTATTTAAACTGTTTATCCAAATCTTTTCAGGAGAGTGCCTGGGGGGTGGCCCCATCCTCCATTACTGCACAATTGGGGGAATATTAGATCTTAATAACAAGGCATGTGGGTACATTTTTCTACTAGGCTTTTTTTTTTTTAATCTGGAATTTAATTTAAGGATCTAATCTAATTTCCTCTTAAATTGTTTATTTCCTCATGCAGTACCGAAGTGTGGGTTGTCTCATTGATGAAAACGTCCTCATTCTTTGGTACTGTGTGAACCTGTAGTCCTCCATTCAGGGGATAAAATGGTCTGTGTATTGATAGAGCCAGACTGGCAGGACATTTGCCTAGCAGACATGAAGCCAGCCCACAATTGGTTTACCGGTACTGCACAAACTGGGTGATTTGTCACATACACTTGTCATCCTAGTATGGAGGGGAGTCGGGGATAGAGGCAGGAGGGTCAGAAGTGCAAGGTCATCCTGGGCTACACAAGGACCTTACGATTAGATTGGCTATATGAAACCCTATCTAAGAAAACTGGTGAGGGGATGGTGTCCTGGTTTGTCTTTTATTGCTATACTAAACGCCACAACCATAAGCAGACTGGAAAGAGTATATTTTATCTTACTGCTTATAATCCATCATGAATGGAAGTCAGGGCAGGGACTGAAGCAGAGAACAGGGAGGGGGTGTGGCTTACTAGCTTGCTTCTCGTGGATTACTCATCCTGCTTTCTTAAAAAAAAACCCAGTAGTACCACTAACCTAGGGGGTGATACCACCCACAGTGGGCTGGACCCATGCACATCGATCATCAGTCAAGGGAATGTGCCACAGACTTGCCTACACACCAATCTGTGGAAACCCCTTAAATTGAGGTTCCCTCTTCCCAGATTGTTCTATTTGTGTCAAGTTGTTGGTTTGTTAAAACAACAAACCAACAAACACACCTAAGCAGCCCGGCTCGGACATTAGATCGTTCAGTCAGTGATTGCCATCAAGCTGGAGGATCTGAGTATGACACTGCTGTACCCCCAAACACTCATAAAGAATATGGCTGTACTGGTTGCTGCACTTATAGTCCTAGTACTAGGGACATGGAAATGGGTAGATTTCTTGGGTTCACTGGCCACTCACTCAGCCTACCTGGAAAGGCCCAGGCCAGTGAGAGATCCATGTATCAAGAAATAGCAAGGTGGGTGACTCCCAGGGGCAGCACCTGTGGCTGACTTCTGCACTCTGTACACAAGCACACTCTAGCACCTGTCTATACATAACCACGCATGCACACATGGAAAATGAGTTGAAGTTAACAGAGGACTTCTCTCAGCACCTTGCCCTTGCTGAAGATACAATGTAAGGAGACAATTGTTACTGGGCTTTCCGAGTTCACACAGTTAGCTATTGCCTAAATGATCTGCATTCATTCCCCTTGTTTAGCTCTCTGAGGAGTCACTAGGCTGAGTCTGATATGATCCAGTAAGGCTCAGAGATGGTAAACAATTTCCAAAGTCCCAAGGATGACATTTGGACCTCCCCCCCAACCCCCACCCCCACCGCACTTCAACCTGTCTGCTTTCAGAGCTAGAGTTGATTCACAAACCATGGTCCTTTAAATATTTTATCGCTCAATAATTGCAAACAGTAAGAACCATTTCCCAAATGTAAAATTTTTGTAGTCAACAAGTTGGCGACTCCCTGTGTGTTTCAGATATTCTTTCTATGATTTTATTGGGGCAGACTCACTTAATATAAAGTTTCTCACATAAGATCCTCGTGCTGTCCTAAGCGTGGTGAATATTGTCCAAACCGACATCCTGAATAAAGATGCTGAATGGGACAGGGCTGGACAAAGTGACCTGTGGCTTGTGTATATTCCCTGGGGGAGCTCAGTCCAAAACATGGGTGAATGAATGGTTGTTAGGTACATGGAGATGCAGGTTAGAGGACAGAGTCCACATCCTTCATTTTACCAGCTCAAATGCAACACTTGGTACTGGCCACGTGGGTCAGCGGGTGGAAGATTAAGTCGTAATGCCAGAGGACCAGGGTTTCATGCCCAGCCCTGCCTAACATGAGGGTTTTGGATATAAAGACGCCTGTCATCCTGGCCACTCTGGGAAGCAGAAGCTGGGGAACAGGCACTGACAGCTCATGCTTGCTCTTTGCCAGCTCCAGCCTCAGTTGGGTTATATTATGACATACCCTGAAACAACAGAAGGAACATTAGATCAAAACAAGAGGGTTTGTTCAATGTCTGCCACAATTCGAATATCCTATGCTTGCAGGCAGGAGCTTTTGTCAAACTGCACATTTACTTCATGTAGCACATGCACATACATGATCATGTAGACGTGTGTGTGGAGGTCAGAAGACAATCTGCGTGAATCAATTCTTGCTCTCTACCATGTGGATCACAGGGACTGAACTGAAGTCATCCACCTTGGTGGCAGGCACCCTTACCTGCTGAACCGTTTCACCTGTTCATCCTCTCAGGAAGGATCTTGATTATTTTTTTCTCTCTTTCAGCTTTCCTCATGTGCATATCTTTGCACATGTGTGGATGCATGTTCCTTTGTTCACCTGCGTGTTCATGGTTGATATTGAGGCTCAGCGATCTTCTTCCTTGAGGTAGAGCATCTCAGGTAAATGCAGAGCTTGCAGAGACTGAGAATCCTTGGCCTCCACTTTCCAAGGCTGGCATCTTGGCCACCCAGCATGTATGTGGCCTTCTGAGGATCTTAATGCCCATCTTCATCCTTGAAGCAAGCAACTTCACTCGTGAGCCATCTCTCCAGTCTCAAGAGTGAACTCTTACAGGGGGCTAAGGTAATGTTTCCTCCAGCCAGCTACTATGTCTGATGTACTTCTCCAGGACAGAACACTCAGCACAGGGCGAATGAACGCATCCTAGAGCGTTGGTTTTCTGGAAGGTTGGTCTTTCCATGGGGTGCTCCTCCTCATGGGGTACTCCTCCTCATGGGGTGCTCCTCCTTGTGACTTTCTGCTGGAACTCTCCAGATAGAGATGACTTTTCACCACGCAGAAAAAACTATAGGTTAGGGGCAAAGTGTAGATGACCGCGCCTTCAAAGAACCTGTGCACTTTAATTTTGATGTGAGCAGGATAAAAAAGCGTGCAGTATTTTTTGGTTGGAGGGCACTGAGTAGAGCAAACAAGTTGGCATGTGCGGTGTTCTTCTAAAATGTCATTCATAGTAAATTACAGAAGCTTGACAAAACAAAACAACCTAAGAAAAGCAGAATTCCTGAGGGAGGAGGCAGAGAATGTGGGCAGAGAGGGACACCAGACAGTGCCGGATATATGGACGCTAGAGGGCGCCAGAGAGCACCCACCTGACTCAACGAACAGGAGGAGACAGGAGGTTCTTCCAGCTCTTCCAATAAATTCCCACCAGCATCATCTGCTTGTAAGTGGTTGTCAGCTTTTCACTTAATTACGCAGTACATTTGTTTAGACATTTGCCTAGAGAGCCATCAAGTTACTCTTTTCTAAAAAAAATTCTTTGTTTAGAGCTCTGGTTGAATTTCCTGATTAAATTATTTGATGTAAGCAAAAATACCTGAACCCTGGAAATCCCATGGTTTTCATGTTGCTGGTCCCGGATAGGATGCCCATCTGCAGACGGCTGTGTCGAGGGAAGAAAATGATGACCAAGGAGAGAATCTATGCTCAGAACAGAAATCATTAGTGGTAGGTAAGGTTATTTTATGTTCCACAGTTTTTCACTTATGCATAATCTTCTCTCTTAAAAATCTCCTTCCTTCCTTCTCTCTCCCTTTCCTCTCTTTAGGGGTGGGGCGTGGGGCAGGGTGTGAGACTATTGCATTCCATAGTGGTCAGAGGGAAACCTTACACCCAAGCCGGGTGCAAGGGAAACCTTGTATCCTAAGCCGGCCTTGTTTGAGGCACGGGCTGTTGTCCACTTACTGTTGCAACCTCCTGGATAGACCTTCTCCCATCTCTGTAGAAAGCCTGAGGTTTCAGTGTATACCAGCAGAGAGGTGCGCCAGACAGCTCCAGATAAGTGGATGCTAGAGGGCGCCAGAGAGTACTCACTTAGGTCCCCGAAGGCCAGGTTCAGAATGTTGACTGACCCAGAAAACCGGAGACAGGAGGTCTTTCTGTGTGTTCTGGGAATCATACCGTACAGCCGCGTTTGTACAGTGATTTTTTTTAACCCTCTGAACCATCTCCCCAGTCCCGTAGCTTTCTTCCGTTAGGAATAACACTATTCTGCATGCATACAAACAAGCTCTCTTTGGGTTTCAAAACAATGAATATAATCTAAGAGAGAAGACTAAAAAATATTTCACAGTTAAGAAATTTTACCAGTATTTTGAAAATATTTTCCAAACTCCTTTAAAAATATTGTTCTTGAAATGACACATTTTATATCCAACACAAAGCTCTAATGTCCATTTGAAAAAGAGATGGTGGGCTCCTACTGAAAATATGTTAAAATAATTATTTCTTGATAATGATGTTTCTGACTTAATCATTTCCTCCTCGTTTTCTGAGAGACATTTTAATATGTCATAGCCTTTTCTACAAATTGAATTAGCTTACTTTACTAATGTTATATATGATGGCTACTAAATTAGCATACTATAAGATTTATTTCATTTTAATACTGGTTCAGAGTTATAGCATTCCTTTTGGAACATGAAATTACCTACAAATACTTAATTTGTCATAAGTCATGGTGCAGAAGTTATTTGCACTGTTTAATTGCTCAATATTTTTCTTTATGCTGGTTTTGAATTTGTGCAAAATAGATACAGCCAGATGAAAAAGTATGTAATAACCTACAAGATACTTTTCTTCTCTACAAAAATCATTATGACCTGTTTGTGATCCTTCATTTCACAGACCCATGAAGGAATTTTGTTGGTTTGTTCAAGACACAATATTCTGAGTTATCGTCTTTAAGACAGAGTTTCACTCTACAGCCCAGTGACATAGCCAGTGTTCTATTGCTCTGAAAGGACACTATGACCACAGTGACTCTATAAAAGAATGAATTTAGTTGGGACTGGCTTACAGTTTCTATGTATGTCCACTTTCATCAGGGCAGGGGGTAAGCTGGCTCACACACGATGCTGGAGAAGTAGCTGAGAGCTATATATCCTGATTCACAGTGGGCGAGTATTGGGCCAGTCAGGGTCTTCTGAGACCTTAAATCCCATCTGCAATGCCACATCTCCAACAAGGCCACCCCTACTACAACTAGACCACACCTCCTAATCTTTTCATCCTTCTCAAATAGTACCACTCCCTGAGGACTAAGCATGCAAATACATAAGCCTATGGTGCTTTTTCTTAACAAGTCACCACACCCAGGCTAATCTTCAACCCTCAGGGGTCCTTCTGCCTCTGCCTTCCAAGTGCTGAGGAATTACAGAATGAGCCACTCAACCCAGACATTTAAAAATGTGTACCACTGAACCTCATGGAACAAATCTTGTAGATTATAATCAGGTTTTTTTCTTTCTTTTTTTTTTTTTTTAATCAGTGCAGGAGAATCTATAACAGGTAGAAAACGTGCGCATGTGTAGCCCAGAGCATTTCGACTCTCAAAGGATGAGAGAGAGGACGCTATCATCAAGTTGGCCTTACTGGCATGCATCTATGCCCCAGAGATCGCTGCCGTTGTGCTGTTTATTTTAAACACTAATTGGAGCTGTCTTCCGCTGCTCACTCCGTAGAAGTCAGTAATCAGCTTTGAAGGGTCTGAGAATACGCGGAGTTGGGAGTTAATATACTTGGTGCCAGATGCGCGACCTTGAATCAGGTGGACGTCACTAAATCTATTCTCTCCCCAGGGGTGTGATGGTCATAACTTTCACCTCTTACATTTCTCATCATTAGATACTGGTTCAGAGTGTGCAGCACCGTCTCACGAGCTCAGCAAATCGCAGTCCCGTTTGAGAACTGAGCAATCAGGATGCTTCCCACAGTTAATTTGTACTCTAATGGTGTGTGCTGCAGGCTCTGTCCAACAAATAGAAACAACTGGACCATTGTCAGAGTATTAAAGCTGCTTTCTTTACTTTTATATAACTGTTCCTCAAGGTGACTAACACCATGATTATGTAGACCCTAGATCTGTCCTTGCTTCTGTCTGACCATCCTTATATCAAAGATGTTAATTGATACGAAGATGTTAATGACAGAAGCAATGTGTTATTCAGAAAATACTATTCTCCACCAAGTAAAATTAAGGTCCAAGTATGCATGACTATAAATTTGGTAATAACTTTCCTATATCTTCTCCTCCACCCCCTGACTTGATCTTAAATGGGTGATTGGGGATGTGGAGCCTCTAATCCCATTTATTACTTCAGCAGTAAGCCTCTGAATTTGAAATGCCATTTTTGGAGATATTTTTAATGAATAAAACCATCCAAACAGTTCGAAATCTGGAAAGTAAACCCTTCTGAGTCTGCCGTGGTGTCAATGGTCGCGCTCTTCAGTTCGTCAACACCTTTACTGAATAAAAAAAAAAAATGTCGACAGTGCATCTCAACACCTAACCCGTGGGCTTTGTTGTGGGGCCGTTCTGTGGTTCCAGAGCTGATGACCTCTGCCTTGTTCCACTGCCTCTCTCTGACTGGAATCCAGCTGCCCAGGAGCTGCAGCAGGCACACTGTGAGAAGATCCTGGGAACTTTCTGGAGCTATGTTGGTCTTCATGTCTGGGAATTTTAGGTTCCAGATACCCTGACACTTGCGTTTTCCATATCTAGATTTACTTTTTAATAACAAAAGGCTAGGGAAAGAGTTCAGTTGTTAATGTGCTTGCCCTGCAGGCATAAGGACCTGGGTTTAATCCCCAAAAGCTAGGCATGGTAGAGCTTGCCGGTAATCCTAGTCTGAGTGCTAGGGAAGTGGGGAAGATGGGCAGATTCCTAGGGCTTGCTGGACAAGGGCAGTGAGAGGGTCTGTTTTTTTTTTTTTTTTTTTTTTTTTAAAAAAAAAAAAAACAAACTTGAATGAAGCTGAATAATGGTAGTGGAATTTGTTCTCTGGCTTCCACATATATACACAAGTCTATCTACACACATGAACATGCATGAACACACAGAGCAATGTGCACTTTATTTCTTGATATTTGTATACTAGGACCTAAAATTGACTCTTTGTGCACAGAAAGGATCGCATTAATTTTGATTGTTTATTCACCCACACTGCCTTTGTAACTTTAGCCTATTCTCAGGCCACATGAGTGTTTACCAGAATAAATAGAATACAGAAAGATTTTTTTACTCGTAATTTGTCTAATACAGAATGAAAAAAAAAAAAAAAACCCACAAAGAACAAAAGCAAAAATCAACCAACCCAACCAAACAAAAAATCCAAACTCAAAAATAAAACAAATAGCCCCTCCCCTTCGAAAGAAACAAGGAAGTTGATAAAACTCAGTAGAACAAGAATTTGTGCAAAATGGAGCGAGGTGATTGACTAACAGAACTAGCTTTTCCATGTATGTCTCAAATATACTACAGAGCATCCTCAAAGGGGCAGCATGGGCTATAGAGTACCTGTAAAAGATGGGCTGCCCTCAGACTGATCAGATGTCATTTCTATGACAGGCATCAGTTTACCTACCTAGGCTAGCTCTCTGACTCTCTGTAGGGAGTGCTCTTACTGAAGAGAATTGAATCTCTACCAGGCTGATACACTGCCCAGCTCTAGGGGTTTTATTAAACTATTGAAATGGCATGGTGTGAAGAAACCCCCTAAATTGAGAAATATGACCAAAGTAGTGTGAAATAAAATCAATAAAATCAATCAGGAGATCACAAAGCATATATCCTGGGCTATGAAGCAGAACATTCCCAATTCTTTGTAGAGAAATTTGTCAGTAAGTGGCCCAGGTTAGAAATAAAATGGACAGAGCCAGCAATTCACCCGCATTGTCAAAGGATGGCGAGGAAATCCTTCCCGGCCTGCCTTCGATCGTTTTATGCTGCGTCCTAGAGATAACAGACACGGGAAGCAAAGAAAGAAACATACATTGCTTGAGCGGCTTTGGAGAGAAGGCTTTGTGTCAGAGGTCTTCCATGATTGCTGTGGCCACTCTGAGTTGCAGCTATTCATTGTTACAGTCAAGGTAAATGAGGCTGAGAGACCCTACCCCTACCCCGAGTGGCACATGGCTTCAGAAGCAGAATCAGAGCCGGGCTCTTTAAAGCAAGATCTTGTGCTCCTCTGGCCGCACTTCCTGAGAAGCAAGCATCCCCCTCCATGTCAGCAGGGAGCGGCCAAGATAACACACACCTGGAAAACAGTCTGTGAAGTTAACTGCCTTGGGATATGAAATATGCTCTTTTCTGTAACGAGTAATTCATGGGGAGTCTCTCCTGTTCCTGATATCACCTTGATTCTCCTTCCCTATTTGCTTCTTGGCTCTTCACTTACACGGTTATGTCCTTACCTGGCTTGTCCTGAGCACTCTCACACACTCTCTTCCTTGGTATAGAAATTCTCTTAACCTGTCTCAACCTAAGCAATGTGCTGGTCTCACTGGCGCTCTTTATTCTTCGGTAAAACATGTCCACTGACTGCCACAGCATGTTAATCCATTCTTGTTAGTGTCTGCATTTTTAAATTCTTTTTTTTTCTTTAATGACAAATTCAGAAGTTTAATAATATAAAATCAGTACCTTAGATATTCCTTTTTTATTAGATATTTTTCTTTATTTATATTTCAAATGTTCTCCCCTTTCCTGGTTTCCCCTCTGAAAAACTCTCTACTCCCTCCCCCTCCCCCTGCTCACCAACCCACCCTCTCCCCCTTCCTGGCCCTGGCACTCCCCTACACTGGGGTATAGAGCCTTCACAGGACCAAGGGCCTCTCCTCTCTTTGATGACCAACTTGGCCATCCTCTGCTACATATGCAGCTGGAGCCATGAGTCCCTCCATGTATACTCTTTGGTTGGTGGTTTAGTCCGTGGGAGCTCTGGGGGTACTTGTTAATTCATATTGTTGTTCCTCGTATGGGACTGCAAACCCTTTCAGCTCCTTAGGTCATTTCTCTAATTCCTTCATTGAGGACTCTGTACTCAGTCTAATGGATGGCTGTGAGCCTCTACTTCTGTATTAGGGAGACACTGGCAAGCCTCTCAGGAGTCAGCTATATCAGGTTCCTGAGGTATATCAGGCTTCTGTCAGCCAGCACTTGCTGGTATCCACAGTAATGCCTGGGTTTGGTGATTGTACATGGGAAGGATCCTCAGGTGGGGCAGTCTCTGGATTGTCCTTCTTTCAGTCTCTGTTCCACACTTTATCTCTGCAACTCCTTCCATGGGTATTTTGTTCCTACATCTAAGAAGGACCAAAGAATCCACCCTGTGGTCTTCCTTCTTGAGTTTCTTGTGGTTTGTGGATTGTATCTTGGGTATTCCGAGCTTCTGGGCTGATATCCACTTATCAGTGAGTGCATACCTTGTGTGTTCTTTTGTGATTGGGTTACCTCACTCAGGATGATATTCCCGAGATCCATCCATTTCCATAAGAATTTAATAAATTCATCATTTTTAATAGCTGAGTAGTACTCCATTGTGTAAATGCACCACATTTTCTGTATCTAGTCCTCTGTTGAGGGACATCTGGGTTGTTTCCAGTTTCTGGCTATTATAAATAAGGCTGCTATGAACATAGTTGAACATGTATCTTTATTACATGTTGGAGCATCTTCTGGGTATATGCCTAGGAGTGGTAAGGCTAGGTCCTCAGGTAGTACTATGTGCAATTTCCAGATGAACTGTCAAACTGATTTCCAGAGTGGTTGTACCAGCTTGCAATCCCACCAGCAATGGATGAGGGTTCCTCTTTCTCCACATCCTCTGCAGCATCTGCTGTCACCTGAGTTTTTGATCTTAGTCATTCTGACTGGTGTGAGGTGGAATCTCAGGGTTGTTTTGATTTGCATTTCCCCGATGACTAAGGATGTTGAACATTTCTTTAGGTGCTTCTCAGCCATTCGGTATTCCTCAGTTGAGAATTCTTTGTTTAGCTCTGTACCCCATTTTTAATAGGGTTATTTGATTCTCTGGAGTCTACCTTCTTGAGTTCTTTGTATAATATTAGATATTCGCCCTCTATCGGATATAGGGTTGGTAAAGATCTTTTCCCACTCTTTTGGTTGTGTTTTTGTCCTATTGACAGTGTCCTATGTCTTACAGAAGCTTTGCAATTTTTTTGTGGGGGGGAAGGGTTTATTTTAGGTTGTAATTCTGGGGTTCAGTCTTTCCTTTATAACAAGGGTGCCATAGTGCAAATGCAGGATATCACATCAAATCCATTCAAACAGAGAGGGAACGAAGGCAAACCTGTGGCTCCCAGGACCCACTCTACACTTAACACCCTCTATGACCCAGCCCATGAAATGGTGTTACCCATATTCAGGATAGGCCTTGAAATTTCAATTAAACCAATTGCAAAGATCCTTCACAGGCATCCTCACCAGCCACATGGATCTAGCAATTCCTCAAGGAGCTTCTGTCCCCAGGGACCCTCAGCTTGCCAATCAGCGTACTTACCCAGTTGGATAATGCCTCACCTACTCGCAAGGACAGACATGTTCACTGCAAAAGAGTGAAAAGGGTAACACAGTTGTGTGTGACCCATACCAGGAAAAGCCACTTTAAAAAATTTACTTTGATTTCACAATTTCAAGATATTTTATATTTTCTTTTCTTTTCTTTTTTTTCTTAGATATTCTCTTTATTTACGTGTCATATGCTATCTCCTTTCCCAGTTTGTCAATTCTTAATCTTACAGCACAAGCCTTTGGTGTTCTGTTCAGGAAAATTTCCCCTGTGCCCATGTGCTCCAGGCTCTTCCCCACTTTATTTTCTATTAGCTTCAGTGTATCTGGTTTTATGTGGAGGTCCTTGATTCATTTGGACTTGTCCTTTGTACAAGGAGATAAGAATGGATCTATTTGCATTCTTCTACATGCTAAAGGCCAGTTGAGCCAGCACTATTTGTTGAAAAGGCTGTCTTTTTTTCCACTAGATAGTTCTAGCTCCTTTGTCAAAGATTAAGTGACCATAGATGTGTGGGTTCATTTCTGGGTCTTCAATTCTAGTCCATTGATCCATCTGCCTGTCACTGTACCAATACATGCAGTTTTTGTCACAATTGCTCGGTAGTACAGATTGAGGTCAGGGATGGTGATTCCCCTGGAAGTTCTTTTATTGTTGAGAATAGTTTTCACTATCCTAGATTTTGTTTTGTTTTTTGTTTTGTTTTGTTTTTTGGTTTTTTTGTTTGTTTGTTTTATTCCAGATGAATTTGCAAATTGCTCTTTCCACGTCTGTGAAGAATTGAGTTGGAATTTTGATGGGGATTGCATTGAATCTGTAGATTGCTTTCAGCAAGATGGCCATTTTTACTGTATTAATCCTGCCAATCCATGAGCATGGGATATCTTTCCATTTTCTGAGATCATCTGCAACTTATTTCTTCAGATACTTGAAGTTCTTGTCATACAGACCTTTCACTTAGTTAGAGTCACACCAAGGTATCTTATATTATTTGTGACTATTGTGAAGGGTGTTGTTTCCATAATTTCTTTCTCAGTCTTTGTGTAGAGGAAGGCCACTGATTTGCTTGAGTTAATTTTATATCCAGCCACTATGCTGAAGTTGTTTATCAGGTTTAGGAGCTCTCTGGTAGAATTTTTGGGGTCAGTTAAATATACTATCATATCATCAGCAAATAGTGATAATTTTATTTCTTCCTTTCCAATTTCTATCCCTTTGATCTCCTTTTGTTGTCTAATTGCTCTGGCTAGGACTTCAAGGACAATATTGAATAGGTAGGGAGAGAGTGGGCAGCCTTGTCTAGTCCCTGATTTTAGTGGGATTACTTCAAGTTTCTCTCCATTTAGTTTGATGTTGGCTACTGGTTTGCTGTATATTGCTTTTACTATGTTTAGGTATGGGCCTTGAGTTCCTGATCTTTCCAAGACTTTTATCATGAAGGGCTGATGGAGATGGTCAAATGCTTTCTCATCATCTAATTAAATGATCATATGGTTTTTTTTCTTTGAGATTGTTTATATAGTGGATTACATTGATGGATTTCCATATATTGAACCATCCCTGCATTCCTGAGATGAAGCCTACTTGATCATGATGGATGATCATTTTGATGTGTTTTTGGATTTGGTATTCGAGAATCTTATTGAGTATTTTTGCATCGATACTCATAAAACCACATGATCACACACTGGTTTCTAAAGCCAGAATGGTACCTCCAACATGGTATCCATTATGCTAGGGTCTGGGGACCTGTCACAAAACATTTTGTGTTGGCCAAGCATTCCCCGGCATGGGGCCTGCCCTGGAGTGTTGGTTGATATATCCAGTGACACTCCATTGGAGAAAACTGTCTTTCTTTTCTGAGCTGGTATCAGTTGAAAATAGCTCTATGGGATGGGGCTTGCTTTATGTCCCCTTCCCCTTCTCAGTGCTAGAGTTTTGTCTGGTTTGAAGCTGCGCAGTTCTTTTGCACACTGTTACAGTCTCTGTGAGCTCATAGGTGTATTGGTCCTGTTGTGTCTGGAAGAATCTGTTTCCTTGGAATTATCCATCCCCTCTGGCTCTGCAATCTTTCTGTCTCCTCTTCTGCATAGATCCCTGAGCCTGGAGGGAAGGGATTTGATGAAGGCATCCCATTTAGGACTGAATGCTCCAAGGTCTCTCTCACTCTCTGCACATTATGCAGTTGTGGGTCTATGTATTAATTCTCATCTGCTATAAGAAGAAGCTTCTCTGATGAGGGTTGAACAAAGCACAGATCTATGGGTGGTATGGAAGAATGTCTTTAGGAGTCACTTTATTGCTGTATTTTTTAGCAGAATAATAATAATTGCAGGAGTTTCCCCCTAGATCTATCTAGTCCCAGGTTCTTGGCCACTGTGACAGTGTCAGACGTGGTTTCCATCTCAAGCAGCAGGCCATAAATAAAAGCACAAAGTGGTTAGTTACTCCCATAACATTCGTACCATTATTTCATCAGTTTGTCTTATAGGCAGGTCACTGTTGTGGGTTACGGGGTTTATGTGGTAGAATCACTATTGATTACTGTTCTCCTCCAGGACCATTCAACTTCTAACACCATGAATATAGTAAGTAAGGGTGAAGCTTCTGGTTGGGGACTGGATTGATTTCCCCATGATTGATGATGTAAGCGATTGATGTCTCAGCACCAGGGCCTTACAGTTAGGTTGTGAAAGGTAAACAATAAATCTGGATTATTATCAGATGTATAATTGACTTGATTTTGTCTCAGTATTTTTTTTTCAAGAAAAAGATGCCCATTTTCTTTAAAATATTATTATTATTTGAATCAAATATTCTGATAATTTTACAGCCAAAGGCCTTCATAAGGACTAAACTGTAGCCAATTTCCAAATGAGTTCTAGTGGATTCCCGTGCTGCTTGGCTGAGTTTACTTGCAGAAGGTAACTTAGGAAGGTTGGAAGGTACTGTCGAGCTCACTGAGAGGCATATTGGTTCCATCTTACAGTGAAGAAGAGGCAAGGCTTATCTCAGGGATGACTTAGAGGTAATGTTGTACATGTGTGTATCCATGTATGTTCATGTGCACGTGGGTGAATTTGTATGTGAGAATGCATGTATACTGGTGGGCATACATATATGGATGCCAAAGAACAATCTCAGGGGTGATTTCTCAGAAGTTATCCTTATTACTCAGTTAACCATTGGCAGTGTCATGTATTATAAACTTTAGTCCCTTTGAACCCCGGTTACCCTGTTTAAATGTCCATCTTTCTTGTGCTAAGACCTTTGCTTCTTAACAAGTCCACCTCCTATTTTTGTGGTTGTTTAGTGCATTCCCGTGTAACCTGTGGATGGGAGGTTATTTCCTAGACCAAGTGGAACTTCTTCAGAGCTTACACCACTGAGGAAAATGACACTTGAGCACTAATTGTCAATGGTATCTCAGAGTGGGGTGAAGCCTCATAAGCCACTCTCTTCTTGGTGAAATATTGACAGACCCCATAAATCTCATGGAGGTCTTGATCAAGTAACCACAGAGGCAGTGAGTTCATGTTTGCAGTGTGCAGTGAGTTCATGTGTGCAGCGTGCATGCATGAGAATTCATCTGTACATTGTACAGTGTCTGTGCAAGCAATGTGCAGTGAGTTTATGTATACAGTGTATGTATATGAGTTCATGTGTGTCGTGCACAGTGAGCTCATGTGTGCAGCATGCCATATACAGTGAGTTCATGCATGCAGTGTACATCTTGTGAGCAAGGTGCAATGTTCACTGAGTTCCTGCATGCATTGTGTAGTGAGGTCATACATTCAGTGTTTAGTGAGTTCATCTATGTAATGGTCTTGTTGTGTCCTGAAGACACTGTACCATGTCACTCCTTGTCAAACTCTGAGTGCTATTTTTTTTCTAGCCCTTCCTCTGAAATGTTTCCTAAACCCTGGTTGTGGTGTGAGTTTTTTATTGGTGGAAAAATTATGCATGGAGTCCAGTGACTTCCCAAATATTAGGGACCTATCGATCAGGACTTATTTCTGACTGTACGTCTGAAGCACCAGCATTACCATTGCTATATGTATAAGACAGTGGGGGGAGGCGTGAGGGATGAGCAAATTAATGACAATTGGAACCTTACTTACATGAAACCAAACATAATCATTAACTCTTCCTTTTTCTGTCTCTCTATGCCTCACTTTACTGTTGTTCTCTTGTGTTAGCAATTGGGAATGGTGAGCCAAACTTCCATTCCTTAAACAAATAAGTGAAACCTTGAATTATTAGTGGTCTCAGTCTTTATAGTGTCATCTGTGTTTTGCACTGAATGGTAACATTGGACAGTGACGTACTAAAAGTCACCTCAGTCACACTCTTGTGTTCAAAAGGACATTTCGTTTGTGCATCACCATCCCTGTCACTGTGTAGAGGCAATTCAACTTCCCCCTAGATAAATCAGTCTTCTTGGTTTCTTTCATAGTCTGATAATGCCACTCACCATGATCCCCAAATGGCTAGGGTTCTGTTTTGTAACCCAACTCCACCAATCTTGGACTGTTTTCTTTGGTGAAAGACCCTGTCCTTTTGAATACCTGGATTTTTAAGCCTTTGCAATCACAGTGTTATCAAGGAAATAACAACAGTGGAACAATCAATTATTTCTTGGTTTAAGGGTGAATGGACATCTCTACTTCTACTTTTTGCTGTTTGGATCCATGGATTGGTGCATGAAACATTGGTTTCTGGCTCAAAGCACACACCACAATAAACTGGACAGTACGCGGCTTTGTAAGAATTTGCTTACATACCAAGATTGGATTTAGTGACTGTAGAGGAATTTTAATCCAGCAATATGGCTACTCTGATCACATCCAAAGGCCTTTTAGGTCTGTGTGATCTGGCTGGAATAGAGACATACCCTTAGTACACACCTTTAATCCCTCTATCTGGAATCCTTTAGTACACGCCTTTATTACCAAATTGAAGAGTAGACAAAGTGACAAATCAGGGAAAGATTTGACAGAGTGAATCAGAGGCAGGATATGCCCAACTATCAGAAGTAAAGCTATTTAAGAGCAGCTCATGGAGGGTGAAGGAGTTCAGGGAGTTCAGTCAGTTGGTTGGGAGTCAGATCATTGAGTGCAGTACAGTGGAGTTGAGTGAGTTCCCGAGTTTATGCGGTTCAGTGCATGCAAGCAGGAGCAGTTGATGTCAGAGAATAAGAAGGAGTCAGAAGATGAGAACAAATTTCCAGAGTTAGTTTGAGAACAATCAAAGCAATTCAGTGAGAAGCTGAGAGAAGCCAGATGGAATCAGTCAGCTTGGAGAGGAGTTTGAGCCAGAGCAGCTGAGTTGAACCAGCTAGTCAGAGTTCAGAAAGAACTAGAGTGAGTTTATTCAGCAGTAAGCCTTGGAGAGGACAATTACCTCAGGCAAATACAAGATACTTTTACAGGTGACTGAAGAAGAGTGAGTTGCAATTAAAAAGGGCTCATCATGTCATAGGTTACTGTGCTTGGAATGAAACCATAATGAATAAGCCAAGTCTGGGGGTGAAGGCAAATACTTACAATTCTTTATTACCCAAAACCAGATGCTGAACTTGGCCTGGTGCTGGTCTACATTAAACTCAAGACTATCATGGGGTGTTCCTCCAAAGCTGCTACCTAGGCATTCTACATTTCTATCTTTGGATTGTATTCTACTTATATACATAGAAAAATACTGTAAGTGTATTTCAATTATTTCTTTTTAGTGTTTACGATTATTCAACCAGAACATTATTAAGAAGTACAGCATGAATAACCTGTCATTATCAGTAGCTTATATTTTATAACTATGAACTGTATTTCATAATACAAGATGCTCTACCAGGGAAGAAGACATGGCTCAGTGGTTAAAAGTACATACTGCTCTTACAGAGGACTTGAGTTTAGTTCCTAGAACCCACATCAGGCAGTTCACAACCACCTATAACTCCTGTTCCAGGGCATCTGACACTATCTTTTGACTTCCATAGGTACCTTACTCACATAAATACACATAATCACAAACAAAATTAAAAATAATAAAAAACTCATAAAAGAAAAAGATGAGTACATGTCTTCAGTGAGACCTGTTTTATCAGAAATACATACATGTATGTGCACAGATGCAGTTTTTTAAGTTGTATAGATTATTCAAGTTGATATGAAAATTGATACCTAGAGTTTGCTAAGAGAAGACAGTCTTTGAAACAATGCAAAAACATTGACAACAATTTGAGCAAATCTGGCCATTTCAAAGCTATGAGCTCAGTTGGTTCTTTGAAACTCATCTCTAAATCTTATATACAGAATTGCATTTTTAATTTTACAGGATTTAATTTCTTGCTTTAATTACTCTGCCTTGCTCAGGTTATGAAAGTAACCTGATGAGTTATTTTTATTTATAGGGCTTCCATTCAATATGCTTATAATTATATTTCAGTGCATTAGAAATTTGCAATCATCTAATTTCATGCTTTTAAGGGTTTTTTTCTTTTAAATTAGGCTTTTGCTAAAGGTTAAAGGACTGCTTTTAAAGCTAAAATACTATTTGTTAAGATGGTCGATAAGGAAATTTGCGCCTGCATATTACAAAATCGTTACAAATGGATGGAGTTGTAATTTTTATTTGGCAAAGCCATTCAGTTTCAAAATCATTAAACATGTATTGAGTACCAGCTGCATGCCACTGTTTTTCATATGATACCTTTGGTGAGGGCTCAGAAATGTACAGGTCTGATGTCATTAATACAGAAGAAAGCCTGCTCTTACTTAGCAGCCACCTCGATGAGTCCTGACTGTAGCAGGCTGCATGCAGACACTTTTAGATGCTTGCTTTTGGCAGCCTCCCTCCCCTGGGTATATCCTTGAGACAGCTGTCCTGACCTTATTTCGATGTCTTCAAATGCCTTGATCTCTTTGGCTCTTGGTCTTCTCTCAGGCTGGTTATTTTGTCCGTATTGATTTCCATCCCTATCCTTGCATTACCATCTTTCCAAGTCATCTTCCAGGCCCTAAATATCATCTCGTGCATTTAACAATGCCCAACAAGAAACTTTAAAGCATGCCGCCTGGTCTCATTGAACTAGGAAGTGCAATTTTGCTGTAAACTTCTTAACACCCCTTCAAGTTCTCTCACACTAGACAGCTGTTAGCTCAGCTGCTGCTGCTGCTGCTGCTGCTGCTCCTCCTCCTCCTCCTCCTCCTCCTTCTTCTCCTCCATCTTCTTTTTTGCACCCACCTTCACTACAAGATATTTAGCTCAGAGAAGGCTGGACAATGTCTGTTCTACTTCCTCTTTTAAATGCTGTTGCTTGTCACCAAGACTCCCCTGTAATCTGCACTCAAACGTTTTGGTAAATAAAACATTTAGCAAATTGGACTCATCGGACTCATGACAAAGTAGTGCAATGAGGTATATAGCAGAGGCAAGTCATGAGTGTGGGGTAGAAGTCTCCATACTGTTAGCCGGCAACCTTGCATGCCAGAGTATTATATCTGCAGGGTGGAGATTGTCAGCTCTTGGAGTAGCTGTGGTTTGACTGGCGTGGCTGTTGGGCTCTTCAGAGAAGATATTAGCATTTTGCCCTTCTGAGCATGTAGAGGCCATACCCCTTCAAAGAAGATACATCAAATAGGTTTCATGTTGAAGGAACACCCAACTAAGTGTTAGCAGGCTGTAGCCTGGCTCCAGGGGCTGCTGAAGACACTCCTCTTGTTTGCTTTCTGCAGTTGGTCTGTCTGCCCGGAAGTCGTGCCAGCTAGTGAATAGAGAGCCTAGGTTTTTTTGTTTTGTTTTGTTTTGTTTGACTAACTAAGAATTGCAGAGAGCCCTAAGGTCAGAAGTGACCCATGTGATGATGAGGAAACGTAGCAGCGAAAGATATATATGCGAATGAAGTAATTGCCAATTTGGCAACTATAATTTCCCAGTTGGTTTAAATGAGTTTTTCCTTGCTCGCTTAATCAGCATGTGAACCAGAGCCCCTGCGGGCCCCTGCCAGGCAGGAGCCGCATGTCGGACCACATACAGTTCTCTGTATCCTCAAACAACCCTTTAACACCCCACCCCCACCCCGCGGTCCTCCTCGTGGCAAGCACCGTTCTCTCTAATTTAGCTGTTTTGGTCAGTGCTGTAAGAACAACAAGCCTTAGCTTATAGATCACCAGATTGACTTATTTGTAACAGACTTCGCAAAAAGATCTCTGAAGTCCAGGAGTGAAAGGGAAAACAGCTAATGGCTTGCTAGAATAATAATCAAATTAAGTCATATTTCTCAGACTTAATGTGAGGCCGCATCAAGTAATGCTGAGATAAGCAGGGGCTGAAGGCACCAAGTCCCACACAGACTTCTTTTTCAGCAAAGAGCTCAGGCCTCGAGTTCTCTCCCTCATCCCCCCCCCCCCCCCCCCCCCCCCACTACCTATTGTTCCCACTTCCTCATGAAAATCCACTATTGATGCTTTTAGGAGGCAGAATTCCAGCGATGCTATTTGGGGCATGAAGCTAATGCAGGGGGTGAAGAAACAAAAATATTAGCATCAGTTCTGTTGCTTAGAGCAGAGCAAATTAGCAGGTGGCCCAGAGAATGGGACAGTTGAGCACTGTGTTCTGGAGCCGGGCTTCCCAAGGTGCAGCAAAAACCACAGTCATCCTGGAGAAAGGCTTGGCTCCTGGAGGTGTTGGTAGTTATTTTCAAAAGTATGGCAACAACTCTTTGATCCAAATCAGAGTTGAAGTTGAGTCATAATTTTCCTCTGATCTAGGTTATCTTTAACTCCCAGTTCAAAGCTACAGCACTGACTAGAAAAAATTTGAGGTCAAACAGTTATTCGTATATGTTTTCTGACAGTTTATGCTTTATGCTTATGAATAACAACTTAAAGAGGCAGATAGATAATTTATATAAACTCAGTGAAAGATGATTTATGTTGCCATGTTAGAAAAAGTAAAGTTTTGAGCCCTGTACATGTGCGTTGCACAGATCCCAGATTTCTCAACCCAGGAAGTATGTTGGACTAATTTTTCCCCCTCTGGGCAGGAAATGGAAAGAACCAAATGGAAGGACTCAGTGCAAACCATGGGGATTAATGAGCAGAAACAGTCTTCAAAGTAACTTTTCTTACCAGAATCCCAATATGATACATCTACATCAATTAAAGCAGTGTGATGCAGGGCGGAGATAGAGCTGTCAGGCAATTTGCATTCTCAAAGAGACTCAGAGGTGATGCAAATAATACATCATAAAGGAATAGATGTTTCCAAAGATTATCAAGCTAATTAGCTATCAAGGCCATTGAAAAGAGTTCAAACGGGGACTGGGTCTGAAGATTCCCTGAGCACACAGAACCAGCTGGCCTTCCTAAGTGACCTTCACCTTGCTTGATTTATAAACATGCAGCCACTTATCTTGAGCTATTTCTCACAACTGTTTGTTTTCTTAGTTGGTCATGTTGCTGGGACAGAATTTCTGAGACAGGGTAATTTGTTAAGAACACGATATCTTGTTCCTCATGGTTGTGGGCCTAGGAAATACAAGCAGGAGGCATAGGCCTATGGGGATTGGTAAGGGCTTCTGGGTGTGCTTCTAAGCAGGAGGAGATGGTGGGATAAACTAACTCTGTCTCTCTGTCTCTGTCTCTCTCACTCTTTGTGTGTGTGTGTGCTCCAGTGCACAAGTGGGCACTTGTGTTTTTGCAAGGGTGATAGCAGAGGTTGGTGAGCCACTCCTGCAAGTCCTTTTCATAAGACCTCCATTGAGTCCCATCTCTCAGCACTGTTTCTAGCATATGAGTTCAGATGGTGGCATAGGTGTGGCCAATCAGAAGGAAAACAAAACTCAAGTGCACCCAATCGGAAACAGCCCATACATACTTGTGGGGAGCTCCCTACAGACAGATCAAAAAGACATTTGAGTTGAAGAATTATAATCGTTTGTATGTCTATCTTGATCCTATGTAAACTTCTCTCCAATTTGCCGCCTTGGCCCTTGAGTCCCTTCTGATTGAGGACTGGCTCAGTGAACTGCTTATTGGTTTGTGACTCAGCTTATCTTTTAAATAAAGCATACTTGGAGAGACGGCTCAGTGGCTAAGTGCATTCATTGCTCTTTCAGAAAAATGGAGTTTGGTTCTCAGACATTGGGCTGCTCGCTGCCATCTGTACCTCCCTCTCTAGGAGTCTGATGCCCTCTTCTGGCCTCCTAGAACACTTGCAGGCATGTGCACATATACTTAAAGCACATACTTGCACATAAATAAAAAAGTAAAATATTTCAATAAAAAACACACTCTCTTAAAATTTTTATCCATCAACCTGTGAAAGGAATTTTTAAACTGTTTTAAATTTTATGTTTACATCACAGATGTCACAACACAGTCTATACATATGTTAAACAACTGAATAGATGAGGAAAAATTAATTTGTAAGAAATAATTTTACTGTACATTGGCTGGAGGCATTGTAAAAGTGTGAGATCAAGTGACAATCAAAGAGAGAGATTTATAGCTAAGACAATAGTATTTAAAATATTTAAAGTATACGTGTCATACAAACTCTTGAGAAAGAACATTAAAAACAAAGAAAAAGACATGGGATAGATATTTCTAAAAGAAATAAAATATTGGCATTTAATATACTTGAGAGAAGATAAATTCACCAGTAATTATAAAAATTAATTCAAAACACAGCAGTAGAAACCAAGGATATAGCTCAGTGGGTAGTTGCTTACCTAACAGTCATGAAGCTCTGTGTTTGATCTTCCGCACCATATAAAACCAAACATGCTGGTACATGAATGTAATCCTAGTACTCAGAGAAGTGGAGGCAGGAAAAACAGGGATTCAAGGTCATCCTCAGCTACACAGAGTTCAAGGCCTGTTTGAGCTACTGGAGATCTGGTCTCAAAATAACAGCAACAAAACCAAAACAAAGCAAAATCAAACCAAACCAAGTGGACAATCATGGGTCAGTGGCTTCGTTGAGCAACCAGTATCTCTGCTGATTAAGAGCAACAGGAAACAGGTGGAGACTCATTAATGCCTGCACCTTACTCTTGTCTTCTCCGTGGCTCTGTCGCGCCCTTGTGCGGATGGCCATGCTTCCTGTCATCTGATACTCTCTTTTTAGCCACTTCTGCTGGTTTCAGACATCCGTTGGTTCTTTCCCCATAATTTGGAGTTTCCTTATGTCATTAGCTTGGCGCACCACACAGTGACCTGTTGCTGTGCTTAGGGACTCCCCATATCCTGAACTCTAAGTCCTCAGTAATTCTACTGAGAACAATATGGGTTTCTTTTTTTTTTTTTTTTCGAGCCAGGGTTTCTCTGTATAGCCCTGGCTGTCCTGGAACTCACTCTGTAGACCAGGCTGGCCTCAAATCCGCCTACCTCTGCCTCCCAAGTGCTGGGATTAAAGGCATGCGACACCGCCGCCCAGCCAGCTGGGAACTTTCTGAAAACACTCTACTGCTATGACTACTAACTAGAAAAAACGTTAAGTCAACCAACTTATAACAATTGAAAATTCCCCTGAAAGAAGCATGGCAAAAGGGAAGAGAAGGAATTGAGGGGAAGTTTTGGTGTGGATTTTCCTGATGATTAGAGTTTAGTTATAATTAGTTTCCATTGTTACCAGAGACACAAGCTTGACACATAGTTATCATTTGGACACCTTGATATTTGACTTTTGAGGGAGCTCTGGAAGCTGAGAGCATGTGTGCTTTAGAGAGGGAGAGTCAGGGATGAAGGAGGCAAATATTTTAGGTTTCCCAGGATAAGCTGTACCCGCTGTCTTGAATTTCTCTCCACTGCTGAGCTAAAACACTGATCAAAACCAACTCATGAGGAGGAAAGGGTTTATTTGGCTAATAATTCTGGGTGACTGTTCATCATTGAGCAATGGCAGGGCAGGAACTCAAGGCAGGAACTGTAAGTAGAGAGGATGCCTCCTGCTGGCTTCATCCCTGGCTTGTTTAGCTCACTCTCTTACATAGCCCAGGACCACCTGTCCAGGGAATGATGTTGCCTGAATTGGGTGTGCCTTCTTACATCAACTGACAATCAAAGCAGTCCTTTCCCTGGGTCATGATTATAGGCTAATCTGATCAATGCAGTCCTTCAATAGAGACTCCCTTCTCAGGTGACCTTAGACTGTGACAAATTGACAGTCACAGCTAACTATGACATCTGCACATTTCCTAAAACTCAAAATACCCATACTTGACAATCATTATTATAGCCATTACACTGAGGTCAATGAAGTTAATTAATTTGTCTAGGATTTTTAGTTTAGCCAGAGTTATATACTTTATTGCCTAAGGTAACCTTATTAATTTAAGATCTTAAAAGATATTTGCATAGGTTCAATTTTTCAACTCATTCACTCATCAGTGTAATCCACGGACAACTGTTAAAGTCTTATTAGAAATCATGCCAATTAAATAAAGTAAATATTAATGATGAAAACTCTCAGGTGAACAATATGTTTCAGAATATGTTACTATAGTAACATCTTAGTCAATTTTACATTGCTGTAACAAATTACCTGAAGACTATTATTTCTACAAAAAAAAAAAGGGGGAGTTTTGTTTAGTTCATGGTTTTGGAGGTCCAAGGGTATGACACTGAAGGCTCAGCTCTGGTAGTGGCCCTCTTGGCCCTATCAAATCATGGTGGTATGTGTATGAAAAGGCAGAGTCTTGGGGCAAGACAGGAAGCCATAAAGACCAAGATCTCCCTGTTCCTTCTCCAATTGACTTAAAGG
>NW_022196905.1:250749576-250777504 GCF_008632895.1 Mastomys coucha
CTGCCCGGCTATATTTTAGTGTTTTAAAAAATTGAATTGGGTGTATATGTCTGTGTCTGTATGCAACGGAGTTTATAGCTGGATGTGCAGGTACCCAAGGAGGACAGAATAGGGTGTCAGACCCCCTGGAACTGAAATTACAGGTGATTGTGAAGTGCCTGTTATGGGTTCAAGGAACCGAAAGGTGGGTCCTAGACACGTATTGCATGTGCTGTTAACTGCTGAGCCAATTCTTCAGGACTCTGGGCACTGCCTCTTTAAGGTTAATTCTATTTGACACTCCCAAACTGGGGACAAGGCCTCCAACATGAGACCTGTTGGGGATCAAACCACCTCCTATAGCTGATATGAAGAGACTTGTCACTTAAATCTAGTGGGCAAAATTAATAATTTCTTTTATCACCAGAGTAAAAACCAAGAAAAAATTGCCAAGTAAAAACTTTCACAAGTGTTTCTCACAGGCTAGTTAAATGAACATTAAATAAAACTTAAATAAAATGGAATATTAAGAATGTATTTACATAATCTATGTTTAAGTGGTAATTAATATGGATATCTCATTCTCCATGAAATTATGTTAAATAATCATTTTGTTCTCAGAGAATATACCACCTGCTGCTACCACCCTTAAATGCGCATTTATAACACTAAAAGACAGACATTTGCCTGTGGCGAGAAACCCAATCTGCTAATTACTACCATTAATTTGGATAGAGGCTTTGCCTTTGTAAATATGAAATATTAGCAGATGAGATGACAGTGCAATTGAAATCTAAAAGATAAAAGATATTATGTTTTAATTCAATAAGCCTACACGTTGGAATGTCTACTTATACATATGTTAGAATATATATACATTTTAGCAGTGTCTTTTCTTTCTACATATGCTTATGCATACACATTCTCCCTCCTATAAACTATGTTCTTTTTAGATAGTTTCAAGATTTAAAATGATTGTATTTAACTTAATGATAGAGTTCTAATTCAAGTTTAAATTAAAAATTCTTTGAAAACTTAAACCCTTTTAAGACTTTAAAAGTACTACGGGTGCCTGCAGAGACCGGAAGATGGCATTAGATCCCTGCAGGTGAAGTGACAGGAGTTTGTGAACTTCTTGATGTGAATACTAGCAACTGAACCTCGGTCCCATGCAAGAGCAGTATGCACTCTTCACCACTGAGCTCCATCTTTAATCTTTTCTTCTGGTGTGTCAGAGACTTCACAACAGGACGTTCCGGCCCACATTTGTGTCTGGTTTCTACACACTTCGTGTCAATTAAGTTCTTGGAGAAGCTTCCTCATGTGCCTCTCTCCCTTAGCTTCCCCTGGTGAAACATCTTAAGGTATCCTCCGTGTTTAATGATTCAGCTTTTTAAGAATAGCTGCATACTGGTAGGATAGCTCAGTAGGTAGAGGAGCTTGATGCCAAGCCTGAGTACCTGAGCTCAATCTCTCAAACCCACATGGTGGAGAAAGAGAGAGCCAACCCCTACATGTTGTCTTCTTCGTGTGTGCCACGGCATGAACAACCCCTCCCCCCCGACACACACACAATTACACACAAAATAAAGACTAAAATAAAGAGAATGAGGAAATACCACATGGGTATTTCTTTTTTTAACCTTGTGATTTTTGCAAAAGACCACAGTGATTTGAAATATCTCAACTACTGAGAGGCTGTCTTAGTAGCCAGTCCAGCTATCTCCCTCTGACAGACAGCAGCACTGGTGGCAATTAACTTCTTCAACTGTGAAGGTCACACACTCACAGAAGTTGATGGGCTTACCTAGCCGACGGGCAGCAACTTACTCTGGAACCTTTCAAAATTAATGTTAATTAGTAGAAACTAAAGGGGAGGGTGATCTTTGGGACACTGACAATGTTAAGAGTGTGTAAATATCACTGACCCTATCTCACTCCCCAACTGCGTGGATAGTTTGTATTAGACACATCATGAAGATTTACAGTCAGAAATTGTGTAGCAAAAACTCCACAGACTCTACTATGTCAGTATTTATTCACATAAAAGCAATGAAAATGATACTTTTCCATAATTTTAAAATGAGAATAAAGTAATTCACTTATATTAATCCTTACAAAGACTCTGTAGTAGTTCTAAAGCCATTGAGATGGGTTACCTATACAGGCACCTGTGACTAAGTTTGATGACCTGAGTTTAATCTCTGGGATCCACATGGTAGAGAAAGTCAACCCTTGTAAGTTATCCTCTGAAATTATATGTCTATGTATCCATTTATGTATGTATGTATGTATGTATGTATGTATGTATGTATCTATCTATCTATCTATCTATCTATCTATCTATCTACCTACCTACCTATCATCTATCTATACATATATATGTGTATGTATATCATTAAAAATAATATATAGTTTCAAGAAAATATGTGGATTTTAGAGACATAATCTCATGTAGTCCAGAGTGGGATCCAACTCACTTTATAATTAAAGATGGCCTTATTCATGCCTTTACTCCCTAAGTCCTAGGAGCACAGATATGCACTACCATATTGAATTTGTAGTAGACATTTTTTGAATCAAAAGTCTAATCTTAGTTAAATAGGTTCCATTTTAGTTCTTTTGCTTTTTAATAGTATTGCACATTTACTATGTTGGTGGTGGTGATGGTGATGGTGATGGTGGTAGTGGTGGTGGTAGTAGTGGTGATCATGATGGTGATGATAGTGGTGGTGGATTGTGGAGAAAAGGCTCTCGTATTGCAGCCTAGGCTGGCTAGGAACTCAATGTGTAACCCAGACTGACCTTGAACTTCTGCCAATTCTACTTCAGTCTCCCAAGAACTGGGATTACAGAAGTGAACCACCTCACTTGGCCCATTCTTTAATATTCTCAAAGATTGCCATAGGTTCCTTGATTTCCAATAATTTTTCATAAGAAAAGTAAAAAAGGACTCCTCCTCTCCCCCTGAGGAGGACATTTTCTATGGCTTCACCAAGCCTGCTGTAGTCAGGAAAAGGAAACAGGATCCCAGCTACATTCTGCCATGTAAAGCAGATGTGTGAATAGAACCCAAACTTACTCAGGAAAGACATTTAAACCTTCACTCTTACAAGAACGCAGAGACAAGTGTGTGCGCCCAGCTAAAGCCTGCAAGACTTCATCAATGGACAGGTGTCACAGTCCAGTTTGCAAAGGAGATGGAATTTAGAAATTGCGTTAGGCTGCCTTTCTTTTTCAACATGTCTGAAAGTTCAGACTTTACAGTTATTATCGAGGATGGATAATATTTAAAAATCTATATTATATTTAATTATCATGTCACATGTGGTTGCTTTAAGTTACTTTTCAAAGAAAGCACTTAATATTTGTGTTCAGTCTCAGTTATTTCCAGGTAAGGTTAACTCATCAATATGTTTTAAAGTCTGGACACATGGACAGGTCTGAGAGCCGGAACTTGACATTGGCCACTTTTATCTCTCTGTGTTGAGGTGATCTGTTACACTCTGAGTGGCATCACCCATCTGGCCTTCACAGTTGTTCCATCTTAAATATTCTCTTCCTGCATGTGGTACAACTAATATCAAACCCATTCATTCTCTAGGTCTTGGCCACATGTTGCCTGTTTAAGCAGGCAGAGGTGGACTTTGCCTTAAGTTGAGTGCATTCTGGCCATGCCTAGAATCCACTGGTGATATCACAAAGGACAAGCAAGGATACTCCTGGGAAGCTCCCTGTGACTGTGAGAGGCTCGACGCCACACTGCATCCTTCACATCTAGGTGCTTGGATCCCAGAGAACCTGTTGTTTATTGATGGTCTGAATGAATAAGGATCCTCCAGGAATAGGTGTCAGACATTCATCAAGTGACCTTTGCTATCTTCCTGCCTGATGAAGACTAAGCCCCAAGGTGTTCTGGTCTCAGTCCCCCAAACCATATCATACCCGAGATGCTCCTACCCTCTAGACTGTTAGAAGAGAGCTTTCTGCTCCAGGTGGGGAGGCAGAGGAACCCAGAGTTTGTCTTCCCGGTGAAGAAGTTCAAAAGATTTATTAGTGGTAAGTCAGAGAGCACTTTGTCAAGCTTCGGGGTAGCCACACTTTGTTATCTTCTGAGTTCTTTTTTTTTTTTTCAGGATGTTTTGAAAGTTCTAAAGGCTGGGTGTTCTTTTGAATATCTTTGAGATTATGCCACAGTTATATATAGGTACTTAGAGAATCATGTTCTATCAATCACTTCTTCAACTCTTGTCAAGGAAAATCATTATTAGAACATATATAGTGTCTCTATCTATCTATCTGTCTGTCTGTCTGTCTGTCTGTCTATCTATCTATCTATCTATCTGCCTGTCTGTCTGTATGTTTATAATATATGAGATAATTTCAAGCAACATACACATGTTCATTTAATATATATATGTATATATATACATGTATATAATACATACTTTTATTTACTGTTATTATTGCTATTGTGTATGTTTTTGATGCATGTATGTGAACACCCATTTGGATGTCAGAGGACAACCTTATAGAGTTGGCTCTCTCCCTTCCTCTACCTGGATTCTGAGGTGCGAACTCAGGTTGCCAAGCTTTTTGGCAAATGCCTCACCTGCTGAGCAATCTTGCTGACCCCTTGTAAGTCTCCATAATACCAAGCTTATAAAACACCTTTATTCAAAGGCAGCATAATCAAAGCTAAAAATAAACCAAGTAATAAAAATAACAATAATTTATCCCTATTAGTTATCACTAATACAGCAAGATGTTTCAAACAGTTTAAGTATTATTAGCTTACTATCCGTGAAAACTGAATGCTAAGGAATCACTGTCTGAAAGACTGAGAATCAGCATTTTGGATATTTTATATAAACTTAGAGGTGTGTGAAAGAAAATGCCAGATCTGAGTATTAAAAGGAATTAAGCAACTGAAATGTAAATAAAATACTAACAAAACCACTTTAATAATCAAATAGTGTTATTTCATGTGATCCAAATGCATCCAACTGTCTTGAGTATAATTTCTTTCCCTTCCTTTCTCTCAATCCATGTGGTACAAATTTTGCTTAGCTCCTCAGGCATCATGACTCAAAATTTTTCTTCTAGTATTTTCTTCTATCACTTTTTTTGTGTATAAAGCCTTTGAACACAGCCTATGAACTACACGTCCCAAGGTGAATTGTGAACTTCTTCACACAATGTATACATTGAACTCCTTCTAATCAAATGCTTGCAAGACAGCTTGCTGCTCCTTTAGAAACTGAGATTGTATTCTTACCATGGCCAAGCTTAAAATCTCCATCAAGAGAAAGGGTTAGAGAGATGGCTCAGTGGTTAAGAGGATGTTCCTCTTAATGCTCCTATAGAAGACCTGAGTTCAGTTCCCAGTCTATAATAGCCAGTAACTTCAGCTCCAGAGGATCCAATGCCCTCTTCTGACCTCCATGCACAACTGCACTTACATGCACATACACCCACACAGATAGGTTTATTTTAGTTAAAAACAGAAATCTTAAAAATCATGGTTAATAATATTTGGCAGGAAAAGAGAAAAGAGCCACAGAACATCTGGACATTACACTTTTATTTTCATAAACCTTCCCATCTTCTTCAGGCCTAGGAAAGCCAAGTGGGGTACCTGAGCCCATTCTGCTCACTAGCGACACACATGTGCATGCGCACGTCCTCTCCCTGGCTCAGACAGACGACACCAGTAAGAATGTTCATGGCCTCTTTCCACGGTGACCCACAGCACAGTGCTAGTCACATTTGTGATAAATTTTATCCTGCACAAAGAGCTTCTTGTAACTGCTGGCATTTTATCCTCTTATTAAAAAACAAGCAAAGACAAAGAACAAGAGCAAAAAGCAAACTGGATTTTCTTTGTGTTTATTCTTCCAAAGAGAGGAAGGATGCATAAGTAGGAATCCTAACAGCTCTCCGAACATTCTATTCTTGCGTTGTGAGTTAGATATTAGAGACGAACTTGGCAAGGATGACTTTTCCATTTTCCAGACAGTGTTCCCAGTTAAATCCTAAAGATCACAGTCTTTAGAGAAAAAAAAAGTACACGCAATGTTTGGGGGACACTTCAAACAAGCTATAGGGAAGCTTGTTTGAAGCCCCAGAAACTCTTGTTTGGTAGATATAGGTAAGGTACTAATATTTAGCCCATACTGGGTCTTTAACTTCCTGTGCACAGTAGGGCAGTCTTCAGTGAGAAGTCGGACATAGAAAATAGACCACCTCTATGCACAAATGAAGGCAGCAACTTTTCTTTTTTTCTTTTTCAAGACAGGGTTTCTCTGTGTAGCCTTGGCTGTCCTGGAACTCTCTCTCTAGACCAAGCTGGCTTTGAACTCACAGAGATCCACCTTACCCTAGGATTAAAGGTGTGTATCACCACTGCTTGGCATCGTAACTTTTCTTATCTAGAAAAGTTTGTCAGAATGGATGGCTCTAGTCTATTCTCCCATCCTGTGCTAAATTCGTGGATCTATTAGTAACTTTGCTTCATAAAGCTTTTTATAAAAACATCTCTCTTGCCAAGGGGAGGCATTTTGAGACCAAAACACTTTGAGAAACAGAAGTTTCTCCTTCCGCCCTGTTTTGTGGAGATTTCTACTCCTTTATATGCTTTCCATTAATATTCTATAGTATGGTACACAAACATTAGCGTGGATCAGAATTTCTAAGTTAATATACATTTTAAAGCCATTAGAAAAAGCACAGACTGTGCGGTTGCTCTTTTATGACAATAGAGATTGAAGGCAGCTGTTTTCGAGAGCGCTAATGTACTTCAAACAATGATGTAATAGCTAACGTACATAACCTTTTAAAACCTGGTAATACAGAAGACATTTGGATTTACTGTGGAAATACATCTCAGTTTTATTTTCTGCCAAAAAGGGAGAAAAATACGGGGAGGCATGTGGAGTTTTGTTATTTTTTTTCTCCATTTGGTAGCTAAAGGTTATGGCCCATAAATAAATCTACTCACTACGTAGTATACCAGAGCAAGCAGGGAGGCAAAAAGATTCAAGATACTTTTAAGGCATGGTGACTTTGTGAAGGCATTGAATGGAGGAGAGTTCATTAGCTTCTTCTCCTCTAAGAGTTGGAGACATAGTTGTGTGATTTGTTGTCCCAGCCAGATATGGTGGGGTGGGTACCAATCAGTGGGGTACAGAAAGAAAAAAAAATGGAATTTTGAACTTGTGTTTGCTGTTCCATCCATTTCAATTTAAAAGTGTATTTGCTTTATAAACAGCATGAGAGAAGCAGAGCGCAGAAACTGACAGTATTTAACATATATTTAAGAACACGTATACTTTTTTCCCTACATATTTTAAATTTATTAAACTGGACAATAACAGTAATGCCTTGCCTTAACGTGGCTGGAGATGCCTGATTGAGCATATGTTTTAGATTAAAATGAAATGTGAGTTAAGTTCCATTAGAAATTTCAACAGTTAGGAACAGCAGAAGTCAAAAATCCTATTATTTCTTATCACCTACACTTTCACAGAGGTGAATCCTATAGCATTCTGCGAATAACTGAATATGATTTTAAGAAAATTATTTCGGAGAATGGAGATCCTGAGACAATTTCAGCCATTTAGACCTTAATTGATTCATGGGATAATCTAACTTAAAGCATCACATACAGAATAAGGAAAAAAAAACCCCAAAGGCTGGCAGTAGATAATGAAGCATAAGTTAGGGATCTCATGGAACAAATAATTTGTGTATTCTCAGTTCAGTAATGTGGGGTTTTGAAAGTTTAGAGTTTAGCCTGACTTCGGAGGTTCATGGTCCTTCAGTCACGGAGGTGCCTGGAGACTAGTAACTCTATGGCAGACTGTGCTTCCCATGTTTTGACATTTACCCAATCACACCATTTTCTCACGTATTTTAAGTATGGGTGACAGTAGTTCCCCTTGCCTGTGGTTTTGATTTGCATGGTTTCCGTTACCCAAAGCAAACCATTGTCTGGAAATATTAAACAAAATAAAAACCCTCCAGAAACAAATGTTCATAAGTTTAAAATGACCTTTAATATAGCACACTGTTATAATGACCATATTCAATTGTGAGGTACTATTATTGCTTTCTTATACCTAATATGTGATCAAATGTTATCACAGATGAGTATGAAGAGAAAAAACCAGAATGTATAACATCAGTGTTTGCTCTAGTTTCCAGGTATATCCTGGGCAATCTTAGGATGTGCCTCTTAAAATAAGGAGAATAACTGTTCAGCATTTCTCATTACTTTGGCTTTATAAACGTATGAGAGTCAATAACACATGTGACATTTAACTCTCAACATATATTAGTTATTTCAAAAGAATAATGTTAAAAGGATGATTAAAGATCACTCATAAAGTTATAGAGAAATCATATCTAAGTATCTACTCTATTAACAAGTAGAAAAGCACACTATTCAAATAGAGTCCAAAAAGACCTCAAGAGATGGTGTTTCTCTAAACATAGAAGTGGAGAACAGTGACTTAGGGTAGTGTAAAAACTGGTCAGTGTTCTACAGGGTGACACAAACCTGATTTTAGGGCTCTGTCTTTGTACAAGCTAGAAATAACTGGCGGTTTTAACAGACAGAAGCTTGCAAATTGATATCAAGCTACACAGAGTCTGGACATGGATAAAGACTGTGCACAAATATGCATTTCCCTTTAGAATTTACAGTTGCTTTGTGAAGAATTGTTACTATTTCAATATGATAATAAAGTGGCACAATGCCATCCTGTGTCCTTATTCCCAAGTTTTAAATCGTAGTTTATTGTCTTCACTAACATATAGTGAGGAGAGTTGGCTCTAACGAAGTTTTAAAAAGAAAATTTAAATCCCAAGCGAAAGGCTTCACAAATGGTGGATACACTTAGGGATGTGTATTAACTCCTTTGTTTGTGGCAAGAAATCCCCTTCACTGAGAGATAACTGTCAGCTGCATGTGTTACCTGGACTGGGAAAGAGCTAAGCTGTTGGCAGTACACCTTATTTTGTAAAGTATTAATGTTTAGGCAACTATGTCATTTGTTGGCAGTACACCTTATGCTGTAAGGTATCAATGGTTAGGCAACTAGGTCATTTTAAACAGGAAAACCTAGATCTCAGAGGGACCTCTGCTCTCTGGGTTAGTTAAATCTACTTTACTTGCCAATAAGCATTGTGAAGAGATTGAATGAAACCACAGATCCCTGGTTGCTTGTGTGTTTGTGTGTGTGTGTGTGTGTGTGTGTGTGTGTGTGTGTGTTAGTCATACCTTAGGAATTTTCATTTTCAACTTCAATTGCCTTAATTTGAAAATTTTGCTTATTGGGACATGCTATACCACTCTGACTTATGCCTAAGCATTGAAATCATCTCAGGATCTCTAGAGTCCCCATTCATTTAAGAATATTTAGAATATCAGGTACTTTTCTTGTCAAAGTGAGGAAATGGCTGACAAAAAGCAACTGAATGACAGAAGGAATTATTTTTGCCTCCTGGCTCAGAGGAATGTAGCTCCCTGCTGCTGCAGAAGTGGCTTGATCTTGGAACCCCAGGAAGGAGAGATCTTCCCTTGGTTCAGTTTTTGTGACCTAAATTCATGGGACAATGCCTCCTGTGTTTAGTTTCTTCTTCTCTTTGGAAAGGTCTCTTCCCCATGCACAGAAGCATATCATCTAGGTCATTCTTAATCCAATCATATGGACAATAAGAATTAACCATCTGAACTTGTCCCTGGCCAATTTGACATTTGAGTGTAGCACATTCAAGCCTTAGGTTTTGTCCCCAGTCTGTAAATGTCCATGACATCTCATGATGTAAAATGTATTTAGTTCCATCAGCAAGACACCCCACCCCCCAACTTTTAACAGCTTCGAAACTCTCACGTCTTTTCTGGATGCCAAAGCAAGCTCTTAATGGTGAGCTCCTACAAGATAATAAATCTCAAATCCAGTCTACAGCCTTCCAATATATATTGGCACAGAATAGATACTCCGATTCCAAAAAAGGGAAGCATAGTAAGGAGAGACCAGGGCAAAACAAGACTGAACTCTGTAGCTCCTTATTTGGCATCTGTGGCCTGTGACTTAATGAACATCATCAGGAATTCACAGTCACTAGTAGCTCCTCCTCTCAGTCTGGCTGTCTACAGCATGCAGTCTGTCTCTTGGGTTCACCCTACTCCCACAGCTTTTCTTGGAAGATGGATCATGGTGTTGTCATCTTCAGAATCCTGGGGTCTTCATCACCATGTAAGCTTTACCTGTACAACTTCTCAAAGAGCCTTTGATGGTAGGGCCTTGTCTACAAGGCACCTTTCCTATTGTCTCAGTCCAAAGACAGGATCTATTCTTGTGCTCAGCTCTTTAACTGTTAGAAATACTTTGTCTAGACCTCCTTGCCTAAAACTTTAAGCTTTCTTATGCCCCCTTTCCTGACTGAATTCTACACTTTGCATGCTCTTCTGTTCTGCCTGGCACTCTCTTTCGCTGTGAAGCTGAGCACTAGCCATGACGTAGCCTGAATGCTAGTCTGCCTTTTAGATTTTTCATTTTCTCAATAACTCTGTCAATTACCCAATTGATGTTATCAGGACACGCAAAGACTAGAGGCAGATTTTTTTTTTCTCCCCAGAATGTGACATTAGTGGCTTCTGTAGTCCAATTCCAGACAATGTCTTTGCTCCCTCTATTAACCTCATGAGCCTGACCTTACTGTTCACATTTTCACCAGAATGTACTCTTCCAAAGTCCTATGAAAATCATCCATTAGGTTCTGTTCACAGCACTTTAGGTTTTCTCTGGCCCATAGTTTCTAACTTGAACTCCTCCTGAAAATAAGTACCAGAGGTATCCAGACTTCCTGATCCTGCTTTGTGCTGATTTTCTATATTAGTTGTTTTTAATGTTGTTGCGATTAAATACCTATTGGGGGTAATTAGGGGAAGAAGTATGTATTTGGCCTCACAGTTCAGAGGAATGCAGACTATCATGATGGGGAATACCTTGGTCTAGGGAGCTAACCAGCAGGCAGAAAACAGATAATGGTGTCACTAATGTGACCTGTTCCTTTCCTCCATCTCTTTCTCATCCATCCGATGACCCCAGCCTCTGTGATGGTGCTGGCTATATTCAGGGTGGATCTCTTCTCTTTAGTTACTCCTCCTTGACAATGCCCTCACAGACATACAGCCGTGTGTTTTAAAAGGGATTCTAAATCCAGTCAAGTTAACTTTGGAGATTAACACTTGTCAAGCAAACACATCACTTTTAAGTTTAGTTATTGATTAGATGCTGTTGTTCAACTTCTTCAGTGTAATAAAAACTTTAGGGTGATAGCAATGTCACTTTAACCCAATATGAGCCCATATGCTGTTTCACAAAGCCTCTAATATCCATCTAGATAAAGATAGAGCTGTTGATTCAAGTGGTGGGAATATTATTCTTAGTGTTAGAACTGAAATGCTTGGGGTAAATCAAACAGTTCAAGGAAGGTACATGTTCTTCCTGCCTTTAAATTATGCACATGTTCTATTGAACTAAGATATTATGCACATTATAAAAACAACACACTTGAAATGATAGGTGTGAACTGAAAATCAATCAACCCTACTTGATGTTCTTGTTCCCTGTCCACCCCTGACCAGAGTGAACAGATTTCCCTTAGGAGATCATAAATAAACTGCCATCAATGTTATCGTTCTAAAAGAGATATTGACAAGGCTATTTTCCTACTTGATTACAATTTTTTTTTTCATTATCGAGGAGTGAGCCTAGTATGTACTAGGTAAGCTCTCTATCAATGAGCAATATGCTGCCTGAGATCTTAAGTATACTCTAAGAACCAAATCTTCAGATGAAATAGTTTTACTTGGAAATATCTTTTTCTTGCCTTTCTATATCATTTATCATTAATCAATTAAATATCTCCTCCAAACTGGTACTTGTGTTGTTTCTTTATGGCCCCTTCCCATCCTGTTCTGACTGGCTCCTCTCTTCACTAATCCTGTAGTAACTATTCCATAGAATGAGATAGTTGACATCACAGTAGAAATATAGACTCTGTCCAAATCTTCTTTGTTTTCTTTATAGTACTCTAATAGTGGTGGACTCTCAGTAATGGGCTACCAAATAAACACTTTCTTTGTTACTAAAAAGGACAGGCCTGTACTAATTCCCATCTGAACAAAATTTGAGATTAAATCCCAGAAATTGCCTTTTATGGTGTTTTTTGAAGATCCTGATTGGTTTGCTGTATTCTTCTGGCCTGAGGTGGTGACTTGCAGAGATTTATCATGTTGCCAGCAGGTGGGTTTCTACAAATGGGTCAAGGTATTATGGAGGGAAAAGTTCACACAAGTTGCAGTTATTTTCTGCAGGAAATATAATTGAAACGCGGCCTCATACTGAAGCCAAATTCTCTCTCGCTATTGCTGCAGTTGAAAATGCTGTGTTTGGAGTCATTGAGTGATTCTTAAAGAGCTTTCTTCTATCCCTGCTTACATAAAACGGCAGCCACAACCTCTCTGCTTTCTTAATGGTTTAAACTTTAGCTTAGACTTTCTAATACCCCATCACGTTTGCACATCTAGATAAATATTTAATGCTAATGGAACATAGGAATTTATTTTGAATGTAAGTATGAGAGAAATCTTTACAAAATAGGGAGAGGTAAAATGTAAGTTTCTGGAACTATTTTATTTCTAATAATCTCTTCTGCCAATGAAACCTGCTTTTAGAATTCTTTATGATGTGAAATTACCATCTTCATGTTTTGCATGGGAAGTGCCAAACTACAGTAGGTGCCTATGTCTGAGAAATACCTGTCCAGGCTTAGAAGGGGATTTGGTTCTATTTGTGTCTGTGGCTGAACATTTAACTCAACTCACGTGTGGGCTTTCTTTTTCCTGCAAAGTTGGTGGAGATTAGACACAGGTTAACCCTTAGGAAGTTCTCTAAATATACCAAAAGCTAACAACTTTTATAATGTCAAAATTGTCCTGGTAATAGTTCCCTGAAGATCAGGCATTTATTTGTTCCTCAAAGAACATCATCTCGTGGCCCCTTTCTTACCTGGCTTCTGAAATAGAGGGCACTAGTAGATGTACAGCACTAGAAGCTAACTAGGAGTCAGAAAATCATGACTAGTTTTGCAAATGTATGAAGGATGGAAACAAAATCTACTGCAAGTGAAAATTTGTCCAAACTAAGAGCAAGATATGATGATGTCATCATCCAAGAGTGGCTGATCACTGAGACCCTCAATCCTCTACTACACTACCTCATCAAAAACATAATGAGGGAGCCAGGGATATGACGCTGGGGTGTAGAGTGTCTGGTGTACAAGCAGGAGGACCCAAATTTGCTCCTCTGCACTCATGTAAAAGCCGAGCATAGTGGCATTTACCTGTAACCCCAGCGATAGGGAGGTGGACAGAATATAACTGGGACTTGCTGGGCAGATACTCTAGCCAAATCAGCAAACTCAAGGTTCACTGAGAGACTTTGTATCAGAAAATAAGGTGGAGAGTGATCGAAGGCACCCAGCGTTGACCTCTGACCTCCAAATGCATACACACCTGTGCATTTCGCCTGCACACATATGCAAGACCACACACATAAAGAGACCCATTTCACTGGTGTCTGTGCCTTTCAGGAATTACTAAGGGGCCCTAACACACATATGAATTTCATGACTTCCAATGGTGTCATATCGTCTTATGGGGATTGAAGTGGAAATAAACTGGGGTAATTTAACAGGTGATGGTAAGCAGTACTGAAGCCTGCTTTTAGTTAGTTCTTCATCCTCATGTGAATAGGAGCATCATTAAGTTGGTGTTCATGTGAGGACTAAGGCCTGACTACCTTCTTTTTACCCATTCCCTGGTACCTAGAACTGATTTTATGAACTTCACAGTGCATTTGTTTTGAGCCTGACAAATTTATAGTGTGCCTTGGGATATAAATTTAATTGACTATCGTTTCTGGCTTTGTCATTAGAAAGGTCACTGGAGAAATATACATGGGGAGATGCTGAAGTATGAAAATTGTCAGCTAATTTGAGCTTTTCATTTAACCGAGATTTTATTCTCAGGTTCCAATTTCAGTGTACTATGCCAAAGGCCATTGTAAAACTTGATGGAGAAATAATTTTCTTTTAAAAAAAATGATATAGCGTTTAATTGTAATTCTAATTGTATTCAACTTAATGGTAAGGCGAAGGTCTATTGTGAACTGAGGCTGAGTCCAAGGCTTTTCTCCTTGGTGGTAGTGGAACCAGGAAGCTACCAAAGTTGAATGACATTTGCAATTATGTACTGACCACTTATTATGCATTGGATGCTAAATACATTGCTCTCGCTCCCGTGCAAAGAATGTTTAAATGTATGCTCTTTGATGCCTGCATTTCACATCATAGGAAAGAAAGATATATAATTAGAAATATTGTCCCCACCCCATATACTCCCTATTTATATTTATATATTAAGTGATCTCTATTTGCTGTGAGGGTGACATTTTATTTCATAATTATTTCCTAAAATTTGTGCAGGAGTGTTGTCTATATTTATTCTTCCTCTTTTCTGCCATAATTGCTTTACTGACTTTTTCAGTAATTTGTCTTTAGTGAATAACTAAATAGTCATAGAAGTAAATATTAATTTGGTATCTCTAAAGAAAAATCAACACATCATCCAAAGCTTACATTCATTTGTTCTCATGCCTGCAATTTAAATTTCTTAATAAATATTGAGTGCTTGCATATGCATACTCTGCTGATGTAAAGAAGAATTCAAATAAAAGATTTAATACACACATGTTTGTAAGAAGATGCCAGAGAAATTTTAGGCACTCTGGGCTTTATTATCTGATAAGGACAGAAAATTAAAAAGTGGATAGATTTTGCTTTTTTAAGCCCAAGCAAGGTAGATTAGTACAGGACTAACTCATAGACTCACAAAGAGGGTGTCTTAGGGTTTCTATTGCTGTGAAGAGGCACTGTGACTGTCACAGAAACTCTTATAAAAGACAACATTTAATTGGGGCTGGCTTACAGTTTCAGAGGTTTAGTCCATTATCACCTTGGTGGGAAGCCTGGCAGCATTCAGGTAGACATGGTGCTGGAGGAACTGAAAGTTCTACATCTTGATCTGCAGGCAGCAGAAGAGGACTGTGTATCACACTGGGTGTAGCTTGAGCAAAGGAGATCTCAAAGCCCACCCCCACAATGACACACTTCCTCCTACAAGGCCATCCCTACTCTAAAGAAAAAAGCTGATGTATGTCAGAGATGCAGTGGAAGGAAGTATGGAACATGGGACCTTTATTAGATAAAGCAGACCAAGGGATACAGCGGCAGCAGAGAAGTGCACTTAGGAAGAGAGTCTGTGTATAAAGGAGGGCTGTCAATCAAATGGAAAAGAGCAGTTGGAGATGGTTTCGTAAGACTTTAGTTTCTAAGTCTCACTAAGATGGGGAAACTTGTGTAGGAAAGAATGGCAGAAAAACTGTATTGTACATACTCCATACTTACCTCTCACTGTAACAGCCAATTAAACCTTCCTGTATTTCCATGGTACTAATCAATGGCAGCCTGATATATTTTGAGAAATAGCATTTTCTTAAACAGGTTACACCTAACCCATTGTGGAGACAGGGAGCTGACATTCTGCTCAATTATGCATTAATACTGGTCTATTTATTCCTTGAAGGAACTGCTGTTCATCTCAACCACAGATATGATGGAGCAGGGCTAGGTTACAGTACACTTAATTCTCCTTACTCTTCTATAATATTTTCATTTCTTAACAATTACTTTAAAGTCTTTACAAAATGAGTCATTCAATATATTTGAAAATGAGACTGAATCTTATCTCTTTTCGTTTTCTTATCTTCAATGGAGTTAAGCAAAATGTTTACTTTTAAAAATACAGCAAAGTGGAGATCGAATGGCTTTTGATTTCTTCTGGCACTTTCAACCACCTGTGGATGAGCTGAAGAGACCACATTAGAGGAAAGATAGTCACAATGTACACACACACACATGCACCTTGCATATGTGTAGTCTTCCATATCAGACTTCATCTGCTAATGGGCACTCTGATTCTCTGATGTATTTAAGTCCATCTGGTGTTTTTCTTGTCTCCCCCCGCCCTATGTATTTACTGGCTGCTGTAATCTGAGTGTTAGAAGCATGCTTCTCTGCCTTGAATTATCCATGTTTGTCATTCCGATTATTAGTCTATTTGGCAAATGAGCTCCCATGTCCATGCACCAGTGGTTTGCACCTACTTTCAAATCCCTTGTGTATTTTGAATATCAGACATGTAATTAGCAAGTATTTCTATTCTATTCTGTAGGTTACCTTTTTATTCTGTTATTTCCCTTGTGCAAAAGTATTTTTAGTTTGAGCAATCCCAACATCACCTCTTCAATTTCATTGCCTGTATGTTGGTGTCAGATCTAAAAAATCATTGCCATGACCAATATTATAAAGCCTCCCTCCCCACTATAGTTTCTTCTACCAGTTCTATAGTTTTTAGTTTAAATAATTAATTCATATCAAGTTTTTTCTGTGTAGTATAAAGTAACAAAGTTCCAATTTATTCTTTTATACTTGAATATCAAGTTTTCACAGGCTCATTTGTTGATAGTCTTTCCTTTTCCCATTGTGTGTTCTTTGGTTGAGTCAGTTTGCTTATGTATGCAAGGCTATGGTGGTTTGAATATGTTTGGCCCAGGGAGTGGCAATATTAGGAGGTGTGGCCTTGTTGGAGAAAGTGCATCATTGTGGGTGTGAGTTTTGAGACCCTCCTCCTAGCCTTGTGGGAACCAGTCCTCTCCTTGTGGCCTTCTGATCAAGATGGAGTACTCTCAGCTCCTCCAGTCCATGATAGTGGACTGAACTTCTGAACCTGTAAGCCAGGTCCAATTAAATGTTGTCTGTTGCCTTGGTCATGGTGTCTCTTCTCAGCAATGTAAACCCTAAGACATTGGACATGTTTGTGAGTGTTTCTATTCTGCTCCATTGATTGGCAGATGCATCTGTCATTAAACCAGTTGTTTAGACCACTGTGATGCCATCATCTTTGTTTTATTTATTCAAATTGGTTTAGGATATTTGAGGTCCTTTGTGAGTCCATATTAATTTTAGTTTGTTTAGTCCATTTTCTGTAGACATTTTGATAGAGATTGTATTAAATCTGTAAAAATTGTATTGGGGAGGAAGAGCACTTTAATAACATTAACTATTCAAATCTTTAGATACAAAATGTATTTCTACTCATTTGTATCTTCTTTCCTTTATTTCTTTCATCATTGTTTATAGTTTGTAATGTGTAAGTCTCTCACCTCTAGGTTGTTTATTCTTAAAGGCTTTATTCCTTATGATGTTATTGCAAGAGGGATCTCCCCCTTTTTAGTTTCTTTTTAAAATTTTCATTGTTAACATATAGAAAAAGAGAAAGAATATAATTTTGTATGCATATATAATTTTTCACTTTGAAACATATTTCTCGATGCATCCAATCAAGAGTGAAAAACATTTCAGAGACCAGGTGGAGATGTAAAAGGGGATGAGTTATGGCCCAAAGTCCGTGGAGATATGGGAGCCTAACAGGTAATATAAGCTATAGTGTTGTGGATAATCAGATTCAGGGCTTCAACAATGAGTCCATCCATCTTCCTTGGGCACCTGCTATCTGCTCTGTGACAGGTACAGCAATGTGTATTGGAAACATGATGGCGAAAAGTCCAAGGACTGGAGGGAAGTAAGGCCAAGTGCCTGAAACTCCCAGAAGATTGAGAGAATTGTAGGGGAGCTGAAATACCGTGTTAGGTCAAGTCAATAGAAGATTTTGAAAGGAGACTGGTCAACACTGCCATGTCCTGGAGAGATATTAGGTAAATTAGAGAAGATTGGCCCTACGGGTTAGTGATAAAGCAGACATTGCTGACATTGACAGGAACAGCTTCAGAGGATTTATTTAGGGTCAGAAGCCATATTGTTAGGTTGTGGCAGGTAAATAAAAGAAGTGGAAATAAATGGAGAGTGGACCTAGCCTCAGATCCAGACCTTTAACACCTGCAAGCATTAGAAAGACACCAGGGTCTGCTGATGTCTAAATCTTTTATTTTTCAAAGTGGTATAAAATTCACATGTACTCTGGAGTATAATAGAGTCCCTGTAGAACATCTAGTGGTAGAGTTCTGCATAAACAAGTGCAACTCTAATATCTCAGTGGCTCTGCTTTGTTGGTGCAAACTCTTCAGTGCTTAGAGTAGCATGGTTGCCTAGCATGATCCCTGTTTTAGGAATCTGAACTTTAGAAAAGAGAAATCAGATGGGTTGAGATTGAATCAGGGAAGATCCCAGGACTTGGGAGACTAGAGAGGAGTAAAATAAAAGGATTATTTTGATATTTCACTTGGGGAATACTCAAGAATACTCAAATATTAAAAAAAATACTACCCATAAAAAGACACATTTCAAGATTTTCTTAGTTTTCCATCACTATGATTACAAATCAGAGAATCAAATATGTAAACCTTCAGTTTGGAGGATTTAGTCTGGGGTCACTTCTTCATTGTGTCTGAGCCCACATTGAGGCAGGATGTCACCATGGTTTTAAGTGTGGCAGAAGGGAAAGTTTGCAGTGTTCACCAAGCAAAGAGACACAGGAAGAGACAAGCATCCCAGCTTCTCCTTCAAGTGGTGTCCTTAGGGAACCAGGTTCCTTCCATTCAGAAGATCCCACCTGCTTCCCATAATGCCTTTAGCAGGCGTGCAAGCTCTGAACATCTGGGTCAGATGTTCTTTGGGGGAGAATTTCAGAACCACAGTGGAGTAGCACAAGCTGCTGGAAAATTAGTGAAGTGGATTTTCTTGACAAGTTGGACAAAATAAGATTGAGAGAACAGATGAAGACATTTATATCAGGAATGAGAGGCATCACCCTCTCTGTAGAAAATGCAGCAAGAGCCTCAAGGGGTCAACCTCAAAAATAGCATGTTCCAGGTAAGCAGATGAAATGCCACAGCAAACAGAACACCTTAGAGCATCCAGAGGTTCCAACATAGTATTGCTCAGCTCTGTTACATGTGGTTCATGGACCTGCAAAGCAGCAGTCCACATGACAGTCACTCATTTTTAGGGGAACACATATGTTGAGTAATTTTTAGTAAACTAGTTGGACTACACCTTATGTTCACTTAGAAAATTTAAAGTAATAGCTAGCATGAGTTTGGAATGCTTTCACTGTATCAGACATGTTGCCAGCTACTTTACAATTATCCTCTCACCATGAGCCTGTGGATTAGCTACTGTTAATTTTTTTCCCAGGGTCAGGTAGCCAAAATAACAACCACAATTCGATTATAAATCTCCTGAGCTTAGCCACAGGGTGTACACTAGAACTAAGTGTATGGGAATCGTTCCCATATTAATTTTCTATGAGTATCATACGATGAGGTCTATTTGGGCTGAACCACAAATACAGAGGGCTAGTGGGGATTAAAAAAGGGCTTGGATAGACGTCATTAAAACTCTGTAACTAAGCCATGATATTAGCTGACAGCAAGTTTTATAAGCTACTCATATAGATCAGTTTAGATGATGATTTTTGTGTGTGTGTCTGTGGTTAATAAGTATACATGACAATAATGTGATGTTATAAAAGCATCTACCAAAACTCTTGAAGAAAAACATTTCAAATGAGGCAAGGTGAAACCTCAAAAGCACAGACATGGTGTTCTGCAGCCAATGTTGTCATGTATCTATGATCCTGTGAGCTCAGAGGCTGTCCCTGTTGGAATTATTCTCTAGACTGCTGTCTGGTCTACCTCTCTGTTGACCCCTCCTTTCTTCTCTGGTCACTCAAAAACTATGCATTTTGAAGTTCCATTCCACTGCCCACTTCACTCTGCCCTCCATGCATTTGAAATCCATCTTCTTGTTTTATAGGTGCAGCTAGATCTCAGGAGTTATTTCAATTCTTCATCTAACTGGGAACATTTCTCTTTCTCTTTTTTTCTATCTCTCTATACCTCTATCTATCTATATTATCTATATCTATAGCATCTATATCTATATCATCTATATATCTACTTATCATATGGACATATATCATGTGTTTATCACACAGATATATTATATATAATATATATGTGTGTGTATATATTTGGCATATACACATATACCATTTCTAGAATGAAGTGCCCTCCTATTTTTATTTTCATTCAAGAAAATTGAACCTAGCAGTGATTTTTATCTCCTCAAATCCAACTCACAATAACAAGTGTTGATGGGACTCAAGTTCCTGTTTACCAAGGCCCAAATATCACATCCTTCTAGGAGATAATGCTATCTGGATATTTAATTGTCCCAGGACAGCTTTGATGGTACAGTGTAAATGGCTTCATTAGTCTCATTTATTCAGCTCATAATTTTTGGGCTTGACAAGAAAAGATGCTGAGCTATGAGGAGTGATAGGAGAGATGCACGGTGTAGGAAAGGGCACAGATGGCTGCTGAAGATGATAAAACCAAGGTGCCAGGGGTTATGAAAAATCACACCCACAATGCACCTGCTCTAGCTACTCTCTAGCAGGGAGATTTATGATGAAGGTATGGATGCATGACATTCTTGGTTATTTTTTTATTATCATATTACTGTCAGATGTTCTTGGTCTATGACTTATCACCATGAAATGCCAAGAGGTCACAGTGTTCTGGAATACATATGGGGAAAAATGGGTAGCCCAGAGCAGCAGTGAAAGATTATTAATATAATAGCCAACTTATTTAAGAATAGGAGGACTCACATTTTTTATTTGACTTCTGTTTTTACCTTTGTCCCAGACACTAAGAAAAGGAACTATTCACCACTTACATCAGGGACTAGAAAGGAAAATGAATGATACAGGACTTTCCCTTCTTTTCACCACATGCATTATATTGGTCTTGTATGATTTCTATTTCTCTCTTTGTTTGGTTTGGCCTTTAGAGACAGAGTCTATCCTGGTTAGTTTCAACTGCTAACTTAATATAACTTTGAGTCTTCTGGAAGGAAAATCTCAACTGGGGAAGTACATAGATCAGATTGACCTATGGGTATGTCTATAGGGGATTATTTAAAGACCACTATGGGTGACACTATTCCCTAGGCAATGTGATCCTGGGCGCTACATAATGCTAATTAAGCATAAGTCTAAGAGTAAGTCAGCTAGCAAGCATCTTCCTTCAGAATTCCTGCTGTACTTTGGCTGGGGTCTAAGTTTCTTGGTTAGAGGTAATGCTGTAAGAAGAAATACCATTCTCCTTTCAAGCTTACTTCCTTATTTCCTTCTTGGATTTCCCTCAGTGATGCACTGTAATCAGTAAGTTGAAAAGAACCTTTTCCTCACCTAAATAGCTTTTGGCCCAAGTGACTATTCACAGGTACAAAAGGGACAGTGGAACATCTTACTCAATAGCCCCAAGTGGTTTGGAACCACTTGTGTATATCCCAAGCTGGCCTCAAACTTTTGGTAATCCTCATTCTCCAGCCTCCTAAGTACTGGAACTCTAGGTATGAGCCACCATGGCCTGTTGTTTATTGCAATGATATTCAACATGTTTCTAACAAACCACTGAAAAATTATCACATAATGCAAAATGTCAATTTAAAATATGTTCTGAGCTAATCTTACACATCAAATTCTTACTGGAGCCTTTTCTATTTCTTTTAACAAAAGCAAGCTGATTTTATTTTGTTCTTTTATGACAAGGAATGTAGTTAAGAGGTCCCACAGCTCTGTGAAGGTCACAGGAAGTACTTCTTCCTGTGGAAGGTGATGCAAAGATTATATACACTACTTGACTCCCATCTGAGGCAGCTATGTAAATACACATTTTGACTCATATGCTTCAGTTTCAATATTCATAATTAATTTATTAAAGCAATTTAAGGTAAGAGAGTCCCCACTAATGTCTTGCTATGATGGAAAGGCAAACGTATCAGCTCTTTATACATAAACCACATGGAAGTTAGTTAACTCTGTGAGATTCAATTTTCTACATAAAAATTGCATAATAGTTATTTTTAGAAGGCTGAGGATTTTAATGATTGTTGTGATCTTGTGTTAGGCAAAGAGTCTTCAGATATAGCACTCAAAGCTCAAGCAAGCCATCATGCTGTAGGCTCACAGGTGCAGGAAGACGTGTCATAGGGCCGGAAAGATGGCTCATCTTTGAAGAGTGCACACTGCTGTTTGTTGCAGAGGGCTTGAGTTCTCTTCCCAACACTCACTCAGGCTGGCTCACAAGAATCTATGATTCCAACCAGAGGATTCAATACCATCTCCTGGCCTCCTGCACTCACCTGCACATATCCACACATACATAGACTTACACACACATACACATAATTACAAATATCTTTTTTAAAAAAGACATGTACCATTGATATAAAATACGTATGAATCATATATAAGAAAAATAGTTGGTATCAGTCATATCTAAAGAATCAATAACTTAAAATAATCTAATGTAAACATTAGGAAGAAAGGAGACTACAGGTGGCATTAATAGGTACAAGGCTTCTTTGGGGAATGATGAAATAATCTGGAAAACTGTGGTTGCAGAACTCTGTAATAAAAATGGCTGACTAGTGGACGAACTAGGTTCTGTGCAAAAAACCATTTCGATAAACTGTTAAAGTGGGGAAATATTTGAAAAGACATTTCACAGAAGATGTACATATGGTTATTAACAACAAGATGTTCAACATCATTAGTCATTAGGAAGTCTGCAAATTAAAGGCATGATGAAGTAAAATTTCACACCCACCGTAATGGCTATAATAAAAAAGATAATGTAATAAGCCTGGGCAGGAATCTGCAAAGTCAAGCCATCAAACATCACTGGTGGAAATATAAACTGATCGCACCACTTTGTAGACTAGTATAAGAAGTTTTTATTTTTAAATTCATTTTTAATCTGCGTAGATGTGTGTGTCTGTGTGTGAGTATGCACTCATAGAGGCCAGAAGAGGGTATCAGACTCCCTACCCATCTGGTTTTCTTATACAGCTTGGTCCCACTTGCCTAGGGGTGGCTCTACCCACAGTGGGCTAAGCAATCCTACATTATCAATTAAGAGACCAAGAAAATAACCCACACATGAGCCCATTGGCCAGGCTGATGGATGTAACAACTCAATTGAAGTTCCTGTTTCCCAGGTATGACAAGTCAACAAGCAAGAGTAGTTATCCTAATGGGTGAAATTTAATAGCACAAAATGTTATAGTAATGCAATTTAAAGTAAAAGCTAAGCAAAGAAAGTAAACACACCAGAAGAACCATCTAAAATATTTCCTGGGAAAATTATTAGCCCTATAATTTTGCAAGTATTTAAAAGGATAAGATGGGATTGTTCAATGAAGAAGATTCCAGTATAATATAATCTCTCTCCACACACACTAGTGTATATATGATTAATAGCCTAATGTTAATATGATATTATTACTTTTACATTGGTATGGTAGTACTGCTGGTTAAATAATGGGAAAATGCCTTTAGAATAATTACAAAGCACAGTGTGTTCTTTTTAAGAAGGCAAAATTAGAAGTTCTTGCCCCGTTGTGTAGACCGCTTACTGTCTTTGCCATATGACTTTAATGAAGGATCACTGTTGGTAGAATGATCAATTAAACAGTATCCTGGGGCTCCCTTCAAAGCTGGGAATTAAATAATTTCTATGATTAAGAAAAAAAAACCCAGTATGTTTGTGACAGAGTCTCGGGTCACCCACTTTCCTTTTATTTCTCATTGCTAATGGTCAGAAGAGTGGAAGCCTTGAAGGGAAGCCCCCTTAGAATCAAGTAGCACGGTCTTGAATTGTATTGTGAACTAATTCCTGATGAAATAATCCCTGTGAGATGTTCAGAAGAGCTAAGATGTTGGCACGTTTAGGAAAGAAACTGAATCTTGGTGAGGTTCTAAGAGTCAAGTGACAGTTGAATCAACACAGAGGTAGTGCTCCCGTGACATAATACGCAGGTGAACTCTAAAACTGAGATCTCCTAGGAACTCTTAGTTACAGTGTGCATGCTTGAGGATTGGACCATGGAGGTGACGTCAGCTTAAACAGCCCCCAGGACTGGACCCATAAGTGTGGTTGAGGCCAACACTGCTACTGCCTACTTCTTAAAAATAACACAATCTCACAGAAATGTCACATTCTCTTTGGGAGAAGATTCTCACCAGCATCCAGAGATGTAGCCCAGTGGAGCAGAGCACTTGCCTGGCATGCCCTAAGTCCTGGGTTCCATACCCAGCTCCAAGTGAAACACTGAGCATGCTGGCGGACACCTGTCATTGCAGCACGGCAGAGGCGTGAGGATTGAGGTTTGAAGGGCGTACTCAGCAGTGTAGCAAGTTTTGGTAGAGCCTGGGCTAATGGAGATACTCTCAAAAACAAACAAAAGAGGCGAGAGAGAGAGAGAGAGAGAGAGAGAGATGGTTCAGTGGTTAAGGGCCCATGCTGCTCTTCAGGAGAACTGTGGTGTGGCTCCTAGCACCCACGTGGGACTCACAACTCTGTGAGTCCAGTTCCAGGGGATTAATACTTCTTGCAGGCTCCCCAGACTCACATACAAATGTGGAACGCACAAACTCATATAAGCACATACATTCTCATAAAGATAAAAAAAAGTAAGTAAAAATTTAAAAGAAATATACTAAACCCTAAACAAACAAAGCAACAACCATCAACTAAACAACCAATGAGACAACACAAATAGCAACAATAATATAATCACCACCATTCTGTGTAAAGCAGAACAGAAATTCAAGACACCTATTGATGGTGCATTGGAGTACCTCCTAGTGTAGAGTGTACTTGTGGTATAGTCCAGCTGCCACATTCTCACTTATATACAGACATCATTTTCCAGTTTGTTGATATTCAAGCCAAGGGAAGATGGAGCTTCAGTTGAGAAAATGCCTCCTCCATTACACTTGTCTTTGGTGAGTCTGTGGAAGCATTATTTTGGTTCATGATTGATGTGAGAGGACCCAGCTCACTGGGAGCTGTAGGAAAGCAGTAGGGTGAACTATGAGGAGCAAGGCAATAAGCAGTATTTTTCCATGGTCTCTCCCTTAAAGCCTTCCTTGACCTCTCTTCACCAGGGACTGAAAGTGTCAGATGAAATATACCTTCTTCCAGCCCCAAGTTACTTTCGATCATGGTCTTTATCCTAGCAATAGAAAGCACACCAAGAATCCATGAACTGGCATGCTGACTGTGAATGTTCCAATGACTTTCTAATGTCACCAATACATAGTTCTGAAAATGGTGGGGTGGGGCGTCTTAACTTTGCTGTGAAAGGAGACAGCACCAAACCTGGGTAGAGCATCAAGTTTACGAAGTTGACTAGGTTTCCATGAGGCAGGGCAGACAGTCCCTGAGTTGGAGCTAAGTCTACGAGGTTTGCTGCCTTCACGGAGGTAGGCTGTTTACCGCACGTGAGACCGGCCGATTCAGCTAAATTGTGAGGGTAACAGGGCCCATCAGTCACTATGCTTTTTAATTGCTGAAGGTAACAGCCACCTGAGACAGGAATAAATTATGCCCAATTGTTAAGGACAATTATGTGCCTTATCAGCTGGTCAGCAACAAGAGACTCAAATATATGGACCATTAATCTGTATGCAAGCAGCTGTTCGGAAGTCCCTTCCATGGAGAAAGGGAGAGAGCCCTCGTGGCCTGACTTGTCAGTCACCAGCAAATTAAAAACAACTTAACTGGGATCTGCCGTGTTACAGGTCGTTTTTTCTTAAAAAGGGAACGTGAATCCAGATAATAGATGTTTATTAATTTTGGAATGAATCAGAGCTCAGAGCCCTTTGTTCTCCACATTTGCTCGTATTCTATAACGGACATATTTTTAGGAAGAACGATATTCAAGGGACAACAGATTCTCTGAATTATCCTAAGCCTCTATTCTTTATCTGCCTGTATTTAGTTGCTCCTGTATTTCAGCTTTTGCCCCATGAGACTGAGAAACCAGTTAAAAATATAACTAAATAAATATATTTTCAAAGAACAAGAAGCAGTATGGAAATACAGAGGGGAGATAAACAATGAAGACAAGGAGTTCGGTGGTGGATTTATTCTCTGAAGTCACATGTATTTTCTACTTCGGGTTTTCAAATCACATTTTAGAAGGCCTACCACAAAGTTGTCTGGTTTTATATGAGCAAAGGCAAGGATGGAAATGAGTCATTCTGTGAGGAAAGCCGCCTGATGAGGGCAAACCCTGTCTATAACCGGAAGTTGGGTCATCACCGAGCCCGAGGTGCCACACCCAGAGTCACGATGGCATCCTTGTCGATTAATGCGGAGAACATCAGCGTTTTCTCTTTTCCCCGTTAATGGTCGTAGCAGTCAGGGGTAGGGCTTACTATTGAAAAGTTGTTAGATAAAATAATTGGTTCTGAAGAACTTGGAAAGGAGATCATGTTTTCTGATGTGCTCCAGAGGAAGGGGTTGTGCAAAAGAACCTGATCTGTTAGCTGGGAGCTACAAGAGCAGTTGGAGTGGAGGGGAGGATTGGTGGAACTCAATGTAGAAACAGGTGACATCTATGTTGACTCCCTGTGGGGGTGGGGTGGGGGCAGGGAGAGGGAGGAGGAGGAGAGAGAAAGAAGGGTAGGATGGGGGTGGCCAGACAGCTTGAGATTTCCTTCCAAATACAGCTAATTAAAACAACAGTTCTGTTAACAAGGAAGTGAATGAATGATAAAACTTACTGATCTCACTTTTTTTCTACACTCTTTTGGTCTACTCCTATGTAAAGTGTAGCTTCAAAACAATTAAAAATTTAACCCCATTTATTTCACCAGCATTTTCCTGTTTTCTATAATTTTTTGTTGTTATTTGTTTGTTTTTGACTTTTTTTTTCTTTTTAAAGACAAGATCTCAGTACATAGCCCAGGTTGGCTTTGAATATAGTCTTCCTACCTCAGGCTCCCAAGTGTTAAGATTCTAGGCACATGCCGACAGTCCTGGCTGTGCTTTAAATATAAGGAAGATAAAGAGATGAGCTGTTGTCATCATAGGGTTCATAAAATTATTTGACTGTTTTTTTTCCTTAAGCAGAGATTTTAGTCACCCTTTGGATTCATTCCTTGGCAGTTTATTTATATTACAAGTTGTAGCTGTGAGTGTGTATGTGTCATGTGTGTGCCGGTGCATGCGCCTGTGCACGGAGGGCAGCAGAGTTTAGATGGTCTCCCCTCTCATCCTCTGCCTCGCTACTCTGAGGCAGGGTCTCTCCTGAAAACAGGAGGACCCCAGTCCTTCCCTCACACAATCCCTCCTCCTGACCCTCCTCCCCTTCTCATCTGAGCAGGTGGGGTCCCCCTGGGTATTCCCCTATCCTTGCACATCAAGTCTCTGCAAGGCTAGGTGCATCCTCTCCCTCTGAGGCCAGATAAGGCAGCCCAGTTAGGGAAATGGATTCCACAGGCAGGACACAGCTTTAGGGACAGCTTCTGTTCCAGTTGTTAGGGGACCCACATGGAGACTGAGCTGTACATATATGCCAGGGGCCTTGGTTCAGCCCATGTATGCTCTTTGGTTGGCGGTTCAGTCTTTGAGAGCCCCTGAGGGTACAGGCAAGTTGACTCTGTTGGTCTTCCTATGGAGTTCCTATGCCCTTCAGGGCACTCAATCTTTCCCTCACCTCTTCCATAAGGGTCCTCAAGCTCGATTCAATATTTGACTGTGGGACTCTGCATCTGTTTCAGTCCACTGCTGGGTAGAGCCTCTCAGAGGCCAGTTATGCTAGGTTCCTGTCTACAAGCATAACAGAATATCATTAATATGCCCAGGTGATTTCCTGGGCATATACCCAAAAGATACTGCAACATGTAAGAAGGACACATGCTCCACCATGTTCA
>NW_022196905.1:250778440-250786003 GCF_008632895.1 Mastomys coucha
AGGGGAAACTGGGAATGGAGAAATTTACATGTAAATAAAGAAAATATCTAAAAGAAAAAAAAAAGTAACCATGGCACATTGCTGGATAGCTAAGTAAAATAATAACCCCAATAAACTACAAGAAAATCAGAAAAAAAGAGAATATCATTAATAGTGTCAGAGATTAGTGCTTGCGATGGGATGGATCTCAAGTTTGGGCAGTTATTAGTTGGCCATTCCCTCAGTCTCTGTTCCACCTTTGTCCCTGCATTTCTTGTAGACAGGACAAATTTTGGGTTGAAAACTTTGTAGGTGGGTTAGTGTCCTTATCCCTCCACTGGGGGTCCTGCCTGGCTACAGGAGGTGGCCTCTGCAGGTTCCATATCCCCACTGCTATGCATGTCAGCTAAGACTCCTGAGAGACTCCCCTGTCTCAGGTCTTTGCATGTCCTAGAAATGTCCCCCATACCCCCAATCCCACCAGCTTCAGATTTCTATTCATTCTCCTCTGGCCCTCTCTCCTGTCAACCTCCACAGCTGATACTGCCCCCACCAATTCCTTCCCCATCCCACTCTCACCCAGTTCCCTCCCTTCATCTGCCTCCTATGACTATTTTATTCCCCATTCTAAATGAGATTCAAGCATCCTCATTGGGCCTTACTTCTTGTTTTGCTTCTTTGGGTCTGTGGAGTGTATCTTGGGTATCCTATACTTTATGGCTAATATCCAGTTATCAGTGAGTGCATACCATGCCTGTCCTTTGGGGTCTGGGTTACCTCACTCAGGATGATATTTTCCAGTTCCATCCATTTGCCTACAAACTTCATGATGTTCTCATTTTTAATGGCTGAGTAGTATTCCATTGTGCAAATGAACCACATTTTCTGTATCTATTCTTCCATTGAGAACATCAGGATTGTTTCCATATTCTGTCTACTGTGCATAAGGCTGCTATGAACATCATGGAGCATGTGTCCTTGTAGGATGATGGGGCATCTTTTGCATATATGCCCAGGAGTGGTATAGCTCGGTCCTCAGGTAGAACTTTTTCCAATTATCTGAGAAACTGCTAGATTGATTTCTGGAGTGGTTGTACAAGTTTGTAGTCCCACCAACAGCAAACATCCTGAACCACTGAGCCACCTCCCAAGCTCTAGATTATGTATTTTTGAGGTTGTGATAGTTTTATTATCAAATACTATAAAACATTATATTTATTTTTATATATTTTCTAGCTAACCATTCAGTTAATAAATCACCTCGAGGTTTATTTGCATAGAAGCCAAGCAATGTATTGCCATGGCAATATGGTTAAACACTGACTTGTCTTCACTGTTTGGTCTGTATAAATTGGTAGATTGCTTAGATCATGTAGTGATTCGAAATTTCTCTGTTTCCATAGTTACATTTTTATAAATCAGGATGGCATTAGTATCTAGGATATTCTTATTATAAAACTAAATATGTATGTAAAGTGCCTAGATCCCAGTAAATGATACCTCTGTATGCTTAGTAATAATTCTATTCCTTAACACCTCCAGTGCCTTTTCTATTTGCATTCTTCTACAACTTGCTCTTTCTCTATATAATAATGTATCTATGTATGTATGTAGGTATGTATGTATGTATGTATGTATGTATGTATGTATTTTAGTTGTAGCACTTTCTTATTCCTAAACTCAAGGGAAGATGTCTTTTGTGTGGAATGATGGATGGACTGGGTGTGTGTACCAAGGGAGGGTGAAGGTACAGAAGGTACAGGAGGGTTCATTTGCCTGGTAGTTCTCATTCTGTCTCTGTTTCCATCTCTCTCTACCCCCTCTCTCTTTCTCATTCTCTGTCTTTTTTTCTTAGTCAAAATAAACTCAACTTTAAAATCTCATTAGTAGAAATTCTTAGGGCTAGAGAAATTGGATGGAAAGAAATGATCTTAAAAGTTTGGGGCTAGTGGCTTGAACTTGACACTTAAAATGCCACCTTTTATAATATTTAATTTTATTTTAAATTAGCTTATTGAATACCAAGTCTCCACTCAGAATTCTCATACACATTTCATGTTGGCCCACTCTCTCCCATTCCCTCACCTCCCTGTCCTCTTGCCCCCAATATTTCCTTCTCTGCTTCGTCTTCCTCCCATTCCCTATCATTCAGGCATACAGGACCCGCCAAGTTTCCTGACCTTTCTCTATTTACTCTCACCTGCACACACATATCTAACAGAGGCTAAAGACCCATGTATCAAAGAGAACATATGATATTTGCCTTTCTGAGCCTGGTGCAGTCACTTAATATAATATACAAACACCACCTTTAATACAGTGTATGTTTTGTGGAGAACTTGCGGAAATTGCTGGCTTGCCTTGAGGATACAGGAGACTGAGAAGTATTTTAGGAAGCCCGGATTTATATGAAGGATGAAAGAACAAACTCTCTGCATTAGGAAAAAAAATCACACTACAAAAGCAGATTGAATGTTTTCAGTTCTTCCATTAGTTAACTATGTAATCTTAAGTTGGTTGCTTAACATAATGTCTCAGTTTCTTCATTAGTGAAACAGAGAAAATAACAAATTTAATGCAATTTTAAAATCACTATATTTAAATAATATGTTCAGTCCCTAGAGAAGCCAGAAGCTTGATATATGTAGGTACTATTTTCCTTTTTTTTAAAAATTCTTCTACCTTTTATAGAGTCAAGGTACACACAATACAGGGAACCCTTGCTGTGTTATATATTATAGGCACGAGTGAAGAAATAATGCAACAGTAAGCTATTAATAGAATTTTGATTCCAACCGAAATAGAGGCCACGGCATGAATACCAGAAGGCAGAAGCTAGGAAAATGATTACTATACAGTTACAGGCCCGATTTTAGTTTATGGGATTTTTTTTTTAAAGATTCACAATGTAGAATCATTTGTAAAACCATCTGTGTCTGAAAATTAAAGAAAAATATCAGTTGAAATATTTTTCCATAAAAAAGCAATTTCTCTAATACAACACACAGAGTCCATCCTTCTGAGGAACACTTCTGTTAAGGGGTAAACACTCCTCCAGTTATGAGTAATGCTCACACAAACGGTCTTCCAAATGACAATTGCTTTTAACGTACAGTTTCTGAAATTATTTTCTACCAAATGTATGCTTGTTTACATAATTATAAGTGATTTCCTAAAGTGAAAAGAAAACAAGAAAACTCAATTGTTTTTAAATCTCTTATATTATCCCAGGAAGACTGTGTTTATAAGTTTTCATGGATTTCCCGCCCCCTTTGGTAAAATTATACTTTTGTTTTTAAAATCGTTCAACCATTTTCCTCTTCAGATGTATTTGGGTTCAATTTTCAAGATGTTATATATTAATGTATGTAGTGTGTGTGTGTGTGTGTGCGCGCGTGTGCACACGTGTAGTATCTGTGCTGTGCACTCCTGTGTGGGGGCCACAGGAGGATACCCAGAATCCTATTCTATCAGTCTGCATTTCATTCTCTTGAGACATGATCTCTCCTTGAACCTGAAGCTAGGCTGGCAGCCAAGCCATGCCCAGTGATCCTCCTGCCCACTGACATCACTGAGGTTCTAGGTACACATGGGCCTGGCTTTTTATGTCCATGCTGGGGATTTGAACGCTGGTCCTCATGTTCGTGCATCAAGTCCTCTTACCCACTGAGCCATCTCCTTAGCTCCCAATATGATGTTTATCTATAGCTAGATGATGTAGCGGTGAAATCAAACTCACACATCAATTACTTTTCCTTCTCCATATTGCATGGGGAAAACGTTTAATGACTTAGGGAAGTGAACTCTATGTCATCAGTGAGCACTGCACAGTGTGCTTCTAGAATTTATCCATCTGGTTTAAGTTGACCTCTGACCCTTTTATTATCATTTTTCTATCACCCTTTACCAGCTCTTCTATGGCAGACCCCACTAACCATCTGCCTCCTGTTTCTCTCTCTCTCTCTCTCTCTCTCTCTCTCTCTCTCTCTCTCTCTCTCTGTGTGTGTGTGTGTGTGTGTGTATTCTGGGATTGATCATGCATCTCCGCTATTGTGAGTAGTGCTACAGTAAACCTGGAAAGGCTGATACCTTTGTGACATACTGACTTTATTTTCTTTGGGAAATGAAAGATAGGCACTGTTGGGCCACAACATGGTTCTGGCTTAATTCGTTGAGAAATCTCCATACTGTTTCCAATAAGGACTGGAATTTGTGTTTCTTCCTTGGTGCACAAGAGTTTCTCTTTATCTGGGTTTTTTGCCAACACCTACCTTTCATTGTTTTGATAATAACCCTTCTTTGGGGCTGGTGAGATGGCTCAGCCCATAAAAGGACTTGCCACAAAGTCCTATGACCTGAGTTTGATCCTCAGGACCTATATGTTGAAAAGAAAGAAGCAGTTCCAAATTGTGGTCTCCCTGGGTGTGCAGGGGCATGCATGTCCCCTCACACACAAATAAACAAATGGAATAAGACCCCAAAGTCTAACCCCTCTGTCAGGTGCATGATGATACTGCACTTTGGTTTGAATTTCTCTTCCTTCAGTGTGGTGACAATTAACTTTTTTTCTTCAAAATCCTATTTGTCATTTATATGCTTTCTTTGCGAAATATCTATCCAGGACCTTGTTCATTTTAAGATTAAGGTTATGATCTACAGGGACTTGCATGTTGCTTGGGTTCCTTATGTGTTTAGATATTAATTCCTTGTAAGATAAATGTTTTGCCAGTATCTTCCCTCAGTCTACAGATTGTCTCCTTTTAGTGAAGTTCTTCAATTTATTTTGAATTAATTGGCAAATTCTATCTAGAAAAAAAAATCCCTTAGAATTAAATTGTGCATGACCACACTTTTACCACAAGCCAACAAAGAGATTTCAGACTTCAGGGGTTGCTTCTCTAGTGAGCAACAGTTCATTCATCAATTCTCCCAGCTTCTCACTGAGTGGGATGAGAGCCGAGCCTGTGAACAAGAGCAGTGTGTCAGAGTAGAGGGGATACATCGGAGCAGCACAGAGATGAGTGGTGGAGGGCCTGGAGCTGGTGTTCTGCAGTTTAGAGCACTGGCTGCTCTCACTGAGGATCCCAGTTAAGTACTCAGCACTCACATGGCAAGTTCAGACCCCTCTGTAACTCCAGGCCCAGGGAATCCACCACTCCTTTCTGGACCCCATGTAATTGAGCACAGATATCCATGGAGGCACACTACTCATACTTGTAAGATGAGGAAAATAAATCTTTAAAAAGAGAATGGCTTAAAAACAATAAACTGATTTAGCGCACTTAAAGAACCGAGGAAACACTGGAATTCAATCCAAAAAGACACAAAAGTATAGAAAATTGGCAAATTTACCAAGAGCTGTTTCCTAAAGTGGTTAGATTGTTTTAACTCTGCTTGCCAAATAAGAGATCTAGACCCATTGGCTTTTGCTTTGTATATTTTTTCTGAGACGTTGAGATGGGGTCTTCTAAATTTCATACATAAAATATAAGGCCTGTGAATACAAACATACACAAAAATTTCATTGAAAAATATGAATTTATATTTATCCTGTTATGTGAAATTGTATCTTTTACACAGTAAGTATTTTTGGAGAAGTATAGTATGGATTGTATTTCTTGTTATGATATGGTCTTGGTATTGAAGTCTAATTATGTAAGAAATTAAACTTTTTTACTAGCCAAATAACCAATGATAGAAAACTATTTATTGAAGACCATGATCTTAAGCAATATGACAAAATTTTTTTTTCAAGTTTGCTGTTACTTTCTTTTTGACGTGTTAAGTATTTAACTTGAACCACTTCAGTAGGGTATTCCTTTCAGTTTTAATAAACATGAATTAAAAATATAAAATGATACAGTTTATCAAAATTGAAAACAAAATGGCTTACCAAAATTGATTACAAGGGAAATGTTATACATCCTTATATCTCAAAAACTTCTTCCAGTCTCTCTGGGCTGGTATCCTGAGCCGACCTTGAGCGCAGTCTCCACAGCCAGTCCCACAACACCCAGAGGAAGCTGCTGCATTCCCAGGTGCTCTAACAAGCCCAGGGTCACAGGATCTCAGAATCACAGGATCACAGAGACAGCCTGACTTTGAGGAGTTCTGATACAACCAGGATCACAGGAAGGACTGACTCCAGTCAGATTTAGCAAAGACAGATAGCACAAGATAACCAGATGGCAGGAGGCAAACATAAGAAAATAAACAACACAAACCAAGGTCACTTGGCATCATCAGAACCCAATTCTCCTACCATAGCAAGTCCTGGACACACCATCACACCGGAAAAGCACGATTCAGATATAAAATCACTTATCATGATGATGATACAGGACCTTAAGAAAGACATAAATAGCACCCTCAAAGAAATACAGGAGAACACAGGTAAAGAGCTAGAAGCTCTTAAAGAGGAAACACAAAAATCCCTTAAAGAACTACAGGAAAACACAATCAAACAGGTAAAGGAAATGAGCAAAACCATCCAGCATCTAAAAACGGAAATAGAAACAATAAAGAAATCAGAAAGGGAGACAACCCTGGAGATATAAAACCTAGGAAAGAAATCAGGAGTCATAGATGCAAGCATCACCAACAGAATACAAGAGATAGAAGAGAGAATTTCAGGGGCAGAAGACACCGTGGAAAACATTGATACAACAGTCTAAGAAAATGCAAAAAGCAAAAAGCTCCTAACCCGAAACATCCAGGAAATCCAGGATGCAATGAGAAGACCAAACCTAAGGATAATAGGTATAGAAGAGAGTGAAGACTCCCAATGTAATGGGCCAGTAAATATCTTCAACAAAATTATAGAAGAAAACTTCCCTAACCTTAAGAAAGAGATGCCCATGAACATACAGGAAGCCTATAGAACTCCAAATAGACTGGACCAGAAAAGAAATTCCTCCCATCACATAATAATCAAAACACCAAATGCACTAAACAAAGAAAGAATTTTAAAAGCAGTAAGGGAAAAAAAGGCAAGTAACATATAAAGGCAGGCCTATCAGAATTATGGCAGACTTCTCACCAGAGACTATGAAAGCTAGAAGATCCTGGGCAGATGTCATACAGACCCTACAAGAACACAAATGCCAGCCCAGGCTACTATACCCAGCAAAACTCTCAATTACCATAGATGGAGAAAACAAGATATTCCATGGCAAAATAAAATTTACACAATATCTTTCCACAAATCCAGCCCTACAAAGGATAATAGATGGAAAACATCAACATAAGGAGCAAAACTACACCATAGAAGAAACAAGAAAGCAATCTTTCAACAAATCCACATAAATCTAATTCCATCTCTTACAACAAAAACAACAGGAAGTGACAATTACCTTTTCTTAATATCTTAATATGAAAATATTACCAACATATCCTAATTGATTGAAATCCAAATATATGAGGAATTAGAAATTTGTTGATTATCATCCAATGGTCTCTCTAATTTGGTAACTGGAGGAATAGGTTCAATATTGTACAATCTATATATACTCTCAGCTTATTTGTGACAGTGTCTTGCTGTGTACAACATAAAGGTCTTGAAATCTTGCTTCTCCTATCTCAGCC
>NW_022196905.1:250787864-250878316 GCF_008632895.1 Mastomys coucha
CCTTTGGTGATGTGAGGGTCATTGAAGTACAGTCTTATTACAATGAAATCCAATGTCTAAAAATTGTTTTTTTTTGGGCTTGTACCACAGTAAGAACCAAGATTTTAAACTCTACTATATACAAAAGAAACAAAAAGACTTTATATATTTATGTTCATTTAAGAAAATACTAGTAATGATGTATTATTTTGAAGTATACAGTTAATATGTTTGGAGTTATTTAAAATTTATATTGAGAAAAATGTATTTTCACTATTGCTGTAGACGAGCATCTACAGAAGACTGTTAAATTGTTTTATATCAAACAACTTTTATAATACTCATTTTTATTCTTATAATAGTTTATAAATTTTGAAGAATATGACAAAAAAGGTATTGTAAGTATTGAAGGGGGGTCTCTGGAAGGAGTGGGGGTACAAAAGGGAAACAAGAATGTGATTTAATTCTATTTACCTAAAATATGTTCTTAAATGTTAATGAATTCAGATAAATTGAAATCATGTAACTTTTCTCATCATAATGCAATAAAAGTTAAAAAATAAAACTTCTGCCAAAGAAAAGTTTTGTGATATATAATTTTACCTAACAATTCTAGCAAACATTTGAAGATGGTTTAATACCAATTTATACATTTTTGTTTTAAGGAAACAAAAGTATTCCCTATCTTCTTCCATGAAACTACCATAACCCCAATGCAAAACAAAAGGAAACAGACATGTATCAAAATGAAAATTAAATGCCAACTTTTTTGTGAACATGGACACAGATGCCCATGAAGAAATATTAGAAGATTAAATGTAGCAGTGCATATTAAAAAAAGTACTATGTCAGGTTTATGAGGAATATGTATGAATGAGTGAATTAATAAGAGGTTGTTTTAACATTAAAAATATTCAAAATTTAAAAGCAACAGGCCCAGTGAGATGGCTAAGTGGCCAAAAGCATTTTGTTACTAAGCCTTAAAGTCCCTGTCTGAGCCTCCAGAACCTACGTGGTGGAAGGAGAGAAATGACAACTGCAAATTCCCTCTGACCTCCACATATGCACCATGCAGACACACCAAATTCCTTTAAAGTTAAAGAAAACCACACAAAGACTGTTTATGCTACAATGCTGTATGGGTCCATACGTACAGCAGTAAAGGCTTCTTCATGGTTGATTGTACAGTTTTGGGAAGGAGGCTGTAGAATCTCTAGGAGGTAGGATCTAGCTGTAGGAAGTAGAAATGAGCCTTTATAGACTTTGGATGTGGGAAATCTCACAAGGTCCCACACTGTCTTAGTTACTCTTCTAGTGCTATGAGGAGACACCGTGACCAAGGCAACTTATAAAATAAAGCACCTACTTGGAGGCTTGCTTACAGTATCAGAGGGTTAGTCCTTTATCATGATGACTGATTGTGTAGCAGCAGGCAGGCAGAGAAGGTGCTGGAGCAGCAGCTGAGAGCATAGATTATTTGTGAGATAGAGACAGAGACGAGTGAGAGAGAAACACAGAGAGAGAGACAGAGAGACAGACACACACACACACATACACACACACACACACACAGATAGAGACAGAGACAGACACATACACATGCACACACACAGGCACATACACACAGAGAGACAGACAGACAGACTGGACCTGGCATAGGACCTGAATTTTCAAAGCTCACCCCCAATGACACACTTCCCCCATCAAGGCCACACTTCCTAATCTTTCCCAAAGAGTTCCATTAAATGGGGACAAAAAATTCAAATGAGCCTGGGGACAGGGGCATTCCCATTGAGACCATGACGTACCCCTGGACGAATAGCTACCAGAGATTATGGCTGCCGAGAGAAGGAAAAGCAGTCTTCATGGATTAGCCCCTGATAAGTTCCTGAATCCCAAACAGTCAGACCTAAGCACATATACATATGAGCAATACTAAATAGACTCACCCGGTTTATAATAACAATTAAAAAGTCCTAGGGTAGAGAGGGAGTATGGGGAGATGGAGGCCCTTGACAGGCAAGAATTTGGGGTAGAAATGATGTAAATACAGTACTTATGTGTGAAACTAGCTAAAAATAACAAGTGCCTTAGGAAATAAGATTTGAAAAACTTTTTGATTCTTTGTTAATTTCACATCATACACCCCAATACACCCCAACCCCACTTATCTCCCCATCCCTCCATACCCACCCTTGCCTTTGCTACCTCCCCCACCATAAAGAAGAAAAAGAATAAAATCACACTGCTCATTGCAGTGAGTCATTGGCCTAGTTTGAGGCCTTTAGCTTCTGTACAACTATCAATGCTGGATCTTCACCATTATTACATCTCTTGGGGAGAAAAAATCAGATTTTAACCTGGCCCTTGTTTCTGGTTCTGCTTTCTGCTGCCTGGTCTACTGTGATGTGAGTAGCCACTGTCAATCTCAGGCTCTTGCCAGCCTGGGGTTCTTCCCGAGGACATGTGCTACACACCTGTAGGCTAGCCCTTCTGAAATTGGAAGCCAAAATAAGCCCCTTCTCCCTTAAGCTGTTTTTATTGCAAGTTTTGGTCCTAGTGAGGAAAAACTAACTGATAACAAATGGCAGTTTTAGAAATGTTGAAAACTCCATAGACGTTATCTAAGGATAACTATATTACTGGCAACTACGTTAAGAATTAGGAGTCTGGTAAATAATGGGCAATAGTCATTTTGTTTAGAAGTTAGGGGATGGGGTAAGAAAAAGCACACAGTTAATGCAATGATTCGTTAGCATTGCATTTCTATTTGCATGGTATGATCCTGTGTGGTCAGGTACTTGTGACGACAATTACAACATATATTGTTTCATATGCATCAACTACATAACATCTTAAAATTCCGGGAAAAGAAATGCAGTTAAATAAATAAACTCATGATTTTTTTTTAAACTGAAACAAATACCAAAACAAAAATTAGTCTGTATAGTCTTTTAGTCTGTTATTACTAAAGTCAGTATCAACTTAGCACCCTAGATGTTTTTGGTATTAAAGAGAAGCATGTTTTCTGAGCTGGGCTGAGAGCTGTGTTGCTGGATGAGTGGTTTTTAAGCTAAGAAAATTGTTACTGGAAGAGATATAAATTCCATATCCTTGGAAATGCTACTTACCCATAAATATTTGAAAAATTTGGTTTTATGTGAGGCTGGCATCATTGGTTGGCTATTTCACGAAAAAGTAGTCCACGTGAAGGCATCCCAGCAGTAACTCTTAAGCTCAATTCTGGAATGTAATTTTCAGCGGAAGAGCATCCCTACCAGATGAAACATCTGGGATGATGTCCTGGTGGACAAGCAGTTGCTATTTTGGATACTAAAGATAAGGAATTTATGAATATTAGGGGCTAAAGAAATGGCTTAGTAATTAAGAACACTCACTTGTTTCTCTCACAGAGAACCCAAGTACAGTTCCCAACACACGTGTCCAGGAGATGTCCTCTTCTGACCTCTGCACGCATGCACGCATTCACGCACGCACGCATTCACGCACGCACGCACGCACATATCTCTCTCTAGCCCCAAACTTTAGAATTTACTGACAAGTAACGTTTTGTTGTATGGATTTGTTACAGTTTGTTTAACTATTCTCTCATTGGAACACTGCATCCATTTTTAGTCTGCAGCTGTTGCAAACAAAGTTGCTGCGAACAGGTGTTTGTACATTTCTGTGTGGCCTCTCTTCCTTCAAAATCCCAAGGCTAACGTCTATGCTTCTGTCATGCTCGCTTCGTTATTAGTTTTCAATTTCAATTTAAACCTGCTAGGGAAATACCATTAATTTAATTGAATGTTTTCGATAAAACATAATTGGAATCACCTTTTAGAGCTAATTTTTAGATTTGTCCATGAAATAAAAATTGAACATTATTTTGTGATTATTTTGGAAACTGAGACGAGGAGATTCTAAAAGCAGTCTTTGCCTTTTCAAACATTCTGAAACATTTTCTCTCTTTTCTTCTAGTGTTCTTGTAGTTTTAGTTTTATTTGTAGGTCTTCCTTAATTTTTCTTTAGATTGATTTATTATTATTTTACCCAAAGGGGTATTTTACCTGCATGCATATGCAACACATTCATGAAGTATACTTAGAAACCAGATGATAGTGTCAGATCTTCTGGACTTTATAGGTGGTTGGGATCCATGTGTATGTTCAGGACTAGAACTGTGGCAGCCAGTGCTCTCAACCACAAAGTTACATCTTCAGACCCTCTAGGTCTTCATATTGAGCTGATAGTTATATCTAATGAGAGGCATGATTCTAGTTTCAATCTCCATGTGACTATCTGGTTCTCCTGGTGTGGTTTATTGAGGAGTCTCTTTTTTAGGTTCTTTGTCAAACATCAGTTGCTTATAAGTCTGAGAACAGGACCTGTGTGAGGAAGAAGGTTGGCCAATTGATACAATGATACAGACAAAGGGCAGATGTTCTAATGTTTCATGTCAGCTGGGTGAATGTAATTAGCATAATGTTGTATATTTCTCAAAACTGAAGATTTCAAATGAGCTCAATATAAAGAAATAGGGGAAGTTCAAGATGATGGATATATTAATTACCCTAGCTTGTTACTACACAGAAACGTACACATACAAACACGTTCACACATGCAGGTACAACAAAACATCTCAGAGTACCTAGTAAATATGTCCAAACACTTTGTATCTATAACAAATAAAATTAAAAAGGAAACAGAGGCTGGAGAGATGATTCAGCTGGCAAAGTGTTTGCTGTGCTTGAAGACCTGAGTTTAACTTCAAGAACCTGCATAAAATAACCAAATGTTGGTGGCATGCACTGGCATGGTTGAGGCTGGTGCTGAGGAGGTGGAGGCTGGAGGATCCATAGAGCTTGCTGACCTGCCATGCTAGTCTGCTTGGTGAGTTTCAGGCCAGTGAGAGACCCTGTCTCAAAATGGAATAAAGTAGAACAGAATAAATATTTTAAAAAAGAATATAGATTATTCCTCGTTTGTATAGTGGTGAGTATCCCCGCCTGTATCATGTAACTTTTCTCATCATAATGCAATAAATGTTAAAAAAAAAAAAGAATATAGATGACACTTGAAGAGGAGCAACACCTTGATCTTTGACCTATACACACACTCGTATACACACACATGCACATATACATGTATTCACTTATACAATGCACATATGCACATATATACATGCACAAACATAAATACATGCCTACACACATATACATGTGTGCATGTACACATGTATATACATATATACATGCACATACATACACATACACAAATGCACATATACGAACATACAAACATGCACACATATACACTTAGACACACATCCACACACATGGACAAACATACACACATGCATCTACACACAAAGGAACACACCTACATAAATGCCCATGCAGGTACATATGCATATACATACACACATACACCTCAATACAAATGAATATGTGCACAAACACACATAGAAGGAAACAAAACCTGACACCTATCTCTGATCACTCTTATCTTTCCTCTTCTCTTGCAGGAGGTAAACCCAGAGTTCATGCAGGGCTGAGTGTTAAACTAATATTCCCCTGCACTGGGGGCCAGAAAGGATCATTTGGGCACCACGATGCTATCATAAAACCGAATCATTGAAGTGCCAGATGAATGTGACTTGGGATTCCTTTTAGAATTGCTTTTTAAGATGTTTTCAATGTTTAGAGAGCGATGAAGAGCCCAGTTGTCTTTGTTCAGCTAAGCAGCGAGACCTCAATGAAGCAAAAGTCACGCTGCTGTATACAGAGACCGATGGGAGATGGTGCATCTGCAACTTGAAGGATGGAGAGATTCCACTTTAGGGCTGTTCTTTGTGTGGTTAGTAAGGTAGCTGAGTGAAAACAAGTTGCATCAGATGAAAGGATATAGCTGGTCACAAAAAAGAAACTCCAACAGATGTACTATATTTAAAGAAAATAAAGACCATACAAGTCACATAATACCCACTTGCCTTTTAAGATGACTCTGTCCCTGCAAACAAGCTGAAAGGCTTACTTCAGAGAGTTGTTAGGCTGCACATGTGGTGGGAACTTAGGTGGCCAGAAAGCAGACCAGCCATGTACCACTCTTCTTTCCGCTTTTTTGAGAAGGCGATTCATAGTCCCTGGCCCTGTCTGTGTGTTCAGAGGGGAGGTCATACAATGCCCTTCAGAAGTGGGGATGGTTGGGCCTCTGCGTTAAGGTCATTTAAACCACAAGAAGCCCCAGTTATTTCTCTCTTTCCCTGCAAATTAAACACACTCCCCGTCGAGTTGTAATGGGTTTCAGTCCTTTGTAATTAAAGATCCAACTGTTCACCTTCTAAACCAAGGGCTTTTTAGCACATCGTTGCTTCATTTATCTCTGGGGAGAGACACTGATCCACCCGTTTGCTGTCGCAGTGACGCAGCCCTCCGTGTCTGGCTGGCAGTAACGTGGTAATAAAAGCGAACACTACACATTCTGCAGGAGATCCATTACCTAAACTCTCTAATGAACTTTGCTTCTCAAGAGTTTTTCAGTAGAAGAAAAAGAAAAAAAAAGAGAAAGATTTACAACAGAGAAGATTCCTGAAGTAAGGTGACTGTCTCTTGACAGTGATTGAAATAATATCCTTTCTCCTTCCTTATGACTGAAAGTTAATTTTTCTTTGGCCTTTCACACCTGAAATTCATCTCTTGCTTGCTTTCTTCTCTTTCACGTGTAACTTGACTTCACAACAAATTCTTCTTTTTTCATGTCCTTATTCTAAAGTTTTCTGAAAGTAGAGCCTGAGGTAGAGAATATGGGTGCTGTATCCAATGGAAGCATGAGCCAGACCAGAGGGTAGAAAGCAGAGGAATTCAACAAAGGGAGCCAACAGGACATACCTCCTTGCTGAACATGTCTACCTTACCAGCTCAACCTGTCCACCCAGATGGCTGAATATCCAAACAATCAGAGATGGGAGCTACTAGCTGAACTTCCTCTCAGCATCATTAAGTTGGTTTTTAGCATGAAATAACTAACAATCACACTCAGCACACTCACCTGTTCCCCAAGCTTCTTTCGTTTTCTATTTCTCTCCCTTTGGACTTCCTCATGTTTCTGTTGGAAACCAGTACGGCTCATGCAGAAGTAAAGGTGTTAGTCTATCATTCAAGTTCCTTCAGAGCTGCTTGTTACTATGGACTCAGGGATGAAGGACATTTGCAGCTTAGGGGATCTGAAGAGATGCTAGAGGTGTGTAGTGCTCTGTTGTTGGAACCTACCAACTGTTGGTCTGTGCAGAGTGTCTTAGTTAGGGTTTTACCACTGTGAACAGACACCATGACCAAGGCAACTCTTATAAGGAGAATATTTAATTGGGGCTGGCTTACAGGTTCAGAGCTTCAAGGCTCTGAACATGGCAGCATCCAGGCAGACATGGTGCAGGAGGAGCTAGTTCTACATCTTCATCTAAAGGCTACTAGCCGACTTCCAGGCTGTAAGAAGTAGGATTTTAAAGCCCACATTCTTAGTGACACACCTACTCCAAAAAGGCCACACCTATTACATCAAGGCCATACCTCCAAATAGTGCAACTACCTGGGCCAAGCATATACAAACCATCACAGGGATCTGGCAAAACTAAGCCTCGCAACAAGAGGTGATTTACAAAAGGCTGGTGATTGTGGTCTCGGCATTTTATTTGCATTGTCTCAGGAATCATTAGTTCAACTCTCTCCAAGGAACCAGAAGCTAGAATGTGATTAGATCCTTCTGTATTTCCCAGTGAGACATGAAGCTTCTCAAAGAACCCACATACATATAACTTCTTCTTGTTGATTCTGAAACATTCTCAACATTTATAGCTCTGGTTGGCCTGGAACCTGAGCAAGTCCTCCTGCCTCAGGTTCCTAAGAGTCAGAATTAATGGTATGAGCCACTATACCTAGCTTCAATGTATTATTATTATTGTTATTGTTATTATTATTATTACTTTTATGTTTTTACAGTACAGCCATTGCCCCCCTTTATCCCATTCCTACTCCCCTTGTCTCCAAGAAGATGTTCTTCCCCCACAATCCCTACCAGGCCTTCCCACTCTCTTGGGGCCTCAAGTCTCTCGAGGCTTGACTTCTCCCACTGAGGCCAGACCAGGCAGTCCTCTGCTATATATGTGTCAGGGGCCTCATATCAGCTGTTGTATGCTGCCTGGTTGGTGGCTCAGTGTTTGAGATATCTCGGGGGTCCAAGTTAGTTGAGACTTCTGGTCTTCCTATGGGGTCCCCTTCCTCCTCAGCTTCTTCCAGCTTTTCCCTAATTCAAACACAGGGGTTCCTGACTTCAGTCTAATGGTTTGGTGTAAGTATCTGTGTCTATCTCAGTCAGCTGCTTGTTGGGCCTCTCAGAGGACAGCCATGCTAGGTCTGTAAACACACCATAGCATCAGTAATAGTGTCAGGCCTTGGAGCCTTCCCTTGAGATGGACTCTAAGTTGGGCCAGTCATGGACTGCCTTTGCCTCAGTCTCTTCTCCATTTTTGTCCCTGCTGTTCTTTTAGACAGGAACAAGTCTGGGTCAGAATTTTTGACTGTGGGATGGCCACCGATCCCTCCACTTGATGCCCTGTCTTTCTACTGGAGGTAGATTCTCCAAGTACCCTCTCCCCACTGTTGGGCATTTTATCTAAGGTCCCTCCCTTTGAGTCCTGAGAGTCTCACACCTCCCAGGTCTCTGGTACTTTCTAGAGGGTCCCCCTACCTCCCACCCTCTGAGGTTGCATATTTCCATTTATTCTGCTAGCCTTCAGGGCTTCTCTCCTGTCTCCCCCAATCCCTGATCATGTTCCCCTTTTCTCCTTCCTCTCCATTCTCTCACCCAGATTCCTCCCTCTCTCTGCCCCCATGATTTCTTCTCCCTCCCAAGTGGGATTGAAACATCCTCATTTGGACCCTTCATCTTATTAACTTTCTTAAGTTCTGTGGATTGTATCCTGGGTATTTTGTACTTTTTTGGCTAATATCCACTTATTACAAGCACATACCATGTATGTCCTTTTGGGTTTGAGTTACCTCCCTCAGGATGATATTTTCTAGTTTCATCCATTTGCCTTCAAAACTCATGATGTACTTGTTCTTAATAGCTGAATAGTATTCCATTGTGTAAATGTACCACATTTTCTGTATCCATTCTTTATTTGTGGGACTTCTGGGTTGTTTCCAGCATCTGGCTATTACAAATAAGGCCACTAGGAACACAATGGAGCACATGTCCTTGTGGTATTGTGGGATATCTTTTAGGTATATGCCCAAGAGTGGTATAGTTGGATCTTTAGGTAGATCTATTTCCAATTTTCTGAGGAGCCTCCAGATTGATTTTCAGAGTTGTTGTACCAGTTTGTAATCCTACCAGCAATATATCTTTTAACAAGGATATTCACCTGTTAATTGTTCTTAGAAATGCTATATCTTACAAATTTCTTCTTTATATAGTATAACTTTTATATTATTTTATGATGTTAGTTGATACTTCACAATTAATCAAATCTTAGGATCATTGGAAAGATCTACACTTTTACAAAGTGACTTAGTGTCTTTTTAAGTATGGATGTGCATACTGTGGGTATATGCAAGTGTGAGTTGCAGATACTCTAAGTGTTGGACCGTGAAAGGCAGTTTGTGTTCTTGGTTGAGCAAGGCTTTCTCCGGAGACCCAGTAGAAAATTCTACAAGGGATGAAACAGTAAAACTATGTCCCTAGACATAGATGCTGACACCACGAGCCCTTACTCCATTATCCTGTGGTTAGACAATGCCCCAAGCTCCCAGTATTCTGGCTGGACTCCACCCCCAGTCAACTAACTACAGCCAGGTATGCCCTGCCCCTCAGTTACCTGGGAACAGAAAGGTAGCACAGCCCACTATAAAAGGGGCTGCTTGACCCCTCCTCTCTGTCTTTTAACCTCTTACTCTTCGTGTCTTTACTCTCACCTCTTGCTCCCTCTCTCCTCCTCCCTTACCCCCTCTCTACATGTGGCCATGGCTAGCCTTTTCTGTTCTCTCTCTCTGTCTCTCTCTGTCTCTGTCTCTGTCTCTGTCTCTCTCTCTCTGTCCCCTCCCCCGCTCTCCTACAATAAAATGCCTTAAGACCATGGACTGTCTCCTTTCAGACTCACCATGCTGGGCAATGGATTAGGCTTTCACCTAAAGAGCCATGTCTAATCTCCCTCAGGAAAGTCTTCCAGCTCTAGCCACAAGACTGGACCAAGGACTCACACCCCCTTCCCCTCCTCACCCCTTTCTCCCTTTGGCCCTGGGGCTGACTGAGCTGTCCCCTGGGTCCCTGCCTTGTTCGCAGCTCTTCTGTGATATCCAGCAGTGTCTGGGATGTCTGAGGCTGAGAGCCCACAGAGCTGCTCCCTTTAGATACCACCCCTCCCCGCCCATGGACCTGGATAGTGGCTCACAACAGCCAGATGCCCACTCAGGTGGGGTGGAGAGCTCATAAACAGCCTCTCCTGTCTGCCCGGCCAGAGTACCAGAGCTCTGGCAGGATGCAGGTTACTCTCCCCACTTTATTATTTCCCCAGCACCAGGGGCAGGTGCTGACATTTAAGTCCAGAAGATGGTGCTAGAGTCTCTAGATCTGGAGTCACAGGAGCTGTAATTCACAGGATGTGGGTGATGGGAATCAGACATGGGTCCTTTTGAAAGAGCAGCTGACCTGTTTTTTTACCTGCAGAAAGAGCTACTCTTTTTTTCATTAAATATTTTCTATAATATTTAATGAAAAAAATATTTAATTTCATTAAATATTTTCTATATTTACATGTCATATATCTCCTTTCCCAGTTTCCCCTCCAAACAAAAAACAAAAACAAAAAACAACAAGAACAAACCCCTGTTCCCTCCCCCCTCCCCTTATTCACCCTCCCCCTTCCTGCTTCTTGGCCCTGGCATTCCCCACTGGGGCATAGAACCTTCACAGGGCCAAGGGCATCTCCTTTCACTGATGATACTTCATTCCATCTTAAAAGGGGGAACAAAATACCCATGGAAGGAATTGCAGAGACTAACTATGGAGCAGAGACTGAAGGAAGGACAATCCAGCCTGATATAGCTGTCTCCTGAGAGGCTCTGACAGTACCCGACTAATACAGAAGTAGAGGCTCACAGCCATCCATTGAACTGAGTACAGGGTCCCCAATGAAAGAGTTAGAGAAAAGAAAGATCTACTCTTAATAATGGCCCTTTCAATGTAGGAATCACTAGAGATTTAATCTCAGTGGCTCAGTCTATTCTAGTTCAAAGATTCCAGACATGGAGAGATGTTCTGATACAGGAGCTTGAAGGCACATCCTGGAACTCAGATAATGGCCATCTGTGCTTTTCTGTCCTGAGAGTTCCTAAAGAAATACGATAAAGAATAGTTCGCTAAGAACACTGAGCTGCTCTAGGTGAGCAGAAGATTCTGTGTAGTCATTCAAGCAAGTGAAAACATTACAGAATGTTACCTTTATTAGGCTTTATTGGGCTTTGACTTATAGACTGGATCTTAGAACATAGTCAGCTGTTAATTGTGTGTATGCATATTTGCATGTGTGTGCATGTATGTGTAATATGTATGCTTGGGTATATGTACATTTGCATGTGTATGTATACAGGTGTGTATAGTATACATGCATGGTTGTATGCATATTTGCATGTGTATGTGTGTGTAGTATGCATGCATGGGTGTATGTACATTTGCATGTGTGTATATATTATGTATGCATGGGCATATTCACATTCACATGTGTATGTGTGCGTAGTATGCATATGTGGATTATGCACATTTGCATGTAAGTGTAGTTTCATGCTTGGCTGTATGCACATTTGCATGTGTGTGTTTGTGCACATGTGTATGTTGAAGCTGCAGGTTGATGTGGTGCTGTTCCACAATCATTCTCCATCTTATGCTTTGAGGCATAGCCTCTCCATTGAACACAGGTTTGCCAGTATGGCTCTCTGCTAGACCACTTGCTTTAGGGAACCCCTGTCCTCTTCATCAGAACACTGGAATTGTCGGCAGGCTGCCATGCCTGTTCAGAATTTACATGGTTTCTGGGGATTCAACTCTGATTGCTTGTAGGGGCAATACTTCAGCCACTGAAGCACCTCCACAGACCTGTATTTTTTCCTATGACAAATTTTGGCTATGTTACCCAGGGTTGCTTTGAACTTTCAATCCTTCTGTCTCTGCTTTAACAGTGCTAGAGACACAGGCATGCATCACTATGCATGGCTTATCTGTGACTTTTCCAAAATGTAATCAAATCAGTGTTACCAGAAAAATATTTAATTGTATTCTAGATGAAGATGCAGCCACAAAATTGCATTTTTCTCAGTGATATTTTAACAATTATTTTCAATAAATTTTAGCAATACTTTTAGTTAAATTTTTGTGTGAGGTTTTTTTTTTCAGAATATCTTTTTGTTGCTCTAAGGAGGTGCAAAGATATTGAAATAATATTTTAAGCAGTGTGGAAGATGGATATCTCTTTTATTTGTACAGTAAGAGAAGTACAAAAAATTCCAAGAAGTGTGTTCTCTTTAATCTTCATTTAAAGACTTAATTGCCCATAAAATCTGCTGAATCTAGCCATGTAGTTGATAGGAAGATTGCTTTCCTCTTCTTTTTCTTGGTTTTCTGTTTCTAGAGGTAAAGGGATAGAGGTAAACATGTTTTGGTAGCATGTGAGCACAGAGAACAAGAGAGGTAAACACTGGTATATCTACTTCTTCACTGGTCTTAGCCTTCACGTTCTATGTTAAGGAACTTTGAAGTACCTCCCACATGAGGGTTTAGAGTACATTTTCATATCCCTTGATTCTTGTTTCCTCTGTGTATCCTAAAGCATCATTTGGAAGATATTATGCCTGTCTGAACTGGGAAGGCTTTGCAATAGGTCTTCTACATTGGTCTCAGTTGCTGTTGTATTGCTATGAAGAAACACCATGACCAAGACAATAGCAGAAAGCATTTAGCTGAGGGCTTATGTACAGCCTCACAGGGCTAGTCCATGTGCATTGTGGCAGGGAGTGTGGTTGTGGGCAGGATGTCACTGGAGCAATTGACAGCTCACATTTAGACCCACAGGCAACAGGCTAAGGGAGAGAGACTGATACGCTAAAAGCTTTCAAAACCTTAAAGCCCACTGCTAGTAACACACATCTCCCAACAAGGCCACACCTCCTGAACCGTCCTAAACAGTCCACAACTGGCAAACAAACACTTAAATATATGAGCCTACAGGGGCCATTCTCATTCAAACCACAACATTTCTTCTTGATTTCATATACGCCTTGGCCCCTGGCCTAAAGGTAATGTGTCCTGAATAAGTCACCAGCCACAAATTTTACGTTGTGTGCATGCTCCTTTACCTGAGTCACAAGCATAATTACTATTCTGCCACACACACTTTGTGTGACAGCGGTATTTGAGGCGTAAACTTCAAGGAAAGTCAGTCTCCTGCCTCCGCATTGTTGCCTGGCACCCCAAACTCAGAGGTAGTCCAGATATGTCCTCGTACTTGTGTGCTAGGGGCCCACCAAGATATCATTTCTTAACAACTAGAAAGAGAAAATTCAGACATTGCTCTCTGACCTTCACCAATGTTCCAACGTCCTAGTCAAACCCTGGCTTGGAATGTTAAACCATCCAAACTAATTGCCTCCAGCATTGTGGGTAGGGCACTGAAGCTCACAGAATGAGAGACTTATCCCAGGACAAGGTCAAGTAAAATCCTCATTCTCAGTGTACTACAGCTGAACCACTCCTAGGAATTCTCAGTGTACTACAGCTAGGAACCACTCCTAGCAAGAGACTGTCTCTACTTCCCCAAAAGATTAGCATAGTGGGCATTTTACCTAAGATGGGAGGGACCTTAATCTGAGAGTGTGTTTTGTGAGAGACAGTCTGCAGCATTGAGCATTCAGCAGCAGGCAGTCTGCATTCAGCATTTGGACTCGCTCGCACTTGGACTAGAACCAGAGCTTAGGTGGACCAGGACTTAGATCCATGCAGTCCATAGCCCCCCCGGGCCCAGAGCACTTGGGCCCGGGGGGTGCAGCACCAGTTGAGAATCAAGAGAGTGGGCATTCGAGCATTCAGCATTGAGGATTCGAGATTTGAGCCTCTACCCTCCCTGGCTGGCACACCCGCAGCCCCCTGGGACTCTGGCCAGGACCATGCAGCCCGAACATACTCGGAGCCCGGGGGTGCTGCACCAGTCCAGAGGAGATGGCTGCTGTTTTAGATCTAGTGTGTTTTAGGTGGCCTCAGATGTACCTCGACTACTGAGCTGCCAGATTTTTCATTTCTCTTTTGCAACAATTGTAAAAGCCTCATGTCAATTTTTAAAGAAATACACTCAGACCTTACACCACTCGTGTCTAGTCTGTTTGTCAAAGCCGAATCCCCTGCACACCTGGCCAGAACCCATTGTCCCGCGGAACAAGGGACCCCATAAGAAACCCCAGTCCGTGGCACTATTCATCCAATGTCTGTCCATAAGATGATTCTTGCCACACATGTCAGTCTATAGACGTGTTTTATGAAGACAAATAAATCTTCCTTGATACTATCATGTTTGATGTGGGTAGAGAGGTAATACTGTGTGTATGTGTATATGTATGTGCATGTGTGTGTATGCTACCCATACTCATCATGAATCACCTTTAAGATACGAGCATTGTTGTCAGCGTGCTAGATAACACTCCTGCGGAAATTACAGCTAGTGTTTTACCAGTGGCTAGCATATGACTAGCAATGGGGATATATTACTGTCTCTCCTTTGCTGAAAGATTCTTTAGAATGTACATATAAAAGAGTCCATTCAGATGGCACCAAAATAAATTCAACTTCATTCCTTTCTGGGGGGAATCTGGGGCTGCCATTCTTCATAGTAAGCTGTGTAGTCTTAGCAGAAATCTGCAAACTTGTGTACAAGAGTGGAAATATAACGTTATTTACAGAAGTGCTTTCTAGTCACCTGTCCAGGTTCTTGATTAAGCATTTATTGAATACCTGCTTTTTTCTAGAGCTAAAAAATACAGATGTAAAAGAAACAGCCACTTACTTTAGTATACCATTGGAGGGGTCAAGCGTGTGGACTTTGACAGAAACCAAAGGATCACAATGTTGTTGGGGAGTCTGCTTAGACAGACTAAGTAATTAGATGTTGAGGGTCTTTTTCTCTTTATAGTTATGAAGGTGACAGAGCCCAGAGCTTTGGGCATGCTAAGCAAACACCCTAGTCCTGATTTCTATATTCCCAGTCTAGAGAATTGTTTCCCTATAGAAGATATTTGGGATGGTAAAATTCAGGTTGTTAGTTTAGAATGATTTCACTTTGTAAAGAATATAAAAGGAGATAATATACCCTTCATCTAGAATTTAATATTATTGACAGTTTTCAACAAAGGTTTAAAGGTACTATATGAAATCAGTCACAAATGAAAAAAAAACCAAATATATTCCATTTTATTATTTACCTTTCTTTGGTATTTACTTCAAAAATACTCACCTTCCTTCTCAAAACCTAAACCAAGGTCTTTGTCATATAGAGCCCTATCCATCACATACTAGGGGGATAAATCACCTAATATCGTATCAATTGCAAAGTGCCCCATGGAGGAAATGTTTTAGCTCTCTAAATTTGAAAAACATATGCCACAAGAAACCATGCCCAGAATCTTAGGGAGGGGAGCCAACCCCTTTTTACTGTTTAGCACTGTGCCCTGCTAATAGTATGGACACCAAGGGACTCCTTTGGCATGTTTCTGGTTCACCGTCCACTGCTCACTTTGAACTGAGACACCGAGCTCAGCAAACCTTTCTTCCTCGCCTCTATCTGAGTTGCTTTTCAGTATAAAGAAGTTCCCTGTCTTCTGAGCTCTGTCTCACTACGTCTGCGCTCCCCTTGACCTGTACACTCAGCCTCCAGGATGCTGAGGAGTGCATGGCTGTTGTTCATAAGTGGTTAGGGCTAAGGCACTGCTTCTCAGCCTAACTCACGCTGTGACCCTTTAACACAGTTTCTCATGTTGTGGTGACCTCCAACCACAAAATTATTTTCCTTGCTACTTCATAACTATAATTTTGTTACTGATGTGGACTGTAATGTAAATCATATGATATGAAGGACATCTGATCATGTGCTCCCAAAACAGTCTTGACCTACAGGTTGAGACCCACCGGTCTAAGGTATTTTGTGACAGTAGATAAAAAGAGGACTTGGCAAGTAGGCAGGCCAATGTAGTTTGTATGGAGCTAGCGTCCGCAAGAGGAAGAATGATGTCAACTCTCCCCTGCCAAAATGCTCCCTCCTCTCCTATGCCTTGATTGGCCCTCACACCTGCCATTTCAGCCTATGATGTCTTCTTGCAATTTTTGGTAAAACAGCTCTGTCTCCATGACTTTGGACACACAGACATTTGGGGTGTAATGTGTGTTTGTGTGTGTGTATATGTGTGTGTTGACGGGGTGGTGTTTCATGTGAGTGCAGGTGCCCATGGAGGCCAGAGACATTAGATTATTCTGCTGAGTTCTGCATGATTATTAGTCACTCAATGTGGGCACATAAAGTGAGCTCATGTTCTCTGCAAGAGCAATACACACTCATCACTGCTGAGCCATCTCTCTAGTACCAGGGGTGAATATTTTCTAATTGCCCATCGCTAGCTACTCCTCCTTATCAAATGTATCAACATTAACAGCACAAAGAACATAATGTTCTGCAAAGGGTGATAGGAAATCACACAGAGTAAGAGGGTTTAGGCCACTGTCTGCATTTGCTTTTTGTGTATAACTTATCATCTTGAACACTCAGAAGCCCAGGAAGAGAGCTGACGGCCTATGGAAGTGGCCAGAGCATTTCTACGTTGGCTCAGCTGCAGAGACTCATCAACAAAGCACCATTTCTCCTGAACAATGCTCTACACTGAAGGAGAGGGGCTCTGGGGACTCTATGAAAGGAAAACAGAATTTGTCTGGATGCAAAATACTTCAGCCTGTTCTTTTCTCTAAACACCCGGCTTTCAATGCTCTTTCTATTTCATTACACCGGGGAAGAAAATTCAATTGTGTGCTATGGCTGCTCTTGTGCTTACATTCACATTGGTGTTTCTTGTTCCTGCACTTAAGGGGAGCTCTGTCTATGCCACACTTAGAAGCCACAGGGCTGTCTAGCGTCCTTTGTAGGCATCGAGTAATACCACCCCATGACCAACTCCTAAATATGAAACCGCGAATGTTTTTGCCCACGTTAGGTTGATATATAAAATGTATTCCGAACCAAATGTGTTTTTTTTTCTCAAGCAGTGATGAGTTTGTGCTGAGCAATCCTCCTTTTCCCTTCAATCACATGCTAATCATCAGGAAAGAATCCTGAGCATGAGAGATGAATCCTATAGGGCTGTCACAAGGAGCATTTTGGTTTAATACATTCTCTGAGTAAATATTGAGTCTCTGAGGGTGTCTATAGCATCAAAAATCCCCTGAATACTCTTTCATTAGCACGGGTATAATAGAATTGTATTTTTATAGCCATTCTGGAATCAGTGAAATAATTTAGATTAGCATCCCAAACTGAGCATCAATTAATAGTTTTTTTGTTGTTGTTTGTTTGGGCAGACATGATTAACAGCAGAGGGTGAGAAACCTGCCCTTGCTCAGCTCGTTGGAGGCATTTTACCTGGTCAGTGGCCAGAACCTTTATTGCATTTTGTTACAGATCATAAAATGGTCCTGAGCTCCCCACAATCCACTCCATGCAGTAGATGAAATGCAGGAATGAAATAAAAAACAGCATCAGAAAGGTTCATCCTCTGAGACTTTCCTCAATGCAGATTCTCCATCTTACACAGTGTTGGCAAAGGGAGGAGCAGCTAATGCAGACAGAAGCTGGTGAGCAGAATTAAGACATGTATTTGCTGATAACTGGTACATGCATGTGTGAGAAGCACATACCCTCCCAAACATACACACACACACACACACACACACACACACACACACAGAGAGAGAGAGAGAGAGAGAGAGAGAGAGAGAGAGAGAGAGAGAGGCATACAGATAATCAGATAGGTACACAGACACCTACATAAACATGCAGACATACATAGAGACATATATAGACATAGACATATAGACATGCACACACATGCATACATACATAGACACACAGAAGCACAGATAATACATATATGCACACACACACATACAGATACACACGCACACATGGGCACATAGACATACATACAGACACACATGGATACACACAGCCATCTACACACACACTCACACACAAGCACACAGACAGAAACACACACACAATTCTTCATTGCTTCATTTCAATGGATCTTTGAATTGTCATTTCTTCTGTTAAAAACTGCAAAAGACAGTGTTCAGAGATTCAAGGATCATCGTGATAAAGATCAAATTAGGTTCTCATGTCATTATTACAAGCATCAGCTCCTTGTTAGGATCTCCAAATGCCTGGTGGGCAGCTAAAGCAGGATAAAGCTTGGCCTCACTGTGGTCAGTTTGTGTCTGTCAGGTTTAACTAAAAACATTTTGTCAGATCCTTCTCAGCCATGCACAGTGGTGTGTTGTTCTGTTAAGGACTTTCTATCTAAACACAGGCAGTACACAGGCAGTACAAGTCTGATTATCATGGAATTCTCCTGACCTGTCTCACCTTGAGACTGAAACCACAAAGGTGAGAGTCACTAAGGCATTCTCAATGTCTGAGGTGACATTTATCTATCAGCTTTTAAGATACCCTGTTCCAGTGGTACCTCACAAGTCTCTGGTCATTGCCCTAAACCTGCAGTCACTTTGGGTTCCAGGGACAGCCAGTGTCACAGGCAGATCATGCCATGAACATACCACCCACTTAAGTGGAGCGATTATTCATGATGGGTACTGAGGTTGCCTCACAAGCAAAAGTAATCTTATCAGAAATTGATCCAAATTGACATTCAAATGATAATGTTGTTGTTGATGATGACACTGATGATGATGATTATGATGATGAAGATGATATTGGTGGTGGTGGTGATGATGATGATGATGATGATGAGTGTGTGTGTGTATGTGTGTGTGTGTGTGTGTGTGTGTGCACTATGATGCTTGTATGGAGGTTGGAGGACAATCTTGAGTGTTGGTCATTGCCTTTCATGTTGTTTGCAGCATGGTCTATGTGTTGTTCACTGCCTTGCGAATGTTCAAGGGTACTCTAGGCTCTTCCTCCCATCTGCATTTACAGGCCTTTGTTTGTTGGGGTTTTCTGTGGTTCCAGAGGTTTGAACTCAGAACTTCATGCTTATGTGGCAAGCACTTTACCCACTGAGCTATCTTTCTAGCCCTCTCACAGAGTTTTTAAAAAAGTGATCTTAAGATATTAATTATTTTGTTTTTCTAATATAAAACTTCCAGGTCATCATGGAAACTTACCAGAGTCATTTATAGAGAATTCACACAGATACACAGACACACAGACACACAAGCTCTCTCTCTCTTTTTCTGTCTGCCTGTCTGTCTCTCTGTCTCTGTCTCTGTCTCTCTCTGTCTCTCTCTCTCTCTCTCTCTCTCTCACACACACACACACACACACACACACACATACACATGCACACACATACACATATACACACACCAGACATATTTAAGATCAGTGAATAGATATTTATGTCTCAGTATATGAAATATATTCCAAATTACCTTAGATATGGTCTAGTTTGCAATGTTCCTGCCATTTGCCAGTGTTTGTCTCTCATTATTTCTCAGTGTTAGTGAATAGATGGGCTCACTAGTCTGGCTTGAAAGGATGTGAAGTACCCAAATGTGAATTCAACCTAAGCTTCTCCTAAAGAGGTACCTTTTGTTATGCCCCATTATGCTGTTCTTCCAAGTTCCCCTAACAGACTCATCTTTAAAGTCAATTGACAAAAACAGGGCCCACAGCAGGTTGCTATGATGTTGGCTGCTAAGGAAAAGCTAGTGTGAGTCTCGAAACATGGCCCCTGGTCCTTAGTGACATTGACTTGTCACAGATCCAACAGAGGAAAAAGAACAGCATAGCCAAGCCATGTCCGGTAAAATCTGACACTTCTCCAGTCTGAGAATTAGGCAATGATTTAAGATAATATCTTCACATAAATTAATGCAGTAAGGCAATGTAGCTTCGGGCCTTGGGAAATGGTTCAATCTTTGATTGCAAGGTCACGTATAATGAAGCAAGGGAGAGTCCTCGGCAAAACAAAGAGGTGATACTATACATGTGTCCTAAGGAAAGGTAAGGCAACCTTCCCACCAGTCCTGCTTCTCTGGGCTCTTTGGATGAACCTACTGTTGTAGAGTCACTGTACAACAAAATAACAGTGCCCCCCACCCCCATTTCCAACGGCTAGCTCCTAGGCACTGTTTGGAGACAGATAAGCCCCTTGTCATCAAATTAGCTCTTATTCCCAGGTGCCAGAGACTAGGCAGAGCCGAAAGCTCTCACCCCAGCTCTTAGATTTGGGTTATAGACTAAGAACATGAAACACCACACTTCAACTAAAAGGTTTCTTTTATTTCAGCTTTTTAAAAAATATCTTTTTGGAACAATGGCAATCTGGGATTATTTTTGTCTCAATGCCCTGTTCTGGCTCTTGTGCTGTTTTTAACAAGATGTAGTTCAGCCCCGTTTCTTTTGTATATGATCAGATAGAGACAGAGTAGACCCAACTGCTAGGCTCTCTAGTCTCAGTGGAATGCCTCATAAACAAAGAAACAGCATGGTACACTGTCTTCCTTCCCCTTTGCTTTCTTCCCCTCAGTTCTTGATCCCAACTAGTCAAATCGCAGCATGCCACCCTTGGACACACTGATTGTATATGGGTGGTCACGAAAAGAGCCATCTGTGGTCCCTAAAGTGCCTGACTAAGAGGGAGCCTGAGGATCTTAGAAGCATCCCCAAGCTGCATGTCGCTGAGAGCCAACAGAGTAAAATAAACAAGAGACTTCCAAATTCAGGAGATCCAGCAACTCCTAGGCTTTATCTAGGCCAGGGGCTTTCCAGGAATACAAACCAGTAGGATTGCTTGCCAATCAGCTCCTTGTTGCTTTTGTAATCAATTAATCTGAATTTAGGGGCTTGAAAGAATACAGACTTACTCACTTAGAGTCCAGGAGGTCAGACACTAATGTTACATGGTTACGATGGAGATATTAGCAGGACAGCATTCACTCTGGAGAGTCTAAAGGAAGACCGGGTTCCTGTACCTTTATTAGCAATTGAGGTTACCATCTACTCTCCTGGTCTTTTTGTGCCTCCACATCATCTTCAAGTCTCTTTCACCCCTGACTCTGACTTACCTGCCTCTACCTTTTCCTTATGAGGCAATTATTCAGCCCACCGTATCTGTATTGAGTTGGCTCAGGTAGGGATTTTGTAGCTCTGTTTTTAACTTTCCCATGGAGGTCAAGTATCATATGCCCTCCCGCCTTGACTGCACATTATGGGTTTTAAGACGTGGGCTTACTCAGAAGAAATGCTATTAGAATGTAAATTATTTGGTTTTAATTCTCACTAGAGCAGGCTGTATATTTGCTTTCAGGCTTGGATTATTCATTTACCATATGCAGATTAAATACTTATGATTTGCTCAATTCACAAGGTTGTTATGAAATTCAAATGGCAGAAACCACTAAATTTATACTGTGGGCGTATAGAAAGTACTTTATTTTATCTCATGTGGGTACCATCTTTTAAAATAATAATTTAATCACCAATAGTAAACGTGGTTTTGGAACACGGATCTGGCTGTAATTGCATTTACGTATTCTTTTGCCTAACTAAAAATGATAAGATGCTGGAGAGCTCCTTAGTGGTCAAGAACACTTGCTCTTCCTACTGCAGAGGACTCAGGTTCACAAAGACTTGGAGACCCACATGGCGTCTCACAATCATTCCTAACACCAGTTCCAGGGGATATAATGCCCTCTTTTGATAGGGCACTAGGCATGCACATGGTACATATACATACATACATACATACATACATACATACATATAGGAAAACCACTCATATACATAAAAATAAATCTTTAAAAACATTTTGAAAAAGATAAGTGTTTTTCTAAGGTTAATAAAGATAGAAAACAAGGGCAAAGGGCCTGAGGAGATGAGTTAGCAGTAAAGAATGAGAATTGCTTTTCTAGAGAATGTAAGTCCAGTTCCTTGCATGCAGGTTGAGCAGCCCTCTCATATGCCCACAACTCCAGCTCTAGAGGACCTGGCACCCTCTTCTGGCCTTCCCAGGTACCTGCACTAACATGCTCATACCAGCACACAGAAACATACAATAAACATAAAAATACAATCTTTAATAAAAGATAATTCTCCCCATCTCAAAATCTACTTGGAAAAAAAAACAATCAAATAAATTCGAAAGGAATAAAAATCTACTTGGATGGAAGGAAATGGACAGCTCTTAATGGTACAAATGGGGAAGATAGGCTGGGTATTGTGAAGTCTACTTAGAGAGGCAATGTGTTCTCTCATAGATGTGAGGCATGCCAGAGATCTCCCTCATGGGATGTAGCTGACTCTAGCATCACTAGTTTTTCTTGAGACCCCAGAGATAGAGTACTGTCAAGGGAGCAGTCAATAGACATGGGGGCTTGGGTAGAGTTCAACATTTCAGAATTCCTGAAATGATTTGGAAGGAAGAAAAACTGGAAGCGCATTTCATAATCTATAAAACGTAAATCTGGTGTCATCTGAGACACACATCTCTGGGCAGGGTATTTTCTAAAAGGATTAACTGAAGGGACATCCCCCTCCCCACACCTCTCCCCAAGTGTCCAGCATCTTCCAGCAGAAGCCAAGATACAAGAGGTTGGAAAAGTAAGGAACTACTATCTGCCTGCCTTTATTCATTGCTGATAAGTGCATCTACTGCACCATTGCTGCTGCCTCTGCCACCGCTGCTGCTGGTGCCATGCTTACCTGACATCAGAACCCATCTTCTTTACAATTTAATATTTAACGGCACACTGAAGACCTGTGGCTCCCCAAGAACTGTGCAGACCTTCAGCATCAGATTATGACTGCTAAGATACCAAGCTTTGTGAGCTGAGCAGTTATGGAGTTCTTAGCATGGCTAATGTGCAGACAGCTATTGTTAGGTTTTTCCAACCCTCATCATGAAAATTGATTTAAAAAGTCGCCTTTATAGTGTGTGTGTGTGTGTGTGTGTGTGTGTGTGTGTATGTGTGTAACTCCAGATCTGTTCTAGGTCTGTTCATTCAGACAACCCTGAAGGATACAACCTGAAACCAAAGGTATGAAGTTGGTCAGCAGTCACAGGTCAGGAGTCACCACAGAGAAATCTGCATCATGGAGTCTTATTCTGAAAGGAGGCTTCATCCCTCAAGGCGGAGGAGATTGATGTGTTGGTGTGAGCATATTTATTGTGACACATCTAACTTTGTTATTGATATCACCAAGTGATACGTGGGAAAGGAAAGGGCTTGGAGATAACTGATTGGGAAAGAATGGGCATAAGACCTAAGCAACTCGACAAGTCAAAACAGAGAAGGAATTGAAGCAAAAGGATGTACACCATTAAAAAAATGGAGCAGGAGAGATGGCTCAGTAGGTCAAGGTACTTATTGCTAAACCTCAAGACCCAAATTTGATTTCCTTGGGACTTAAAGGACCAGAGCACTGTGGCACAATCTCCAGTACTACACACACACACACACACACACACACACACACACACACACACACACACACAGAGAGAGAGAGAGAGAGAGAGAGAGAGAGAGAGAGAGAGAGAGAGAGAAAGAAAGAGAGAGAGAAACAGAGACAGAGACAGACAGACAGACAGAGACAGAGACAGACAGACAGAGACAGAGACAGACAGACAGACAGACAGAAAGATATAACCAAACAATTAAATAAAATGCATTTAAAAAAATTCACAGAGAAGGAGAAATCTTCAGAATAATGTATGAAAAATCCTCCTAAGCAAATTCTATAGTCAAGAGATTAAACATTTCAGGAAGAGATCATATAACAGACAAGAAAGTCCAGGGAGGGAAGCAGCTGAGGTAGTGTGGAAATGAAGTAGGTCAGTCTCTCTGTTGTCCCACTCACACTGTGGGTCTACGTTCTGAGAAATGCATCATTGGGCAATTTTGTCATTATGCTAATGTCACAGTTATACAATCTGTGATATAACTAGGTGATGAAATAGCATAGGACTGCATAGTCACGTGTGTGGTTTCTCAGTGACTGACATGTTACTTACTGTGAGGTTCACAGCATTACATACTACTGTTAATTAATGCAGTGCATCTGACATTAACATAATATTCACATACATAATATATCTCAAAATAACTCTCAAGCATAGAATCAAGCAAGCTCCTCTGCCCTGAACTAAGAGTTTGTACTGTGAATGAGTTGTCCAACTGATAAAAATACAAACCCACAGATCAGATCTTACGGTTCTCACTTTGAAATACAGATTTCCTTAATATTCAGATGAGATCAGACCAGAAGATCAGATGTGACCAACAGCTTGCTGCTGGTAGCTCCCCAAAGGCAGGGCCATGAGACACATATGTGAGTCACCCAGTGAATTTCTAGGGTTGGCTAGTGTGCTGGCTAATTTGGTCAACATGACTGGCTAGAGTCATCTGAAGGAAGGAATCCCAATCAAGAAAATGCTTCTATAAGATGGGGCTGTAAGCAAGCCTATAAGGGTATTTCATTAGTTAGTGATGGATGAGGGAGGGCCCAGCCAATTGTGGTTAAGGCTATCCCTGGGCTAGTGGATTGGGTTCTACAAGAAAGCAGGCTGAGCAAGTTATGGAGAACAAGCCAGTGAGCAGCACCTGTCTACTGCCTCTGCATCAGTTCCTGCCTCCAGGTTCCTGCCCTGTTTGAGTTCCTGTAGTGACTTCCTTTGATGATGAACAGTGATGTGGGAATGTAAGCTAAATGAACTCTTTCCTCCCCAAGTTGCTTTGGTCATGGTGTTTCATCACAGCAAAAGAAACCAGAATTTTTAAGATAGCTGGTATGAATACTTTTTGTTCTAAAGATTTTACTTTTATTTTAAAATAATGTGTGTCTGGGCATGTGAGTGTGGTACTACAATCCAGTAGTTCCCCTGGAGCTGGTGTATAGGTAGTTGTGAGAAGCCTGAGATGGGTGTTGGGAACTATGGACCCAGGGAACCTAGTTGGGGTCCTTTGAAAAAGCAATGCATACTCTTAGTTGCTGAGCCTTCTCTCTAGCCCTAGTTTGAATAATTTCATCCCTAGTGTTAAGGGTGCCCCACTTCTTAGGTGGTGCCAGGTCTTCTGTGTGGGGTGTCTGTGATAGGAACTTTGGATTCCTGGTTTTCACTTGAAAAGTGCATTCTCCAGTTATTTGCTATTTCTAACAATTGGCAAACCCTGGAATGAGTGGTCTTTGCCAGGGAGATCCAAGTCTCAGATGTAGACGCATCCAGAAACACAGGAAAACAAACAAATAGATCAAAACAACCCCCCCCCACCAGGACTAATACACTGCTATTCAAAAGGCTCTCAATAGACTCCGAAGCGGGACCCAAAAGAAATTGTTTATCACACTGTGCCAAAATTGTCACTTACAGAGCTCACAATGTAATATTTAATTAAAACCTAATAAAATTACATGACACATCACATCCCTGAGTTCCAGGGGTGGTGGTGGTATACTTCTGATAATTTCCTGTTGGAATGCTTGAAAGAAAGTTGTTTTTCCTCAAAATTAGATATTCTATGCACACACTACTGAAAATTTTTACTTTCAAGGCAGTGTGCTGGTAATGTCTGCTCTGAAAATTTGTATTTCATTCTATGTAAATGAGTGCCTGAACAAAGAGTAAAACTAATAAATTTTAATAACAAAAATACTTGCAGAAATACATAGCGGGATATAGCTTTATGCACACGCCCATGGAGACTCCAGGCTCATAAGTTTGCATGTAATTGGAACCTGGGATGTGTGAAAAATCTGACTCCCAGCCTCCAGGATAAAAAGGAATTTAAGATTCCATGCAAACAGGTGAAAGACAAAGGCAAGAATATTTATTGAGTCGGTGGGAGAGCTTGGTGACAGATCCAGTCATTCTGTGCCTGAATGTACCCTAAGCCACAGACTTTTTCTTTCATTTGTTAAAATAAATACCCTTAATATGCAGCATCTGGAAGGTGCCTTATTGCAGAGGTGGACGAGGGATTGAAAGCAAAACTAATTTATTTTGCAGAAATGGCTGACCCTTTCATAGTACCATGGAGGCCATGGTACTATGGAATAACCATTTGGTAAGCTAAATGATCTTACTCTGGATACAGAGAGAGAGAGAGAGAGAGAGAGAGAGAGAGAGACAGAGACAGAGACAGAGACAGAGACAGAGACAGAGACAGAGACAGAGAGACAGAGAGAGACAAAGAGACAGAGACAGAGAGAGACAGAGACAGAGAGAGAGAGTGAGAATTTGGCATTTTCAAGAAGGCCAGTTGTATTTTAAAGCAGATGTTTGGGATCTAAAGGAAGGCATTTGGAGGGGTTTCTAATTAAAATCACAAGCAACAGAACGTTGCCCATGAGGGCATACAGTGAACAATACAAAAATACAAGTTGAAACTTCCTTTACAGAAAGAGGAAATGGAGCAACCAAATAGGATGAGATTGAAAAGAGGACATTGTTGGCTCATTGGTTATATAAAAGTCTCTTATTTTTTTTTTAAAAAACTGACATCAAGTCTCTGTAAACAAAGACAGAATCCGTACTTGAGACATATTTACTAATAGCATAGAAATTTTTGACATAAAATCTATACACGCTCGACTCACTTGCAAGTACCATATACATTAAGTTCTTTTAAGACTCCATTAAGTTTCCACTATTTCGTATTTGTGGAAGAGAAAGATTGCTGTATTTTTCAATGACTTTGCAAAACCTTTGAGATAGTTAGCATTTCTTCCCTCAGACTGGTGCATTTGTTACAGACTGAAAGAGAGAGAGAGAATTCAAATGCTCAGGGTATTTGCCACCCAGTGCCTGTTTCTTCACACATTCAGAGCATTCCCTGTGTTTACTTTGATGAGACCTCAATTCTCCCTATTTACACCGAAACCCAATCAATAACTCATTTATGCATGAGCACTTGGAAGAGTTTTAAGAAGGAATTGAAATGACATAAATACATTCCATGCTGGGAACCACCATTTATTTCCATGTATGTTTCAAGCCTGGGTCCTTCATGACCGTTTATGTTGCCTAAGCAACTTCTAGACTATCTCATTTGCTCACCAGAGAACTCAAGCAAGACAAGGTAGGTATTGACAGGCTCTTACAGATGAAGAATTTGTAACTTGTGAGAGGCAAACTATGAAGCAGCAATGACAGGCAAGTACTAGAAAGTATTAGATCATTAGGAGGGATCTTATATAAGGTTTGACACTAACTAGAAGGACGAATGTCACCCATGGACTTGTGTCTTAGCATTTAATCGTGCCTTTCTTACTGCCAATTATCTCTCAGATTTGTAATAGTTCAGTACATCTTGACCATTCCCTCTGCCTCTAGCATTCTTGCCATCACATCAGGAAAACCAATTCTGTCAACCTGTCCTGGAGAAATACCACTCGTACAGTAAGGGTGGAGTATTTACATAATACATGCTCATCAGACACCAGTGCTCGCTCTTACTTTGTGCTAGATTTAAAGCATACAGCATATAGGCATGATTGCTATGTTCCCTAGTTCTTATACTGTGATGAGTTTACAGCAACCACCTATTCAGAGCCTAGTACCCCCTGGCAGGCAGTAGCCGCAGTTTATATTTTACAAGATAAAGCCCTATCACTCTGGCGTTGTACAGCTCCCAAGGATTGTTCTGCAGTCTGACATGTCCCTAAAGCTGCAGCCATACTTATTCCCATTCATTGCTTTTATATTTCATCCCCCTCCCCCAAAGAGCCTGTGTATGCTTTGCACAAGCCTAGTTCACTCTGGAACGTGGAAAAGGCTGGATCTGCGCTCCTTGCCTTCTCTTATGTAAAAATTTTCAGAAATACTGGGAAACTGGTTAATTGCCGCGTGTTCTTAATGATTCAGTTCAAATTCTACATTTTATTGGAGGGCTTCTTCAATCTTTTCTTATGCTCAACCCTCGGCTGTGTATTATTATCAAGTCTGGCATGTTAGTTTATACAAGTTTTCAGCCTGGGGCAGTTTTACTCCAAAGGAGACAAGATGTCTAGAAAGATTTTGGTTATAACAACTGGGGTGATGCTCTTGGCATCCTGGTGGGAAGAGGCCTGGGATGCTGTTTCAAATCTTGCAAGGCTCGAAAACTTGATGAACAAAGAAATGTTTGGGCATGGAAAACTTCAAGCTGATGAGTCTCCCATAGCCAGAAGTTCTGTTTTTGCTTCCTTTGAATTTACTTTTCCTTATGATACACATATGTGTGCACACGCTTGCCTGTATGTGTATCATACGCATGCCTTTGGATGCCAGAAGCGGGACATTAGACCTTATACCCTCTTGGAGGTTGATTTACAGGTGATAGTGAGTCACCATGTTGATGGCAGGAGCCAAACCTAGGTCTTCTAGACTAGCACTCCAGTGCTTTTAACTGCCAAGCCACGTGTCCAGTCTCTGAAGCTCTAGTTTATTTGATTATATCTTCAGCATCATGCTCAAAGCTGGGGCATGTTTCAGTGGTATTTTCTAAATACGTGATAGGAAGGAGTGAAGTATATACAGCTATATAAGTTGCTTAAGGTGTTTGTGAAACAATAAAGATGCAGACGTCCCTCGAGCCATTCTGACTCAGAGGTCTAAGTTTTGAGTAGGGGGGAGGATGTTGGAAGAAATGGGAATAAGGGGCAGAGAAACCACAGGAATTCAGGATGGAGGCACCAGTAACAGAAGAGGTTATCAGAAAGTGTCAGAGTCATATTTATGGTGGCCTTTCAACATCTTAATCCTTGTATGTATTAATATTTGAATATTTGTATTATAGCCAATCAAGATTGATTGTGCATACAGTTTCAATATGCAAGGTTATTTTTTTCTTTTATTAAGCTTAGAAATATAGGGTTGGGGAGATGGTTTGGTTATCAAAGTGCTTGCTTTGTAATGGGTGCGGTACTGTGTTTGACCCACAGAACCCATGTTAAAAGATGATTGGGTGTGATGCACATGCTTATATTCCAGGGCTGGGAAGTAGACAGATGGATCTTGGGCTTGCTGGTCACCCAGCTCAGCCTGGTAAATTTCAACCCAGTAAGGCACCCTCGGTTAAAAAAAAAAATCCCAGGATGGGTGGCACCTGATAAAACCTATCCAAGGTCATACTCAAGTTTCAACATGCAGCTCATAATCGAACTTCCACACACATATGCATTGCACATGCATGTACCATGCCTATACACACCTGCATGCGAACTGACCTGTGTACACACACACACACACTCACACACACACACATACACACACACACACACACACACACACACACACACACACACTTAGAAAAGAGAGAAAGAATGTGAATGTCCTGAATGTTAATCCTATAGTATTTCATTATATTGTATAGCCCAGGAGCATTCTGATTATTTAAGGGGTTCCATCTTGGCCCTTTTCCCTGCTTATCCCAAGTGTGAAAGATGGTGTAAGCAAGGCTTCCCTTTTATGACCTAAGTTATGGTGGGTAAAAGAACTTATACAGGAGCCACTTTCAACTTCTCAGGCTGATATCAAATGGAAACAGTTTTGAAGTTTAAAATAGTTCTTTAAATTTTCATGCCTTTCTGAAGTGTATTATGTTAATCAATATCATCCAGGAAGGCATCGAATTACTACCAAGAGTAGTGCTTGAAATACTGCCAAGGTTGGTACGAAAAAAAAATCCTAAATAAACCTAAAAAGCTAGAAATTTCTTGCCAGGAAGAGTCCATTTTGAAGTCACCAGTAAACAGAATCTGGGAATCCAAGATTCTCTTAATTAAATATTGTTGACTTAAATTTTGTAATAGTACACATTCCTTCCAGAGGTGGCTAAAAGTGTGAGAATGTATTCTTTCTGCTTATGGGAAAACTTACCTGATCTTTATGGCTTGACTGTGAGACTTCCCCCACAGGATCATGTGTTTGAACAATGGATCTCCAGTCCTTACACTATTTGAGGTGTGGGGTGTGGTTTGAATAAGAATGGCCCTCATATATTTGAATGTCATCAGTCATCAGGGAATGGCACTGCTTAGGATTAGGAGGTGTGGCTTTGGAGTAGGTGTGGCCTCGGAGTGGGTGTGGTCTTGTTGGAGAAAGTATGTCATTGGATGTGGGCTTTGAGGATTCAAGTGCTCAAACTGGAGCCAGTGCCTCTCCTCTTCTTGCTGCCTGGTAATCCGAATACAGAACCCTCAGCTACCTATTCAGCAGCATGTCTGCCTGCATGCCATCATTCTTCCTTCCATGTTGACATTGGACTAAACCTTTGAACTGTAATTAAGCCCCAGTTGAATGTGTTCCTTTCTAAGAGTTCCAATGGCCATGGTGTCTCTTCACAACAATAGCACACTGATTGAGACATGGGATCTTTTGGAAGTGGGACCTTTTTGGCAGGCTAAGGCAATAGAGGGTGGATCTTGGGGGTTACAGCACAGCCACACTTCCAGTCTCTTTCTGTTGTGTGTAGTTTTATGCTCTACTAGCCTTTACTCTGGGGGGTTACTGCTACCAGCCACCATCCAACCTCCCTTGAATTCTCGGATAAAAGACACACACTGTTCCTTGTCAACTTGCCTTAGGACACAATTGCTGGGCACTACTATCTCCTGCCTGGAAAATTGTGCCCTTACCAATTTCTCATCTCAGTCTCTTCCACTTGTCCTAAATTTCAGTTGCTAAAGTGCCCTGACCTGTAGGAGTGGCCTGTGTGGTTACTCAGTTTTGAGATCTCACATGGTTGCCCAGTTCTCCTCTCTCCAAAGCAAAGCGAAAATCTGTTCTTCTTTGTGTCTCTCTCTCTTCCTCCATGACCCTGAAATCCCACTACCTATACCTTCTGTCCAACAATTGGCTCAAGGCTTTCTTTACTGACAGATCAAGAACCAATTGGGGAACAGGATCTTAGCATCAGAATTGCCCCCTACAGTTTTCTGTTCTCTGCTTCTTGATTCTCTGAGACGTGAGCATGCGCTACTGTGAATTCCCACCACCTATCTCCTTCACTCACCATAACTTCTCTGGCACAGTGGACTGATATTCTCTGAAATTGTCCTGTTGCTTGTGGGTAACAATAATGTACTTGGTTTTTCCCAAAATCTATATATCCAGTACCAGTTAAGAAAAAACCTTAGCATTGGTGACCACACACCATTCTAGTTGATTATTTCAGGGACTTTATTTGTTCTGTTGCTTTGGGATGCATGCCAACTTGACTTGATAGATGATAAGTCTCCTCATAAGCAGCATGGCTGAAGTCACATTAAACTAGAACCCAACATGCAATACTTCCCTGATGTTACATTCTAAAGATTGAGGGTTTTTTTTCCCTAAGGTGTGTATGTATGTGTGTGTGTGTGTGTGTGGTACAGGTATCTGTGAAGGCCAGAGATGTCAGATGTCCCTGGAGATGGAGGTATAGGCTGTTGTAAGTCACCCAAACAAACTCCTTTTCTCTCCACATCAGCAGTATGTGTTGTGAGCTACCATCTCTCCAGCCCCACCTCACACTCTAGAATTAAAGGCTCCCTCTCTCTGAGGTTCACAGTCCTTTAATGTATGTTTTCCCCTCATGTTTTTTGTTTTAACTTTCAAGAAATGATCAGGGCTCTTATGAACAGCTGGGTTCCATACAATCTATCTCTGATGCTCCTTCCTATAAAACCATTTTAACTACAACTGTTCACAGATGATACCTGAAGGATTAGTACCAAAATTCTTTGAAATTATTTGAGTGTGTATATGTGTGTGTGTGTGCATGTATACAAATGTCTGCATGTGCCCACAGAACTCAGAAGAGAATGTAGGATCCTCTAGGGCTGGAGCTACAGGTGGCTGTGAGCTGCCTGGCATAGGTGCTAAGAACTGAATTTGGGGCTTCTTAAACCATCTCTCCAGCCCTAAGTGTTTGCACTTTTAAATATTTTTTACCACAATTAAAGTGGGTAAGCAAAATAGTTTCTAAACCCTTTCCTTTATGTTATGAAAGAACTCTTAGTTAGGGTTATAATTGATAAAACACCATGACCAAAGTAACTTGGGAGGAAAGGATTTATTTGGCTTATGCTTCCACATCACTGTTCATCATTGAATGAATCTGGACAGGAACTCAAACAGGACAGGAACCTGGAGGCAGGAGCTGATACAGAGACTATGGAGGTGTGCTGCTTACTGGCTTGCTCCTCATGGCTTGCTCAGCTTGCTTTCTTATAGGACCCAGGACCACCAGCTCAGGGATGGTCCTTTCCCATCAGTCTACTAGTTACCTGGAAACTTCTGCTCCGCCACTTGAAATTATCTGCAATAACAGGTGTGATGTCTTAGAGTATTCTTCTAGATGTTTATGGTAGGACGCCGAACAGCTATACAAAGATGACACTGTCTACTGTTGGAAGCTTATGCTTATTACCAAATGCTCTTATAAGAGAGACAAAGGGGTATTTGATATTCTTATTTGAATAAGATAGTATATATAAATATATACTTAAAGAAATACATACTTGTTTAAAAAATAGAATCCCAGAACAAGGCTGGTGAGATGGCTCAGCATACCTGCTGCAAAGCCTAGCTACTGGACCTGGATCTTCAGTACCCAGATACTAAAATGAAGAGCAAATTCCTACATGTGCATCATGGTGTGTCCATGCATGCATGTATATACACACATATATAAGAAAAAAATTTAAAGATGAATTCCAGAATAATTGGATGGTTCAGAAATATGTTTTATAACATATTATTATATTTTATTAATATATAAACATTATAAAATATTTATAAATAATAATGTGTTCTGATCATAGTCTCCCTGCCTCCCACAACTCTTCCTGGATTCAACTCTTTCCCACTCAGCCAATTTTACATCTCTTCCTCCCATATCACGACCAATTTGTGCTGTCCTTGGATATGTGTGGCCTTTCACTGGCACATGGTCAACTTACTAGGGGTACCTACTTAGAGAAAACTTCCCCTTCCTTTCTTGGCAGCTAACAGTTGACAATAGTTCCTCAGCTAGGGGTGAGCCTCTGTGGCCAGCTCCCCTCTCCATGCTGGGATTTGGTCTGTCATGGGCTTACAGAGGTCCTGTGTGTGTTGTCACAGTGTTGTGAGTTTGTATGCACAGCTGCCCCGCTGTGTCCAGTAGACACTTTTGCCTTCTAGTCATCCATCGCTTCTGGCTCTAAACTCTTTCTGTTCCTTCTTCTGCTATGATCCGCGAGGCTTTGGAGAGGGCTGTGCAGCATATATGGACTGAACGTTCTGCTGTCTCCTTTGCTCTTGCCTCGGTCAGTCATGGGTCTCTATTGATTATCATCAGCTGTAAATGGATGCTTCTTGGTTGATGGTAGAGTGATCTGGTAATCTGTGAGTTTCCTGGGATTTTTTTTTTTTGGACTCTCATCTAGTGAAGATGTCTATCAGATTCTGGGTTAAGGGCCTCCTTTCCAATCAATACCCTCTTAATCTTCATTTTCTATCTTGCCTCAATTAAAGCTTTGACAAATGTTGTTGAACATTTTTTTAAAATTAAAAAGTGATATTTTTGTGAAATATGAGACTGCAATATATGTATGTATGTATGTATGTATGTATGTATGTATGTGTGTATGTGTATATGTGTGTATGTGTGTATGTGTGTATGTGTGTATGTGTGTATGTGTGTATGTGTGTATGTAAGTATGTATTGCCCCTGGAAAGGATTAAGCATACCCAACCTTTAATGTTCCTATCTATTTTCTGCTTACATATAAAAATACAAACATTCCAGATGAGCTTTAAGTCAGGCTTCAGGCATGCTCTCTAGGAGATCAAAATCAATAAGGATTCAAATAACTCCATGACTTCAATGTCTGAAGCATTTAAAGGAGAAAATAACATGAAATTAGGTAAACTAGCAATGTTCTGAACAGAGGGTGGTTACCCAGCTCATTAAGACAGACCATTAAGTCAATAATACACCGGCTCTGAATGTTCGTTTGGGTCTCTGGCTTTACATAAGCTAATCTCTGCCTCATAATAAATTAACTATATTTTTCTTTGAAACAGTAAAGTAAACCAGCAAAGGAACAGGCAATGAGGGATCAGTGTACCCTGTCATAGGCTTCTGACCCCCTTCAGACACTTCTCAGTTTGTACAAAACCTTAAGCACTGGGCAGTGAATATTGGGGCAAATAAAGGTACAAGCCTAAATAAGTCAGCAATACTCCAGCGCTGCTTAGGGTCAGGCTAGAAAACATATGTTTCTGGGTACATATATGTTGTATGTGTGCATATGCACATATGTGTGCATGTTTGTGGAGGTCAGAGCTCTACATCTTCTGGTGTCTTTGTCAATCATGTTGTAGTAGTTTTCCTCAGCAGGGTATCTCACTGTACCTGGAATTTGCTGGTTTGGCTGGACTGGCTGGACCCCATGCCCCAGGGTTTGTCTTCAGCCCTGGGAGTCGAGGTACATGGTCTGCACCCAGTTTCTTTATTTGGGGGTTGAGACTTTGACACAGATGCCCATGCTAGCATGGGAAGCACTTTATTGACTGAGCCACCTTTCCTCTTGCCAAAAATAAAATAAATTAAATTTAAAAGTGTGTGCTCTTGTTACTACTGACTAGTGTTTGTCCTTCTGTCCAATCTTTGGAGAAGTTTGCATGATCTGATGGCTATATTAGTAATGGTAACTTACCAAGGATATAATAGGTTGGTTGGTTGACTCTCTTAATTATATAATATCTTTGCATTTATACTTGATGGTCTATGTGAAAGAACATGAATTGGGAACAGAAAAGACGAAGACAACAGACACAAAGAAAAATGTCACTGGTCATTAAGAAATAGACATACTCTTTATTTTAAAAGCACATAATGTTTATTTAACATGTAGGGTTGATCTCAGAGTTGATACATAATAGAGAAAAAAATGTTCTTTTTTCCATCCGTTCCTTGTTTTTTTTTTCTAAATAAAGATCTAGTGATAACTTCTGGAGACCAAGCATCATTTATTGTATTTTCCCCCCAGAGTTGGAAAACATGTATCTCCTTACATAATGTAAGTCTGTTCATTATTCTTGTGAATCAGAATTCTACAATCTGCATGGTACAACTGAAAACATGCTAAGCTTAGGGCTGGAAGGCAGTGGTCAAGAACAATGTCTGCTCTTGCGAAGAATGTGGATTGTGTTTCTAGCACCCATGTCAGGCAGCTCACAGCTGCCTGTGACTCATCTCCAGGGCATCTAATGCCCTCTTCTGGTGTACAGGCACAGAAACACAAAATGGAAACTTAAAAGCATCTTAAAAATTATTTAAATCTTCTGAGCTCATTTAAACTAAGAAGTATGAGGGTACTGTGGGAAGATTAGAAACTTGCAACCCATACACCATTGTCAAGAACCTGATAACTGGTCTTGACGATTCTGATTTTATAACTTTTAGAGTCTTTACAATTTGACTACATGGAAGAGAGGGAACATATCAACTTTTCTAAAACCCAAATGACTAATTACACATCTCTCTGTGAGATTGTTGATTTTTTTCACATATATATCTTTTGATTGTTGGTTTATATCAACAGTTTTTTTGTTTCTACCCTGGTGACTTGAAAAGAAATAGATCAGTTTCTGATGATATCTCAGTATAGTGTTGCTGTTTTCCAATGACTTTATTGTTTGGGTAGTCTAAATATCTTAATTTACATATGTTGTATTTCACCTAACAGTGTTTGAAAATCTGTCATTATACAAAAACTCTGCTTGCTTTCTTGAATTCATAACTACTAAGAGCAACATATTTATGATTAACGGTAGGAAATATGCTTCCAAGATGTTTTTATTTGCATTTATAGATATAATTTGCTAAAGGATTTATGCGAACACTACTCATAAATGCTCCCATCAGATGTTTGGCCATAAAACATTTCTAAATGCCACACTCCAGAGCTAATGATCTATCCATCTGAAATACTATTCCGACTCCTGTAACTGGTATAAATTTTAGAGATACACATTATATGCTTATATCTGAGGAGGTACCTGGTAACAGTAACATTGCTGGGCAGTTAGCACAACTAGAGGAGACAATGAAGGATGCTGGCCTATGAGTCAGGACGTCAGAGAGGCTAGAGGTTGACCTCCAACACGTGGATCGGAAAATTCACACACAGCCCTGAAAGTAACATATTGTACATTCAGAGTAAAAGGGGGGAACATAGAAAGAAAGCCGCACACAAGGGGATAGAATATTACCTACAACTAGGACTTTCTCCAGGAGTTGAAAGTATTGTAGAGAGATAAAAATGATCAATAGGTCTAAGCTGCCTCAATATATAGATGGTGGATGCACACTTCAGGGAACTATTTATAAATTCTTCTTTCCCTACATAAATATGGTTGCTCTAGATTAGCTCATAAAATTCCAACTCATGTTTTATCAACTGAGTACCTGATCTTTCTTATCTGGATAGTCTTTTGGATGTTTAAAGGCAGTTTAGCAGGTTTTATATGCCCCTATGTTTTGTTTTCTATTTATCTTCCCTCTTGTGTTTATTATTTACTCTACGTTATTTCCTTCATTATGTTTAGAAAAAGAAAAATCATATGCAAATAAATTGCATCAGAGCAAGAAAAAAAAAAGGCCCAGATCAAGTTCACCAGTGAAGGAAGGAAGACCGCATTTACAGGCCAGTTTAATCATAGGCTTGCAAATGCTTTTCTCTGTAGTTAGACCATTTGTATTTGCTAATCAGCACTCATCAAAATTAAGCATCCATCCTCCCAGGGATGTAGGGAGTAGGGGCCACTAGCTCCTTGGATATTTACATTTCAAAGAGATGACTAGGTTCTCTCAGAAGGACAATTCCTTGGCCATTAACTGTCCAGAGGCTGAGAGAAAATTGACAATATCCTAAATGGGGAAAGAACTGACAGATTTTCTAAAGTAAAAGTTGTACCAATAGGGATATCAGGACCTGTGCTTCAGGAGAAACCTAGCAGGAATTTAGGTAAGCTGAGGAGAACATCAAGGTCATCTTGATCAGGAATGTATTGATTTCAAATATATATCTTTATATCTGTAGAATACTGTATTATAATATTTACATGCACTCACGCACACATACACATACACACATCTATGTTCTGCATTGCAACAGTGAATAAGCATTTCACATCAATCTTTAATCTCCTCTGTACTTAATTCTATTTCGTACTTGAAAGATTCTATCATCTTCATTGAGCCAAAATTAATTAATATGTTCCTTGTACCAAGCAGTAAAGCTGCTAACAAATGGTGCCTCTTTCCAGGGTCTCTCTCTCCACTGACTCTAAGAATGCCTTCATCACCTAAATGTAACTCCAGTCACAGGTGGATGCCACCTCTCTGCAAGCGGGACAGGTGTCCACACAGTCCTGAGAGGTATATAGAGCAGTCAACGTCTATCTGTTATGTGAATTCTATTACAGACACAGTCCAGAGTGGAAGGAGACATGCATGTTACTTTTTTATAGCATTCAAATTATTTTAGTTCCCCAATAGCCCAAGGCTTTGTTCAAATCCCAGTCCTGCCCTGTCCAGGGTGATTGCAATCAACAGACATATGTGACTATTAAGGCCTTGACATGGCACAGACCCAAACTGAGAAGGTCTGTCCTTCTAAGACACTTGGCAAACATCACAAACATTATGCAATTTAAAAAGGATGTACACATATCATTGATATGGGTTTAGATATATTGAGGTATGTGTGAATATCAATTTAACATGTTTCCTCTTCTATACTAAGGCCACTGGGAAACTTTAAATAACATTAAGATTGCAACAGGTCAGCGAGACTCTAGAGAGTCAGACTTCTGAAGTTCCTGGTACCTAAGGTCTTTCTCTCCTTCATCTTGGTCCCTATTGTAAAGAGTCTTGCCTTCCGCTTCTGCCTGCCTCTCTTGTTAAAATGCCAGCCCAAATGCCAACTCCTCCCTGCAGCACAGGGTTACTTAATACTCATTTATCATTTACAATGGTTGTCTCTGTATCATCTCCTGCACATTCTAAAACATGTTCCCTCTGGTGCCCGCCTCCATCCTTTGTGGAGCCTGCTATTAAGCACACAGCAAAGCTCAACTGATATCTATTTAATGCTCTAAATTCTGGTTAAAATATCCAGTTGACAACACAGCATCTTCAATTCATCATTAAACAATTCCTTCTGTTTCATGTGGGGGATGAAGATGTCAATCTGTCCTTTCTCGGAGCTGCTTCTCTGAGTTGGAGAAATCTTGGCCTTCCCTCCTCGGCCTCACGTTGTCGTTAAGCTCCCATCAAGAGGCTGGACTGAGGAACCAGAAAAACATTGAATATTCTAGAGCATAAAGGAAAGAAGATAGTGACAGGAACTGTAGTTTTTATTGATGTGCAAGTTTTGTTTTCCCTTCACAAAGGAACTTATACAAGACCATGATTGTTCCTTCCTTGTAAACATCATGTCCAAGGGCAGGATTCTGTCCAGGTAAACTGTCGATATGCATCCTTGATAAACGAGTGAAAGCAGTCAGGGAATTCACTGGAGTGCATTTCAACCCCACGCTGACTTAAAGCAAGTACAATTTAATGGAAACATCAATGACAAAATATTTCTGTGGTCAAGGTGAAGATGTATAAATTATTAAAATTCTCCAAGGTTGTGAAGGAATAGTAAAAGCCAAATTTCAAAGAGTTTTGGGTAAATATGTTTGAAACAGTTGCCACTTGAGGGGCACGCAGGGCAGCTGGCTTTGTTCCCTGGGCGAGCATCCGGAGAATCACTGTCTCCCCCAGGGAGTGGAAAACACCACCTTGGCCTTGCACGTTGCCTGGTCTCATTACCTAGGTACACTGTACTAGCTGTATCTGAGTGAGAATGTATAAAGAATAAAGGCAGATTTTCTAGTCTGTTTTGGGCATAGGCACCAGTCCAATCTACTCTCCTTCACAACTGCCCTGCTCTGGGGTCCTGCATCTTCAGTATCTTGCGCATCTCGTGGAACCATATGGATCTCACTGCACTGCCAGGGTGAGGGACCCTGTTCAGAGAAATCTGGTCAATGCAAGCTCACTTGGCTTTCCCTAGTTTCAAAAATAGCATTAGGCCAGCATGGGCCACAACAGTTTGCTGACACTAAAGGCTGCAGGTCTTAAAAAGAACCAATATATACTTGCTTTGGGTAATGATATGTTATAGACATGTACACTCAGGAAAAAATATATTACAGAGTTTATATATTTAAAATTTTGGAGTACCTGATTGAGGCAGGATTTCTTAATCTTGACAGTGTTGGCATTTGGGGAAGAATAATTCTCATTTTGTATGGAAGGTGTTGACTTATTGACTGTCACATGTATTGTAGAATTCCTTTACAAAAATTTAATGAAATTAATTTCTATGTGTATGGGTGTTTTGCCTGCATCTATGTCTGTGCACCATGTGCATGCCTGGTGCCCATGGAGGCACCAGAAGAGGATGTTGGCTTCTCTGGAATTGGAGTTAGAGATGGCATTGTGAGCCACTGTGTGGATGCTGGGATTTGAACCCTAGTTCTCTTCAGGAGCAGCAAGTGTTCTTTACCATTTAATCACTTCTCCAGTGCTTCACCCATTCATTGTGGGATTCTGAACAGAATTCTTACTTGTCTTGTTTTTGAGACATGTTTTACTGTGTGGCCCAGGCAGGCCTCTTTGGATTCATTCCTTGGGCCCAGCCTGATCTCAAATGGAAGACTCTCCTATTTCAGTTTTCTAAGTGCTGGCTGGTTAAAAGAGTCAGTAACCATGCCTGGCTTTTAATAGCACCCTTAACCAGCACCCATGAGCTCAGTGTTTCTCAATCTTGCTGATGCAACCTTTTAATGCAGTTCCTTATATCGTGGTGACCTCCAATCATAAAATTATTTTTGCAGCTTCTTCATAACTGCATTTTTGCTACTGTTATAAATCATAATATAAACATCTGTGTTTTCTACTAGTTCTAGATGACCCCTGTGAAAGAGTTGCTCAACCCCCAGGTTGAGAACCACTTCACTAGCATTATTCACTCCCGTATTGAGACCTTGTTAACAAGAAATACCTCCAGGCATCGGTAAATGTCTTTTAAGGTAAGTTCAGACTTGCACCCAGTGGAGTTCAGTGACTGTAATGGCTAGCCTTGTTTGTCAACTTTACACTCCCAGCAGGAAGGGACCCCACCTGAAGGACCACCTCCGTCAGCTTGGTCTGTAGACACACCTGTGGGGCTTTTTCTTGATCGCTGGTTGACATGGAGGGCTCAGTCCACTGTGATTGGTACTGTTCCTAAGCATGTGGGTCTGTTGTATAAGAAAGCTGGACAAGGCAGAGCATTAAAGCTTTAAAGCAGCATTCCTTCACAGCCTCTGTTTCAGTTCCCAACTCCAGCTCTGCCCTGGCTTCCCTGACGATGAGCAGACTATAACCTATAAGCTGAAATAAGGCTTTTCCTCCTCAGGTTATTCTTAATCAGAACATTTTATCACAGTGATAAAAAAGCAAACTAGAACAGTGACACAAATGAATGCTTTAAGAATGTAATGATATGTATATGCATTTTTTCAAGGTATATAAAAATCACAACATACCCAAGTACTTTACAAAATACCTGAAATGAAACTTGAGTGCAATCAGTGTCTAGAAAAATCAAGAGGGACAATAATGGGTTTCCCAAATTATGTATTCATGCTCCAAGTATTTTTTGAATAGAATTGCTTCAAATATTATTATGTTAATTATAAAAGCACTCACCATTATAATTAAACTAAACAGTATCCAAAAAATGTATGTTGAACAACTTGAACAAGCCAGATACTATTTAAAGAGTTTAAACAGAAGTAGAGAGGGGGAAAAAAAAGGAATGTAGGTTCTCATGAAGCTTAAGGGAGTCATATCATGATTAAGTTATCATTCAAACAAATATGAAATAAATAATTGTGACTTGAACTCTGAACATAAGTTTCATAGGTATATTGTCCCAAGAAAGCAACTTATAAAAATACCAACACTGCATAAACACATAGATGTCTCACGCTGGAGACATTCATACTATTCTTTAAATCAGTGTCTACACTTGTGATATTCAAGAGACTATTGAAATGGGTCATAAGAACCAAGGGAGAGGTGATCCCACTTTACTCATGGAGACAGACAGTCTCTTGACATCAGCAAAATTGCCAACAGGGAACTATTAAGGGTCAGATGAGGATACCATAGATTGGAATAAGCAAAATCCACATGTCATATAGAAAAACATACAGAAAAACATGTATGTGTATATATGTATATATATACACACATTATATATATTTATATATACATATTTACAATATATACAATAGGGCACACACACACACACACACACACACACACACACACACACACACACACAGAATACTAACAGGTACCAGACACTTAGGGGAATGTTTAGATATTCACCCAGACACAAAAAGAAAGAAAATTTAGAAAAACTCAGAAAAAACCCCCCAGAAATTCTAATATAAAGGAACTATGTTCAAAATATATAATTATTTAAAAGTAAGTATGCATATATGCATATGTGACAATTTAATTTTAGTTAGGGTACTTTTAAGCTTTGGGCATAAATTTTCCTGGCTTGCTAGATAAGGACAAATAATTTATATATTGGTTCATAAATGTAAGGTATAAGGGTACTATTTTATTTACAGACTGCTGGCTGAGTGAGTGCTCAAATGTGCTGGAACAGGTGTCAGGACAAGGTTAAAGCTTTTCTTGGTAGATAATGAGTAATTCCTCAGTTCTGCTAGAAGTCTAAGCAGGTAGGATCAGGTCAATGGTGGGGAAAGATGATGGTCCGCAGAGCCAGGCAAGCAGAGAGTCTGTTAGCTTGTAACTGGATACTCCAGGGTGGCTACACTCTTTGGTCACTGGTTCAGGGTAGAGCAAGCCAGAAGGATCAAATCATGCTTTTGTTCTGTTGGCCACATCATTGGGCATGATTGTCATGTTTCTGCCTGACTATGAGAGAAGTTCTGTATTTAGAGAAATTTGTATGAAATTAGAGAAATTACATTCATCAAGATGTGCAATTATTGACATCTTGGTATGCTTTCTGACAGTACTTAAATGTCATGTGGTGTTTTGAAACAAAAGAGACATACCTAAATGATGATCAACATGAACGGGCTAATAACAACTACAGATAGAATGGTATGGGGAAAACCTCATGAGCTAAAAGATCTATAATGAAGAACATGGGGGAAGGCACAGAGAACTCTTACACACGAAGTATCTGCTACTGTGATTGACGGCTAGCACATCCAAAGAAGATCTTACATGCGTTTTTTTTTTTTTTTTCTTCAGAACTGACCATTTCAGATTGGATAACCAACTGGCATGCTCTTCCCTGGGGAAGACTATTTCTCTCACTCTCAGCATTCCTGAGTAGCCTTTAGTTCCTTGTGTATGGTTGAGGACTCCAGGCTATGTCTATTAGTGTCATAATTACTGAGCTGTTATGTTGCTGAGATCTTATTAGCACAGCTTCTGAGATTCCTGGGAGACACAGTCTCACAGCAAACTCCCTGTTCTTCTGGCTCTCACAGTCTTTCCACCCCCTCTTTCTCAATGATGCCTCAGCTCTGCCAGACCGATGACCAAAGGCATATTGCTTTAAAGATTTATTTAAAAGAAGAGGGTCTTTATATTGTAATTCTACTTGATAGCCTCTCTACTGGCTGCATTGCTTATTTTTGAATGTCATTCATATGTATGTATGTATTTAATCAAGTGCTACCTATTAATATTTTAAGAAAGCACAATGGTTGTATTTTGGTTACTCAGAAGAGAGACATCATGCACATGTAGCAAATGATATCATTACCACCTATTCAGAAATCCAAGTGTGTATTACTAGAAAGAAGTCCTTATTTAACTTGTTTTCTTTTTTGAGACGAAAAATTTTCAATGAGCTCAAATCCTAGCTGCATTTGGACTATCAGTTAGCACTGTGTGTTTAGAGTAATGTTCTTGTTCAGCAATTTCAGAAGGTTAAAGAAAATGTATACATTGTTCTGTTATTTTTCAAAGGGGGGGTGGTGAAGGAAATACCATCAAGGCTTGTGCAATCACAAGGAAATAATTCTAAAGAGAAAACTGGCCTTGGCTAGAGAAGGAGGAAAAGGGGGAGGAAGAGGAGGAGGAGAAGGGGGAGGAGGAGGAAGATGAAGAGAAGGAGGAGGAGAAAGAGGAAGAGGAAAAGGAGGAAGAAGAAGAGAACTAAGATATAAGATAAATCTATATTTTTAAAAATCTAGCCAGATTAGGACTTAAAAATACAGCCCTTTTATATATTGTAAGGCTACTGATTTTTGCGTATTAATTTTGTATCCTGCTACTATGGTGGACATGTTTACCAGCTATAAGAGTTTCCTGGTGAAAAATTTTGGGTCACTTATGAATACAAATCGTATCATCTGCAAATAATGATACTTTGACACCTTTCCTTTCTATTTGTATCCCTTCAGTCTCCTTTAAGTGCTACTGGGCAGTGGTGGCGCACACGTTTAATACCAGCACTTGGGAGGCAGAGGCAGGCAGATTTCTGAGTTTGTAGCCAGCCTGGGCTACAGAGTGAGTTCCAGGACAGCCAGGGCTACACAGAGAAACCCTGTCTCGAAAATTAAAAGAGAGCGAGAGAGAGAGAGAGAGAGAGAGAGAGAGAGAGAGAGAGAGAGAGAGAGAGAGAGAGAGAGAGAGAGTTCAAGTGCTGATTTTAGAAGCTGGAAAAGTTTTCGGAGGTTTCATCTAATCTCAAGATGGAGACTGCTGGAAACAAGAAGTAGAGCAAAGAAGAGCCGAGGGAAGAAGTGGAATGGCAGATATCTAGTCAATTGAGCACGTCTTCTGCAAAGACTAAAGCAACGGGGGAAAAAAACCAAAAACAGTCAGAGAAAGATAACGGTTGCAAACTAAAGGAGGAAAAAACAAAAACAAAAACACAAGACATTGCGACGCCAGGACACACTTGTAGGAAGGTACCAGTTCCTCCTCTTCTAAAACATCTGCCCCCAGTGAACCTGATTCACTGGGGGTGTTTTGTGAGCATGGTGCCAGCAGAAGCAGCTGAGCAGCAAAGGCCAGAAATTAGATGCTTCTAAACGACTCCTTGCAGGGGCTTTCCCAGATCAAATGCCCAAGTTGAAGAATGTTCCTGGCTCAGCCAGGTTGAAGACATCTCACAAAAAAAAAAAAAAAAAAAAAAAAAAAAAAAAAAAAAAAAAAAAAAGACCACACCGGGGGAGGAATCTCAGGTGACAGTTCCCCTTGAAATCATACCTATTTCAGAGGAGCAGATGTCTGTCCTCGTTGAGCCTCCTATGCTCTATGAGGAAGTCAGCACCACTGTGGTGACTACACCTGCCACTGAGGCTGTGTAGGTATCTTGGGCCAGAGTTGCATCCAGGGCTAAGAAATTCGAGTCAGTGCCGGCCAATGCATTATCGGAAGTCAACGGGGAAATGTGGTGTGTGGTTCATGGGACAAGCCTTCCTGGGAACTCACGTGGTTGGCTTCTGCTATAGTTCCATGCTTAACAAGCCTGGGTACCCAATAAGAAAGGGAAAGCGACTGCCCTCTTCCTGCTTCCGGCCTGCAGATTTCCACCCCCACACCAGGAGGACAACATGCTGTGCCCCAAATGTGTTCATAAGAATAAGGTCTTAATTAAGAGCCTTGAAAGATAAAGGACAGATCTCTTAAGTCTGTGCTAGCTGCTGGCATCACTCACTCTTGTGGTGTGATCTGCAGAACTGCAGGTGACACTGAGACTGATGGAAATCCACATCTCTGCCTTTGAAAGTACTTTTCTCACCCAGAAATTATGGGATATTGTAAGTTAGTTGATGCTTAAGGAGAAGCAGTTTAGAAAAAAGCCAGTGAGGCCGCCTCTGCTCATTGTGATGACTAAACACTGGAGTGGCCTCTTACTCTTGTGTGAAGATAAAAAAGTGTCCCATATGTTTTGCTGTAGGTAGGTACTGGGCTAGGAGTATGACATCTCCAGATACAACGGTTGCTAGGCTTGTCACCAGCAATGGGGTCATAGCTAGTTCAGCGGTCAGCTGTAAAGACAGCTTATACCTGTAGCCTCTGCATGCCCTCTTCCCTGGGTTGTAGTGTGTTGGTAGTGTTTAGTACTTGGGTTTGCTTTCTGCTGTTGTAAAATATTACACTCAATCTGACTTGTGGCTTTTGAGTGCTCTATTGAATAGACTTGGAGAGAGTGGACAACCTTGTCTTGTTCCTAATTTTAGTGGAAATGCTTTGAGCTTGTCTCCATTTATGTTGATGTTGTGTGGCAGCTAGATGTAAATCATCTCTATTATTTTGAGGTATGTTCCTTGTATCCCTAATCTCTTGAGGACTTTTACTATGAAGGCCAGTTGGAATTTATACAAATGACAGACTGAAAAAGGAATTAGGGAAACAGTACCTTTTACAATAACCTCAAAAAAAAATACCTTGGGGTAGCTCTAACCAACGAAGTGAAAGAACTGTATGAAAAAAGACTTTTATGTCTTTGAAGAAAGAAATTATAGAAAATATCAGAAAATGGAAAAGATCTACCCTGCTTATGAATTGGTAGGATTAATATAATAAAAATGTCTATCCTACTAAAAGAAATCTACAGATTCAACACAAATCCCCATCAAAATTTAAACATAGTTATTTATAGAACCTGAGGGGACAATTTTAAGATACACACAACACACACACACACACACACACACACACACAACAAGATAGCTAAAACAATCGTGAACAATAAAGGAACTGTTGCCGGTATCACCACTCCTGATCTCAAATTGTACTACAAACCTATAGTAATAAGAACAGTACAGTACTGGCATAAAAAAACAGAGATGTTGATAAATGGAATAAAATTGAAGACCCAGACTTAAGTCCTATGGACACCTGACTGATAGAGAAGCTGGAAATACACACTTGGAAAAGGTAGCATCTTCAACAAATGGTGGTCATCAAACCTTGGTATCTGCATGTAGAAAAGTGCAAACAGATCCATACTTATCACCCTACATAAAACTCAACTCCAAATGAATGGGCATACTTTGAACCTAATAGAAGGGAAAGTAGGGACTAGTTGAACTCATTGGCATAGGAAAAGACTTTCTGAACAGAAAATCAATTGCATAGACACTAAGAACAATTAATAAATAGAACCTTGTGAAAAGCTTCCATATGGAAAAGGATACCATCTTTTTTTTTTTCTTTTTTGATGGGTATTGTGTTGAATCTGTAGACTGAGTTTGGTAGGATGGCCATTTTTACTATGTTAACTCTAGAGACCCATGATCGTGGAAGATCTTTCCATCTTCTGATACCTTCTTCAATTTCTTTCATCAAAGACTTGAAATTTGTATCATATAGCTCTTTCACTTGATTGATTAGCGTTGCCCCAAGATATTTTATATTATTTGAGTCTCTTGTTAGGTGTTGTTTCCATGATTACTTTCTCAACTCATTTGTAAAGAGGAGGGCTACAGATTTGTGTGAGTTAATTTTTTTTTTTAAATCTACACACTTTGCACAAAGTATTATCACGTGTAGGAGTTCTCTGGTGGAGTTTTTTGGGGTCACTTTTGTATAATACCATACCAACAGTAAGTAATGATAGTTTGACTTTTTTCTTTCTAATTTGTATCCCTTTGGCTTCCTTCAGTTGTCTTATTGCTCCAGCTGAAACTTCAAGCACTATATTGAGTAGGTATGTAGAGAGTGGACAGCCTTTCTTGTCCACCTTTTAATTTGATGTTAGCTATAGGCTGTTTTATAAGCTGCTATTATCATGCTTTGGTATGTCCCCTGTATTCCTAACCTCTCCAGGAATTTTATTATGAAAGAGTATTGGATTTTGTCAAAAGCCTTTTCTGTATCTAATAAGATGATTATGTGTTTTTTTCCTTTCAGTTTTTTTATCTGGTGGATTACATTTACTGATTTTCATATGTTGAATCATCCTTAGGATGTTGCCTATGTTGCATGATTCATATGTTGAATTTCTGGGATGAAGCTTACTTGATCATAGTGGATGATGTTATTAATGTTCTTGGATTTGGTTTACAAGTAGTTTATTGAGAACTTTTGCATCTATGTTCATAAGGAAAATTGGTCTGTAATTTTTTTGTTATTGTTGAATCTGTATGTGACTTGTGTATCAGGGTAACTTTGGGATCATAAAATGAATTGGGCAATGTTTCCTCTGTTTCTACTTTGTGGAACAATTTGAGAAATATTGATGTTAACTCTTCTTTGAATGTCTGGTAGGATTCTGTCCTGAAACCATCTGGTCCTGGGATTTTATTTTGTCTGGGAGACTTTTAATGTCTGCTTCTAGTACACTTCTGGTACACTAGGGGATACAAGTCTATTTAAATTGTTTATTCAATCTTGATTTAACTTTGGTAAGTGGTACCTATCAAGAAAAGTATCCATTTCTTTTAGATTTTCCAATTTTGTAGAGTTCGTGTTTTAAAATATTTCCTTATTATTCTCTGGATTTCCTCAGTGTCTGTTTTTAGGTTCCTATATTTTTGTTTCAGATTTTGTTAGATTTTTCTTTTCTGTCTTTTAGTTAATATGGATAGGGGTTTGTCTATTTTGTTGATTTTCTCAATGAACCAACTCTTTATTTCATTGATTCTTTGTATTGTTCTTTTTGTTTCAGTTTCATTGATTCCAGCCCTCAGTTTGATTATTTCTTTCTGTCTAGTCCTTTTTTGGTACATTTACTTCTTTTTTTTTCTAGAATAGTGATTCTCAATATGTGGGTTGCAACCCCTTCAGGGTGTTGAGTAATCTTCTCACAGAAGTTACCTAAGACCATCAGAAAACACAGACATTTGCAGTATGATTCCTAACAGTAGCAAAAATTATAATTATGAAGTAGCAACAATAATTTTACAGTTCAGTATCAGCACAACATGAAGAACTATATTAAAGGGTTACAGCATTAAGAAGGTTGAGATCCACTGTTCTAGAGCCTTCAACATGTGCTGTTAAGTCTCTAGTATAAGCTCTCACTAATCTTATTATGAAGGCACTTAGTGCTATGAATTTCCCTCTTAGCACTGTTTTCATTGTCCCATAAAATTGTGTATAGTGTGCAAACATTTCATTGAATTCTGGAAAGTCTTCAATTTACTTCTTATTTTTGTCTTGATCCATATTTTCATTCAGTAGAGAGCTGTTCAGTTTCCTTGTGTTTGTAAGCTTTCTGTTGTTTCCATTGTTGTTGATATCCAGCTTTAATCTCTAGTGGTCTGATGGGATGCGGGGGTTTATTTTAATTTTCTTGTGTCTGTTGAGACTTGCTTTATGTCAGAGTATATATCAGTTCTACAGAAAGTTCCATGAGGCTCAGAGGAAAAGGTATATTCTTTTGTTATTGTATTTGAGTGAGATGTTTTGTAGATATCTGTTAGGGACATTATGATTATAACATCTGTTAGCTCCAGCATTTCTCTGTTTAGTTTTTGTCTGGAAGATATATCTACTGGAGAGAATGAGGAACTGAAGACTCCCACTATCAGTGTGTGAAGATCAATATGCGATTTAAGCTGAGGTAGCGTTTCTTTTACAAACTTGGGTGTCCTTTTATTTCAGGCATAGATGTTAAGAATTGAAATGTCATGATAGTGGAGTTTTTTCTTTTGATGAGTATGTATATCCTTCCCTGTGTCTTTTGATTAGTTTTAGTATGAAGTCTATTTTGTTAGATATTAAAATAGTTATACCAGCTTGCTTCTTAGGTCTATTTGCTTGGAATACCTTTTTCCCAAACTCATCCTGAGATAATATCTATCCTTGATACTGAAATATTTTTCTTGGGGGTGGTAGAAGGATGGGTTCTGTTTTCACATTCATTCTGTTAGTCTGTGTCCTTTTATTGGGGAATTGAAAACATTGTTACTGAGAGATATCAATGACCAGTGATTGTTAATTCCCTTTTTTTTAATTGTTGGTGATGGCGTGTGTGTGTGTGTGTGTGTGTGTGTGTGTGTGTGTGTATGCTTCGTTTCTTCTGTTTTTGCTGGTGTGAGATTATTATCTTCTGTGTTTTCATGGCTATAGTTAACCTTCTTGAGTTGGAGATTTCCTTTTAGTATCTTCTATAGGGTTGAATTTGTAGATAGATACTATTTAAATTTGACTTTATTATGAAATATGTTATTTTATCCATCTATGGTAATTGAAAGTTTGCTGGAAATAGTAGTCTTGGCTGGTGTCTGAAGTCTCACAGAGTCTGCAGCACATCTGCTCAGGCTCTTTTGGCTTTTAAAATCCCCATTGAGAATGCAGGTGGAATTCTAATAGGTCTTTTTGTGTTACTTGGTCCTTTTCCCTTGCAGATTTTAATATTCTTTCTTTGTTCTGTATGTTTAGCGTTTTGATTATTATGTGGTGAGGGGCCTTTTTTTTATCTGGTCCAATCTATTTTGTGTTCTGCATGCTTCTTGTACCTTTATAGACATGTCCTTTAAATTAGGAAAGTATTTTCTGGGTCTTTGAGCTGGGATTCTCCTACTTCCTTTATTCCTATTATCATTAGGTTTGGCCTTTGCATAGTGTCCCAAAAGTTTTGGATGTTTGTGTCAGGGATTTTTTAGATTTAATGTTCTTTTTTGTCTTATGAATCTATTTCTTCTATTGTATCTTCAGTGCCTAATTTCTCTCTTTTATCTCTTGTATTCTGTTGATGAAGCTTGCCTCTGTTGTTCATGTTCCCATTCCTGTTTTTCTTTTCTAGAATTGCCTAAATGTGTAGGCAATTTATTATTATTATTATTATTATTATTATTATTATTTCTATTTCCATTTCCAGGTCTTAAATAGTTTTATTAGTTTCTTTAAGGTATCTATTAATTTCCTTTAATTGTTTGGCGTTTCCCTGGAATTCATTAATGGCTTTATCCATTTCCTCTTTTAGGGCCTCTATCATCTTCATAGAGTTGGTTTAAGGTATTTTTCTTCTGCTTCAGCTACGCTGGAATGTTCAGGGCCTTCTGTGTTAGGAGAGCCAGACTGTGGTAAGGACATGATGCCTTGGCTGTTTTTGATTGTGTTCTGACACTGGTACCCAGGCATCTAAGCTTGTCGTGATTGTAGGTCTAGATGCAGATTTCTGGGTTTCTCTTTGTTGGGTGGATGTTTTGTTCTTTGTTTTCTGTTTTCTCTCTAATTTTCAAAGTGTACTGCCAGTTTTAGTGGCCTGCTTGAGTGATCATAGAGAATTCTTGATGTTGGAGGGTGAAGAAAAGTGGTCACAGGGAAGATGGTCTGTGGGATCACAGGAGGCATGGGCAGGGGGAAAGGAAGACTGAGGCTGGTGTTTTGTTGCAGTGCTGGGGGCTACCCTCAGGATTGGGTCTAGGGACAGAGAGAGTGCAGAAGGTCCACGCACAGCATACCTGGTCTTCTGAATGTACTTTTTAAAATGTGCCATTATAGGGAGATATTATTGGAATTATGTTTTGTATGATTGATGGATTTGTCTGCATCTGTTTCATATTGCCCGATGCACTCTGGAACAATTCTAAGTCTTAAATAATGCTTCCTCTGGTCACAAAGTTTCCTCCTTTACCTAATCAATACTTATGCCCTGGACAGAATTTAGAGTCACTTTTTTGGAAAGCATGCTGTGACCCTTAGAGCCCAGTGATGTCCCCAGCTAGGGCATTTTAGCACACTTTATACTTTTTCTTTCCTATGCTTATCACTCTTTCTAATGAAAGGGTTGTGTTTGGTGTGATTTATTGGTCTTACCTGATTCTGATGGCTGAAACAGAAGGTTTTCAAAGGCATCTATTCAGTCAATGGATGTGCACATATACATGCTGTCTGGAGTAAGCCATAAGAAGATGCTGGAGATCGTCTGGTACGACTTAAGGATCACCTTTTCCTTTTGTGTGAGAAGAACTCAGTGACTTGCAATGGTGTTTTGGAGTCTGTTTTGAACCTCCAGAATGAATTGGGAGCAACAGAAACTGGGTGATCCTGCCCCTATCCAAATGTAGCTTAAGTTTTAAAATAAGACCTCAGTGTTGGCTAGTTTTCTGTCAACTTGACATCAGCTAGAGTTAATTGGGTAGAAGGAACCTCAACTGAGAAAAAGCCCCCACCAGATTGACCTATAGGCAAGCCTGTGGTGTATTTTTCTTGATTGATGTGGGAGGGCCCAGCTCACTGTGGGTGGTGCCACCCCTGGGTGAGTGGTCCCGGATTCTATAAGAAAGGTAGGCTGATCAAGTCACAAGGAGCAAGCAAAGTCACACTATGGCTTCTGCCTCAGTTGGCGACTTCAGGTTCCTGCCTTGAGTTCCTGCCCTCTTAGGATGATGGACTCTAGACTGTAAGATGAAGAAGTCTTTCTGCTTCCAGTTGCTTTTGGTTATAGTGTTTATCACAGTAATAGAAGCCCTAAGTAAAACAGCCTCAAACTTAAACAAGCAAACAGAAACGCAAATCATGCTGCTACTAGACTAGTGTGTCCATAGGCTTCTCTGGTGTCGAATGGAATGCAGAAAGAAACTGGGATTGCATTAACTCATGATAGTGGGAGTTGGATTTTTCTAAAGAAGAATTAAAATGTAAAATTATAGGTGTGGGGCCTAAAGTGGAGACAGATAGGGTTTGCAATGTAGTCCAATTCTAGGAATCCTTGTGGTCTTTGTTTCTTCTTCTCTTCTCTGTAAACAGTCACATTAAAATACAGCATTGAGCTTCCTTCTCTGTCTACCATTTCATTTAGACTTTGCTAACCCATCCGTGAGCCCTCTCCTTGCACCCAGTCTTTCTCCTCCTAGTAGATTGAAGAACTGAGTACAAGGTTGTGAAACAATTGTATGGTGCCAACCTCAGGAAGATCTTTGATCCACACTGGCCCAAGTTAAAGTCATCAGAGACACAAGTATGAGTTGTAGAGATATAAACTCAGGGCTGGCAAAGATGTGGAAGAGGATTCTTGGTGAAGGGAAAGGATGTTAGATAAAAGATGGGTCCTCCAGGACTGTGAGGATGTGAGGAGATTAAGGCATAGAGGATGTACTGAGGAGATCTGGGCAGGCTGTCTGTGGAAGGCACTTGAATTTCATTTGGTAATCAAGGGGTCAGCTGTAGTTTCTGAGCACCTGCAGATTCTGTTCTATTCAGAAAGATCATTCAAGAGTTGGTATGGCAGAAAGCTAGAGTCAGTTTCAGCATCAACATTTTAAGATCGAGAAGAGCTGGTTTCTAGCTGGGTGTGGTTATGCGTGCCTGCAAACCTTGGACTTGGAAGGCAGATGCAGGAGGAACAAGAGTGTGAGCCCAGCTGGGGCTACATAGCAAGATCTGATCTCAAGAGCGGACAGATAACCCAGTGGCACAGACTTGTAGTTGCTGCTACTTCAGAGTCTGAGGCAGTGAGATCCCTAGTTCAAAGCCTGCATGTACCACAGGGTGGGTTCAAGACCTGTCTGGAAAACTTAGTATGACCCTGAGTTAAAACAAAAAAGAGAACACAAAAGTCTTGGGACACAGCTGAAGGGTAGAATGACTGCCTAGCATGTGGGAGATACTGTGTGGCAGGCCAAACAGCAAAACCAGAGCTCAGACACACAAAAACAAAAGGTTAAAACTAAAACAGAGTGCCTAATTTTCCCACACATCTTTCTCCTATACTTTTATCTGTTTTTGTTCGAGACAGGGTGTCACTGTGGTCCTGGCTCGCTGAACTCACTGTGTATTACAGATTGGTCTAGAACTCTGGGCAGTCCTCCTGCCTCAGCCCCATAAATGCTATGATTGTGTGTGTGTGTGTGTGTGTGTGTGTGTGTGTGTGTGTGTGTGTGTGAGACTATGCTAGGCAAGAGTGTGACTTTTCTATTATTTTGTGCTCTATCAGTTGATTGATTTTATTATTGAAATACAATCAATAAAACTATCAGCTTAGATAACACACCAGGGTTTGAAGGGGCATCTGATATAGTCAAGCGTTACCTTAAAATAGTGTTATTATTTCATTTTTTATTTTATGTGTCTATCTATCTATCTATCTATCTATCTATCTATCTATCTATCTATCTATCCATCTATCTACCTATCTATCAAGAGACAGTTCTTTCCCTCTATCATGTGAGTCCTGGAAATTGAACATTTGTTCAATTGTCCATGTTTGGTGGCTGACACCTTTACCTGCTGAGCCACTTCATCAGCCCCAGGCTTTCTTCAAGGGCACGTTTTGTAAGTTTAAAATACTGAAAAATAATTGCTACCAACTTTGGTGCAATAGGAGAAAGATAATTTTGCATTTCATCATTAGTTAGCACTAAGCTGAATAGCTGAACCAACTATAATGATAAAAAGAGACTTGTTAGGAAGGTTGAAAAGTGAGAGGTAAAGGGTGTGTGCATATGTGTGCATGCATGCACATACACACACACACACACACACACACACACACACACACACACACACACATGCAAGTGTGTCTTATCTGCTACCACCAAAACCCATTTTACCAGATTTAAAAAAAAATCTAAATATTGTATGTACATTAATTTTGCTAGCTAGCAGAACTTTTCCCAATAATTGCTCCATGAGAGTTAAATGCCAGGTCAGCAAACTCGCCTCACATGTTCAGTTGATCTGCTATTATGCAAGATTATGCAGTTTCTGTTAAGTGGTTCTTAGAGGCTTACAGAACAGATGAACTTTGTTCTGAACGTGGATTAACTTCCTCACCACTTTCTAGCCTCATTTAGCCTTTTTAGTGTGAGGGTAGGTGTGTTCAACTAATATTTGTATTTGATTTAAATAGTGAGAAAATTAGTGCTATTTCATTTGATTTATTTGAAGAACTGAAGCCACAGAGGTTTTTGATACTAGTCATGGTTTGGAGTAGTGTGTGTGTGTGTGTGTGTGTGTGTGTGTGTGTGTGTGTGTGTGTGTTACTGAATAGTAGCAGGTGATAAGGATTATTTCATGTCACATAGACATTTCTTCTGAGGATCCAGGTATTTGTTCAGGGAGATGAATGAGTGAATTGAAAGATTCACTATAGGGCAGTGAGATGGCTTGTTGAGTAAAGGAACTTTATACTAAGCTGACTTTGATCCCTCAATCCATCCCGGGACCCATATGTTGGAAAAAGAGATCTTTCTGTATGGGACAATTGCATGGATAATAATGAAATGCTTATAGCCAATGTTTAATAACAATTGATGAAATCACAAAAAAATCTGAATCTCACCATTCATAAGTATTGTTCATTCAAATACTGTGTTGGATGCTGGATTTGGTAGCACACACTTTTGATCCTAGTACAGAGGCAGGAGGCGGGGGCAGGGGGCAGGGGACAGGGGGTAGGGGGCTAGTTAGGGTTCCAGGCTAGCTGGGACTATATAACAAGACCCTGTGTCAAAGTCATTTGTCAAGCAGGTGACTTCAGCAGTTGGTGTCTATCTGTTATACCACTGACTGGTTGCTCTCAAAATAGGGTTTCCTAGAGCAGAAACAGGGGCACCCTCTGGGAACTTCTTAGAAACATAAACTTGGGGAGCCCACTCAAGCCCAGAATCTGGCCCAAAGTCTAGAAATCCTTGTGCAGATTCCGTGATCATGACTTTGGTGGTGAAGGTTCACAGCTATACCGAGGAAAAGTGAGGAACCTTATGTGAGACTGTTGAGTTACGTTTGGTCATCTGTCCAGTCATTCCCTGCTTACATTTCTGATAATGCCTTCCTCCTCTTCTGTCCCCCTTTCTCTCTCCTTCTCCCTTCCTTCTTCTGTCATCACTCTTTCCCTCTCTTGCATAAGTTCCATTTATTTGTGTTTTTATTCCTTAATCTCTCCCAGATAACGGTCTCACTAATGCGTTGCTCCATGTGGAGAATCTATTAACTTTTAAGATAAAAAGTTCATTTGCTAAAATTTCCCCATATGTTCAGACTCATAAAATGCTTGGTCTCATTGCTGCGATACAAACGAGAGACTTTCTTTTTCACTCAGTTTGCTCTAACTCTAGGAATGATCTTCTGGTCCCAGATAGATTTTTAACACAGCATGTTTGGGGCGGGCTTTATGAAAATCTAGAACCTTCCATGGTAGATGTCATTACAGTGGTCATAGGTGTATATAAAATTCTAAGCCAAAAGATTTTAAAATTTAAGATTTTAAAGTGTGTTCATTCTTAAAGGCAGCTGGAAAGACTGGCACATTTCCATGTCATATAAAATATGCACATTAATATTTTCATGCATTCACTCCCTCAGCCCTGAGATGTAGGTCCTGTGATTATTCTTGCTCTCCACATAAGTCTATTGAAGTATTCATTGCAACAGAATTGGAAAAATATGAAACATTTGAAACTCAGGGTCTAGAGAGACAGCTCAGTGGTTGAGAGTGCTTGCTGCTCTTCCAGAGAGTCTCAGCTGGTTAGATTCTCAGCACCCACATGGTGGTTCACAACTCTCTGGAACTCCAGATCCAGTGGTTCTGAGCCTCCTTCTGGCCTCCTCAGGTACTGCATACACATGGCGCAGGCAAATATGTATATATATATATATGTGTGTGTGTGTGTGTGTGTGTGTGTATACATACATATATGTTAAAATAGTAACATTTACACAGTTATTATTTAAGTTGTATTTATCATACAAGATTATAACTAGACTAGATTAATCAAAAGTTTAAAAATATTTTAATTACACTACTTTATTTGCATGTATTTTTATATATGTACATTTACATATCATAGCATGCACATGAAAGTCATACAAGGTTATATGTATCATCTTGGCCAGCTAACCAAAGGTTTTTTAGTGAAATAAATATGAATCATTTTTTGTGTGTTTAACCTGTATAAAATTCTCACATAATCTAACATTATGCCATTTTAAATGGTGTTTCCTCAACAGAAGTTTTAGACTTTGAATGTTTTACAATATTACCTTGCTTTTAGTTAAGTAATTATTTAGAAATATTATTCGCATCCTAACAAACTGCAGTGATGGTGTTGTGAATTTGGAGCCTCTTCCAGGTGAGGGAGTTGATTTATTGGTTGGCAGCCTCTTGTTTTCGTGCATTCTACTCCAGCTGATTATTTCGTAAATGTTGCCAAACTATAAATTTATTACTTCAAAGATCAGTATGACACAAAAACACATTGAAGAATAAGAAAGTAGAGCCCTGAAAATTAATTCATCCCATCCCATTAAAGCTAATCAGAATTTAAAAATAATTCAGGAGATGGTGTCTACTTCCTATCATTATGTGAGCTTTGACTTTACCAAACTCACAGAGAGCTTCATTTACTCCTGACAAAGGCTTCACCTATCCAAGCAGCCACGTAAGGGAAATAGGAAGCCCTTAGTTTGTCTTCTTATTTTCTAAAAAGACTTTTTAATATATAAACTGAGATTTTTACCACAAGATATTCCTCATAAAAAACAATTTAGTAGAAGTTGATACTTTCTATATCAAAATATTGGAGTTGTTTGGAAGTTTTAAGAAGGTTGAGCTAATGTAAAGCAACAGTAGGAAATCTAAGCTTTCACAAACATCTACAGAACAGAGCAGAAACATAACATTGGATGATGATTCCCTTTGTGGGAAATGTAACACATTGACATGTTGGTAGCATCCTGGTGCCAGATAAAAGGAGACAGGCACACTGATTCTACGGGAAGAGCAGGCAAAACTCAGATATTCTACACACACCGGACCCTCTTCCCAGAAGACAAATAAACAATTTTATTTGTAAGTAGTCTATTCCTGGCACAGTGGTTAAAGGCACTTCTACAAAGCCTGACACATCTTAGGAAGTGCATGGTAGCAAGATAGAACTGGCTTCTACAGGTTGCCCTCTGAACTCTATAGCCTTGGCCCATGCCTCTCTACAAACTCTATAAAGGTAACCAAATTAATATATAACCACTATATAAATTAAATATATGTGCATTACATATAATATGTATATGAATTATATATACCCATAAGAGTTAAATTGATCCCACACATTCAGAGGAATAGTCTCTATTGGATAAATAATCTATAGAAGGAGTGGATAGTCAAATATATAAATATATACATTTTTGCTCTCTAAAACTTCACCCTGTCTTGGTTTATAATCAGTCCCTGACAAAAAGCAGAGGGTTACTTACCAATATGGCTGCTAGAAGGGGCCGCACTTCCCTCCTTGGCTGTCTGGTAGGTAGCACGTGGGCATGTAGCCAAGGTTTGGTTGGTGGCTTGCTTCCCGCCTAGCTCTGGTACTTCTGAGGCTCACTCAAGAGAAACAAGCAGCTCTTAATTATCTCCTATGGCCAGCTTTGGATTCTGTTTCATTTTCTAACCTGTGTTCTTGAGAATCCTGTGGAGTCAGCATTATATATATTGCTTTTGGTGACCAGCATCAATTTCTTTTGTTTGCAACCAAGACTTTTCATTTTGAAAAATATTTGCATATATTTCTTAAGGGTTTACTATAGTTTTAGTAACATGCAGATGTTGCAGTTTTATTGACTAAGGAGAATCATGGTTTATGCCTCTAAAAATTTACAACCTCCAGCAGGAGGTGACTCAGTATGGGAAGTGCTGCATACACAATGATAAAATAATCTGAGTTTCAATATGCACATTAAGAAACCAAAAGATTACACAGAAGTTTGAAGAGTCTCAATAAAGTACCAGGGAATTTTCACATATGGTAGTCTAGATCTTATTGGAAAAATTTGCAAAATAATCTTATGTGTGTGTATGTGTGTGTAAAGTTTTGTTTAAAACTTAAACACAACCTTCTCCAAGATAGACAATCTGAACATTTTATTGAGAATCATGAACTGCCATCTTCAGAGAACAAGCATTATTGGAAAAGGGTTTCAAACCAAGATACAGGGGCCAGAAACACGGCTCAGCTGTTAAGAGCAAGTACTTCTCTTTTTCTAGAGGACCAAGGTTCGGTTCTCAGCATCATCCATGTCCAGCAGCTCACAACCACCCGTAGCTGCAGCTCCAGTGACATGGCATGCTCTCCCTCTTATGGCCTGCATGGACACTACACAGTACAAATGTTAACATGCCTGCAGGCGTGTGCATGTACACACACACACACACACACACACACACACACACAATTTTGGGAAAATTAACAGATAATGACTGACTTTTTCCAATTAAAAATCTATCCACCAGGGCTAGAGAGAGATGGCTCAGTGGTTAAGAACCCTGTACTGCTCTCTAAAGGGATCCATGTTCAGGGTCTATCAGTCATGTTAGAAGGCTCAGAATCACTTGAAACTCCAAGCTCCAGGGGTTTCAATGCCCTCTCTGGCCTCCATGAGCACTGTACTCACTAGCTCTTAAACTTACAGAGAGATATACCTGCATACTTAAAAAACAAAATAGACCTTAAAAACAAATTCCTTCTTTATTTTTTCTTTTTTTGATCTTTTCTTCATTTATTGGGTCTCGGTGATGATTTTATCAGATTTGTTTTGGTTTTTGTTCACTGTTTGTTTGTTTTTTTTTTGATATTTTCTTTATTTACATGTAAATTTCTCCTTTCCCAGTTTCCCCTCCAAAAAACAAACAAACAAACAAACAAAAACAACAAGAACAAACCCCTGTTACCTCTCCCCTCCTCATGCCTGCCACCCCACCCTCTCCCACTTTTTGGCCCTGGCATTCCCCTACATTGAGGCACAGAACCTTCACAGGGCCGAGGTCCTCTCCTCCTACTGATGATCGAATTTGTAATTCTCTACTATACACATGCTGCCAGAACAATCAGATCCACCCCAATGAGGGAGTTAGAGAAAGAACCTATGGAGCTGAGGGGTTTGCAGCCCCTTAGGACGAACAACAATATGAACTAACTAGTACCCTCAGAGCTCCCAGGGTCTCAACCACCAACAAATCCCTTTTTATGTATACAAGCGCTTTCCTGTTTTAATTACTAGTGACTTAAGCTGCCGAAACACTGGAAATTCAATTTTCCAATTGTGTTGATGACTAAGTGCATAGGTTAGGCTACATAACCTATGTTCCTGCTCAGCAGTAGCCTGAGCTCCTACCAGGATCAAAGAATGGGGTGGTTTTAGGGTGCTTTCTTCCACCATGAACTCTAAGTGTAACGCAGTTTCTGTGCATATGTAGCCAGGAGGCAACTGTTTGTTTCTGTAAACTTAATGTTAAAATAGGTTCTAACCTCCAACTTTGAATCCAGACCTCATTGCATATTTACAAACATGAATATTTCTGGCCTCAACCCTTGCAGAGAAATAACTGCTTCATGGAGATCCCAGTAGGAAGAATGCTGGCACCTTATGAATTTGATTATTTCATCTATAACTGGAGGTAGGAATATATCATGGTTCTACCCAGAATAATGTCACACATTCTTATTCTTTAACAGGAATAAGAAAACATCATTGTCTTAAACATGATGCAATGTCACAGCATCTTCAATTATGGCACCACAGGGACAGCTCAGTGGGTAAGAGGTCTTGCTGAGCAAGTACAGGAGTTGAATTTGGATCCCAGCCCTACTAAAAAGCCAGGTGTGGCTGTGCGTATGCTTGTAACCCCAATGTTTTGGGGAGGTATTAGAAACAAGGGGATCACTGGGATCTTTGGCTGTCAGCCTAGCTCCTGGTTCTGTGAGAGACATTTTCTCAAAATGAATGAGGTAGAAAAAGAGACCAGAACATCCAAAGCCTTCCTCTGGCCTCCTCCAGGTACGACACCACCGACCTGTGTGCAGATGCTCCTTACATGTATGCTGTATTGACATAGATATACACATTTACACACATAGGAAAGTTACATGGGAACAGACAACTTGGATGTAGAAGGGAAGCTATTTTAAAGAGTATACATTATAGTGACATGTACACACACACACACACACACACACACATCAAGGGCAAAACTCGTAGCCACTGCTAAACATCTGTAATCTTCACCCATGCAGAAACCAAGCTGTTGTGAAGAGATGAACGGGCATTAGGAAGAAAAGAGAGGGAGTTGATTAGTCTTTCTGCACCAATCAGGGCAGCTGCAACGAACAGTCATTATATGGAAATGAACATTAGTACATTCTGAAAGTGCATGTGCCTTGGCAGCCATGAGAAGTTAGTGCCATCTGAAATGTTTAGCCCAGCAGCCTCTGAGGTTCAGGATCTATGACTGGGATGTGAAGAACTGCCCACTGTGGGTGACACCATTCCCTATGGTAGAATCTGAGTCTACACAGAAAGGAGAAAGGCTAAGGCAAGTGTTCATCTTTCTCTACTTCCTGACTATGGATGTGATGTCACCAGTGGCTTCAGTTTGACCTGATGCTTTGATTTCCCTGCTAAGGGATTATCCCTCAAATTTCAAACAAATACTCCTTTCCTTTCACAAGTTGCTTGGGTCAGGGTGTTATTTTGTATTCCCCAGCAATAGAAGACACAAAGAATGTCCATAAGCAACTCCAGAGACTTGCTGTTACTATGATGGCTAATAACAGCACATTCTTCACCCAGGATAACATCCAGAACACTCTTTTCTTGCTTTGACTTGTCAAGTTTAAATATTTTTCAGAATCTGCTCCGGATTTCCAGTTGAAAATACTGCATGGGTTACCTAAATTCATCTCCTTTCTCACACTTGATGCAGGAGTTTTTAAAATGGAATTTTTTTTTTTAAATTAGAATTTTTAAAGTGATCAACTCACATAGAAAAAAAGAGAAAAGATTTCTGAACATCTACTATTGATTAAAGATAGTGAAACCAAGGGCTGAGGAGATAGCTCAGTGATTACTGAGACATACTGCTCTTGCTGAGGATCTGAGTTCATCTGAGTTCAGTTCCCAGCACCCACATCAAGTGGCTCACAGCTGCCTGTCACTCCAGCTCTAGGTGATCAGACATCCTGATCTATCCTCCACACACACACACACACACACACACACACACACACACACAAATTCATATAATTTAAAAAATAAAAATACATATGTAAAAGTCAGAAGGGATAGCTTTCTATGAAGGAGAAGTGACTGAAGAAATAGTACCTAATTTGGAAGACTGAAGAATTATAAGCCTAAATTGATGAGCCTCAGAGGTACCATGACAATCTTGGTGCTAACAGAATTCCAATACTCTTAGAGCAGGAGGATTCTGAAACGATCAAGCAATGAGCTAAAAAAGAGGGGGAAAACTGGTGGAAATCTAAAGACACAGCACACGCATATCTTCTTTCTTGTTGGGTACTTGGCAGTGAGCTTACCAACTCTCTGGAGTTGCTTATGGCCATTCTTTGTGTCTTCTGTTGCTGGGAAATACAAAACAACACCCTGACCAAAGCAATTTTTGGAAGGAAAGGTGTATTTGGTTCAGAATTTGAGGAGTAGTCCATTATGGCAGAGATCAAAGCAACAGGCAATTGAAGCTGCTGGTTGCATCACATCTGCAGACAGGAAGTAGAGAAGGATGAACACTTGTCTTAGCCTTTCTGTTTCTAGGAAGACTAGGATTCTACTGTAGGGAATGGTGTCACCCACTGTGGGAAGTTCTTCACACCCTAGTTAACTAACAAAGACACTTCCCCACAGGTGTGCCTAGAGACCCCTCTACTGCTGATTCTCGTTTCTGTAAAGTTGACAATTCTCAGTAGCTAAGGCAACTGGGTTCACTCTTCATTTTGTCTAACTTTTCCCCGAGCTTGTCCTATGTTTGTGAAATATAGTTTTCTGTGATTGATCCATTTTTTAAAAACTGCTACATCATGTAAATCAATGTTGAGTATGAACATTTTTTTTTTCTGGTACTGAGACTGGAGCTCAGAGCCATGTACATACTAGGACCTTCTACTACTGAGTTATATTTTGACCTGGCTGTAAGGATATTGATATTTAATCTTAGTTTAAAATTTCCAGAAATGATGCAATGCCCAATGAGACCATACTCCCCCTTTTAAGTTGTAGATATTAAAAATAATTAAAAAGTAATTTATGCATACATTTGCTTAAGTGGAGACTAAGTTGTTAGGGCTAGAAATATATCCCTTTTTATTAATATCATTTTTGTCCTAGCTACTTATGAAGATTTTTTTTGTTTGCTTAGAGACACAGAGAAAATACAAACCCCAATAGAGTTGCAAAGGAGGAAAGTTTGACACTTTCTAGTCTAAGCCTATTAAGGTGATGTCATTCTTCTCTATGATACCCTCCAAGCCATGGCATCTCCAGCCACAGCATGTCATAGGACTTGGTGTTGCTAAATGAGGTGCAAGGGAAACTGTACTGGGTAACGCCTTTGCAGGTTCTTTTCTTCCTAATTAGAACAGTCCATCCAAGATGAAAGGACTTTACTACACCAGCCAGCCCTTGCTTCCTGCTTTTGAAGGTGGTCCCATTGCCTGGAGCTGAGTCAGCCATCAGGTAATCTGCTTTGACAACTGTGAGGTTTCTTGTTGGGTAAAAATACAGCCTCTGCCTGCCTGTCTTCTCAATGCCTAATTGATGTGCTGAAACTGTAAACAGCTACGACTCAGGAGTTAACCAAAACCACGCCTGAGCAACTGCACATGTGTGGCTTGAGAGACACCGGAGAAGGCATGTAGACAGAGTGTGAACACCGATAAGAGGTGAATGGACACATAAAAAAGGAAAATGATATTTCATTAAAATAAAAATATGTAGCTGGATCCCAGGAGGAAGACTGAGGGTGGTGGCTACAGGGACCAGAAAGATGGCCAGGGCTGACATGAGACTGGTGTTTATTATATATTTACACATTCCATGCATACCATACATTGATTTATGGATATATGTTTATTTTCTTTTTTGCAACACCTCTGAGAAGTGGGAGAGGGTGAGGGTGAAAGTGGAACAGAAATATATCAAAAAGCCTGGGGATAGAGCTCAGAGATACAGTACAGTCTGGTATGCCCAAGGTCCTGTGTTCCGTCCTCAAGGATACATACAGAAGGAAGACAGTAGAGGGAGGGAGGGAGAAAGGGAGGGCAGAGGGAAAGAGAGATAGAGATAAAGATAGAGCCTGAATGTGGACACAGTTCAGAGAAAACTGAGATGAATTAATAGAACATTGTAGACGTTTTGGGTGAAATACTGCTTTTGTAACTATACTTTTTGTGGTGCAAGTGTCTGAGCCCGTGTGGGCAAACAGAAGTCACAGGAAGACATTGGGCGTCTTCTTTTCTTGTTATCTACCTATCCCCTTAGTCTCTTACTGATCCTGAAGCTTTCTGTGTTGGTTAACCTAGTTGACCAGGAAGTTCCCAGAATCCACTTGTGCCCCTCACCCACCACCTTCTAGTGCTGGGGTGACTGTCATACATGACTGTGCCCAATTTTTTTGTGTGGATGCTAGGGATTTGAACTCAGGTCCTCATGCTTTTGCAGCAAACCCTCTCTACCTTCTCTTCAGCCCCCATAGTAGGTCTCTTTATTAGTGTGTTCTATATAAGAATCATTTTAAAAGAAATCCTACCTAAGGATTTGTTGACTATTTATTGTGTTTGATGTTTGTATGCATGTGTGTTTGGTATATTGCATGTATGCATGTGTGTCTGGTATATTATATGTATACATGTGTTAGTGTGTAGAGACCTCAAGTCGATGCTGGGGGCTTTGTTTTTCACCTTACTTTCTGGAACAGGGTGAATCTGTTTCAGTTTCAGGTTCAGTAATGTCAGAATGCAACAATTCATTTCAGGTTGGCTGGCCCCAGGGATCCTCCGATCTCTGCCATCTCTTTACTGGGATTACAGAGGTTTGCTGCCACGCCTGGGTTTGTATGTGTGTTATAGGGATGTGAACTCAGGCCTTCATGCCTGTATTACAAGTACTTACTTTATTAACTGAACTATTCCTCCAGTCCTTCACTTTCATTTTTGAAAACAATTAAGTACCCATAAATATTTATAACGTGGTGTTCTCGATATTTAGCACGGAGGATGTAAAGCTGGGTCTGCTTCAGATCGATGCTGGTGATGACAGATAGTGCTTTTGAGGAGGGAGCTGTAGACTAGAACTCTTCCCAGGAAGCACCAGACATGTCAGGGATCCTGAAAGAGAAACAGGGCAGAGGCTTCATCAAGCCTTGCATTTACACATGTCTTAGGGATTGTTGTTCTTTAATTGAGCACCACATAGCCAAACAGACTAAGTTAGTTTTAAATTAAAGTCAGATGAGATAAGACTAGGGACAATGTAAAATAAATTAACTTCATTTTAACTTTTACTCCTGAGAAATCAACGGTACTTCCTTTTAAGATCATTTTTGATCATTTTCTTCAAAAGTGATCAAGAACACAACCATCAGTTAAGACCATCCTTTATTTGTGTTGCACAAAGTCTGCTCTGTTGAGTCTTGAAGAAGATTGCTTGGACGAACACAGGTTAGGCTTACCAAGGCCCAGAAAAGTGACTATGTACTAAAGGTAAAATATATCTGAAGACAAAGAAAAATCAAACCTCTGAGATGCTCCATAAAATATTCAATTATATACCAGGGGCTCATGTTTATAATGAAATTACATTAAAGAATTTGTAATCAGAGCCAGAAGATGGCTCTGTGAGTAGAGACACTTGTCAACAATCCTGATGACCTAAGTTCCATCCATGGACTCATGTGGTGGGAGGAGAGACTTGACTCCCACACATTGTTCTCCACAAGCAAACTATGACTGTGGGTAGGTGCACATATGATCATGTGTGCACGTGTGCACATGTGCATGTGCGTGTGCGCGCGCACACATACACACACACACACACACACACACACACAATCTTGGAGAAGTGTGAAAGCAACAATTTTCACTGGAGATGTCAGTATAAATCCCAGTGATTTCTATCATCCATGGCAAGGAGATTTTGCTTTCATTCATTTGAAAAGTTTCTCAATCTGCCCACTGTGTACACTGTTTAGCCCGGGCCTGGAAGCTTATGTAGCTGAGGATGGCCTTGAATTTCTGATCCCACTGCCTCCACCTCTCAAGCACTGAGATGAAAGGCATGTGCCACCATGCCTGGCTTGTCCTTTTGAAAATTCTGAACTCGAGTTCATCTCTAGTCACTTGCAGTAGGTTCAAAATGAATGTGCCAAGCAGCTCATAGCTCCTGGTGGTTCTTTATGAACACAATATACTGAAAATTATAAAAGCCACTGTGTGAAGATGTTAGTTCCTGAATATATCTTTTGTTTTCCCTAAGTGCAGGCAATGTTTTCCATTGAATATTTTACTAATATAAGAGAAGGAAATGGAAGGGAGAAAGATGAGTTTTATGAGTTATGGATTGCACAAAAAAGGTCCTATACTGGATTTTCCAAAATATCTACTTATACCTAGAAAAAAAGACTTATCCATTGTGATTTTACAAGGATACAACTAAACTAAAAACAATACTAGCTCTGAAGATTGCAATAAAAGTTTAGAAGGAATGAAAGCATCAGAAGGGGTAAGAGTGGTTTTCCACATTCACATTTATTTTTCAGAGAGTAGGATTGGCCTTGTCAAATGTCAACCAATGGTATTTTATACCACAAATATTGCATGTTTAAATTTTTTTGTTTTGGTCTGGAGTTTTATTTACTAAGAGTTGTGTTTATTTTCCTCCAAGAAATAGCTGTGATTTGAGGACAAAGATGAGAAAAGTTTTAAAAAGAGAAAAGAGGCACCACTTGAGAGTGGGCATTAGCAGTTGGATTGCCCATGGCTTAGTTTTTAAATTAGCTCATTTGATAATAATCATGGAAAAGAAGAAATCTGCAAAGCTTCTAGCTTGTCTGGGTGCATACTTACCTTTCAGGAAATGTGTGTCCACAACTTTAGATGAGAGCCTCATTCCAAGTCATTGAAGCCAGGCTGTCCTCATGAGAGGGTGTTTATACATCATTATAGGCATTCTACCTCTGCTCAGGGAATAGTGTGCATTTATGTTAAAAGAAAATCTTTCTAAATGTGTACCTTTAAAACAGCAGGCCACAGTTAATATCTCAAGACCTTGGCTCACAATAGCACAGACATTTAAAATTCCAAAATGGTATTACTGTTAGGGTGTAACATATCTCTATCACAAACAGATGGTAAGACTTTGGATATATGACATTTATACACACATGAGGCCATGAGTTTATCCAAGGTGACATCACCATGATGTCTTAACCCCAAGAGCAAAGGTAACTGAAGTTACTTTTCTTGTGGTTGTGACAAAACGCCTTTCGGGACAACTTACAGGTGGGCATACAATGAAATGGACACAGTCGACTTAAGGAATCGAAGAGTCAAGACAGAAGAAGCAAGAGGAGTCCCATGAGACTTGACAGCAAGGCTGATCTGTGGCCGGATTCACCTCTACACTCAAGAAGGAGAGAGGCTGACGGGAAGTTTCTAACTCTCAAGATCTGCCCCCACCTTCTAGTGATCTACTTCCTACCTTTCCGGAGGGCATTTGTCACATGTAGTTCCTACTACCTCGCTTTAAGCTCTGGGCAGACTGCGCTACCAACCCCACCCAGGTTCCCTCGGCTCTGAGGATGAAAGATATGTGCAAGTCCGAGTACACACACAGATACAGATGCAAAAGCCTTCCTCTGGTATCAAGGCCTTCTTTTCCTCCCTCTTTCTAAAAGGTCCAGAACTTCTCAAAACAGTGCCACTCACTGAGGACCAAGTCCTCAGACACACAAACATGCAGAAGACATTTCATTTTCAAGTCTTGAGAGTAACGACGTGCCAGTGCTCTGACACAGTGTCTGTAAAAGTATGATTCAAGACTCGACAGGTTTTAATGTTGTCTTGGATGAGAGGGTTGGAAGGGAAGAAGTGAAACAGGAAAATACAGGAAGAACAAGAAGAAAAACAAAGAGGGAAGAAGAACGGAGGAGACAAAGGGAAGAGAGAATGAAAGAAGGAATATGTGCAATTTTATGGCTTAATTTTATCAATAAATTTAGTTTTTATTATATATAATGGAAGTGCATTAAAAGCATAAATTAGTAAGCCATCAATTTTCCCTAAAAAGAAATAAATATAAGAATCAAGAATTTTTTAATAACATTTTAACAGTTATTAAGTTGCTTTGTGACAACTCTGGTTCTTAGTGATGTCCCCTGTTTTCTCTGGTTTTAAAATAAATGCCAGACAACTCTCTACTTTGTGTTTCCTAAACCTAACATAGGAACAGGAATTTCATACCAAATTTAAAAAGCCAGAGTGTTGATAAAGCAAACTGGCATTGGGATCTATGACCTTCTTCTTCTGTGTCTCCCTCTTTTTTATTTTCCCCTCTTCCTCATGAAGATAGGTGTGGTGGTTTCCAGTGCAAAATGTCGCATGTAGGCTCTTGTATTTAAATGCTTGAACACTTGTTTTCTAGTCAGCGGCACAATTTGGAGAGATGGTGAATCCTGGCTGAAGGAAGCATATCCCTCGGGGTGGGCTTGGAGGGTTCAGAGCCTTGTTCCCTCTCTCTGCTTCTTTTGTGGGGTTGATCCCTCAGCTTCCCACTCCTGCCTCCATGAACACTGCTTGCTGTCATGCCTCCCCACCATGATAGACACTTATCCCCCTAAAACTAACTGGAAGCCAAAAACACTCTTGCTTTGGGTCCTGGTTCTTTATCAGAACAATGGAAAAGTGAACGATAAGTGGTTTGGTAGTACATGTCTGCAAGATGTTTTGTGCCGGCAGTAATTTTTTTTTTCTCATTTCATCTCCATAGTGACTATACGCAACAGGGAGTTAATAGACAGATAAATAATGGTTCATAAAAGGAGCCCAATTTCATTAAATTGGTGACAGGATCAATGTGCAAGGGCAAATAGTTCTCCTACACACCTTCAACAAACATTTAGAAGTTATACCCATGAAAATGCATATGTGTATATTTGAAATATACCATTTACAAGTAAAAATCAGGATGGATATATAAATAACTCTCAAAATTTTTTACAACTTTTGTGCATGGAAGTCTAAGAACTTTGCTGGGATGCATTAAACAAAGCCTTAATAAATGGAGATGTAACCTATGGCCACGGTGCAAACACCCACTTGATGGATTACTGATTTATAGGCTCGATGCTGCTGCAATAAAATCCAGACATTTCCCCATGAAATTAGACAGGAAGATTCTAAAGTTTAAATAGACCTGAAAGCAGAATGAAGATTGTTTATGGGGAAAAGGGGACCATTTATGTGGGAAGGGGAGAGGGCAAGAGAGGATAAAAATAAGCTAGGTTTACCGATTTTCATGCATGAAATGTTATAACAAGACATTTAATATTAGACACTGGTTTTAAAAACTTGCTAAAAAGACAACACAGAAGTTCAAAGTTCTCCAAGTCAAGGTGCATCTGAATAAGACAATGACCAAGGGTGGGAAACTTGTGCTAGAGACTGGGACTTGAAGAAGTTTGATAATTAATAAAGTGTGCCACTTCATAAGAGAGCAAGCTGAACAGTAGAAAAGCACAGAAAGTCCAGGGCAGTGTCTACAGATCATGAACAAAACTAGGAATTGCCATTTCCCCCCAAAGGAAACATTGGAGTAAATAAGTAAGTATTGTAAACAAGCTTACTCTTGAGCCAGGTACAGTAGTGCATACCTTTAATATCAGCACCCAAGAGCCAAAGGTAGAGGCAGGTGGATCTCTGTGACTTGGAGGCCAGCCTGGTCTATACAGGACAGCCAGAACTACCCGGAGAAACCCTGTCTCGAGGAAACAAATAAACAAAAAGCAAAACAAAACAAAGCCTAATCTCATTGTTGTCAGAAACATGCAGCATGACCTACAGAGTTGCATGTATTCTACTAGAAGGAGGGGGAGACATCAGTGCTTGAGAAGCTGTGGCAAAGTGGGTTTTATACTCATTACTGGCAGCAATTTAAATTGGCCCAACCTTGCTGAAGACTATCTTCACATTAGTTTACAGATCTAGAATTTACACACTCAGCAATCCATCCCTGGTTATACAAATCTGGACATTACACACCCAACAATCCATCCCTGGTTATACAGGTAGTTAAAAACTAACACCTTGCATCAAAAGACATAAAGAAACCAATAATAGGAGTAATGTTTATAATAAAAACAATCTGGAGGCAACTGAATTAATTTGAAGCAAGTTATAGTAAAGTCCCACAGTAGATAATGTCTTAAGGTTTTACTGCTGTGAACAGACACCATGACCAAGGCAACTCTTATAAGGACAACATTTAATTGGGGCTGGTTTACAGGTTCAGAGGTTCAGTCCATTATCGTCAAGGCGGGAGCATGGCAGCATCCAGGCAGACATGGTGCAGGAGGAGCTGAGAGTTCTACATTTTCATGTGAAGGCTGCTAGCAGAATACTGACTTCTAGGCAGTTAGGATGAGGATCTTAAAGTCCACACATACAGTGATACACCTGCTCCAACAGGGCCATACCTGATAGTGCCACTCCCTAGACCAAGCATATTCAAACCATGAAAGATGACAAAGAAAATGAATAGCGTACATTCTCAAGAGTAACAGAACAACATAGACTATCCTTGGCAATATCCTGATGTGTAAGAACAAAACAAAAACAAAACAAAACAAAACAAAAACTGTCTAGATGAAGTATAGGCTGCTTCGTATTTAAAGATTTATTATACTTTTATTTATGTAAATGTGTACGTGTGTGTGTGTGTGTCTATAAGTATATCTGCATGTATGTTAGCACACCTGTGGAGGCCAGAAGAGTGTATTAATTACCATGGAGCTGTAGGTATAGGCAGGCAGTTAGGATGAGTGTCTTAAAGCACCAAGCCACACCTACTCCAACAGGGCCACATCTTATAATAGTGCCACTCCCTGGACCAAGCATATACCAAGCCATAACACCTTCTAATAGTGTCACTCTCTATAGGCCAAATGGAGGCTATTTTTATTCAAACCAGCACAGCCACCATGTGAGTGCTGGAAACTGAACTCCAGTTCTCTGTAAGTATACCAAGTGCTCTAAACTGCTAAGCCATCACTTCAGCCCCAGATAAGGTACAGGTTGTTTTATAACTTCAAAAACAAGTCAAAGAAAGGAAAAACTGAGTCACTACTATTTTTTTAATTAAAAAGGAAACTAAATAAAAAATGGCAGGTACATGATAATTTGTGGTGACAGTTGTGAACTGAAAATTTTCACTAATCTTGTTCTAAGTATCTGATTAAAAATAAGTAAATAAAACCACTAATATGTATGTTCAGTGCTATGCAAGTACAGAATAGTCTGGAGTCAGTCAGCAAGGTTTAACCCAATCTTTCTTTGTTCCCAATGTACCACAAAGAACAGAAGAGACTGGCTAAGATGGCTTTTCACCTGAGTGCATCAATTGCCTTCTTTATCAAGACATTTCTCTAAAAATCCAAAAGTCTAATGTATAGTATAACATATGTCACCTAATATTTTATAGCTTCCATTAAAAATGTAACACAATAAACAGATATCCCCAAGTACAGAGAGAATACTGACATTTTAAGTAGAATACATTGAGAGCAAATCTCATAATGCATTCTGCCACATACATTTGTGACTCAAACATCTTAGAAAGCTTTTTTCAAAACATTTTACCTTATCTGAGCTGAAAGGAGCCTTTCAAATCATCTATTCGAGTCTTCTTACTTTACGGATAAAGTCCCCAAGGGTTGCCGCGCTCATAGCCAACCCTGGACTCAAGGTCACCTCTCCTGGTGTCTGAATCCCACAGTGGTTTCCAGGCCTGATCCGGCAACCTCAGGGATTTCTGTCATTCCAGACAGAATAATGCTTTTAGAAGCAATTTGAGAAAGAGAATGTGAATGCCAACTATCGAGGCGTGTTCCTCGCAGGGGAGACAGCACTACCACAAATTTATTATGCTTCTTCAAAGTGCAGCCTCAGTGGAATTTAACCACGGCTTTCCATTTGGCTTCCCATTGAGCCAATCTACCCAATGCTGCAGGTAAACCTTCTTAAAGAGAGAAAGTGAGAAGGGGAGCGAATTAGTGACCATTTCAAGTATAAAGAGACAAAATTGTCAAGGTAATGTGGAGGAATTCAAGAGGTTCTTAGCTAAGCTTAAAGAGGGAAATCTTTAAAAGTTTTCCTTGATATGTTGCAAAAGAAATGCCACTTTTGAAGAAACTCAAATTAAATCTGACTTCAGCTTCTTGCCAAAAATTTCCCTTCCTGTCCATAACTTGTAAGACCTTTGGATGTTATCCAATCCAACTGTCTTTGAAATTTACATTTTAGAATATCGTGTAAACAAAGCTACAAAGTAGAACTGGGGGATAGGCACAGCAGTGGACCGATTGCCTCAAATGCAAAAGGCACGAGCTACTATCCCAGAACCATAACACAAACAGACAAAAATTACTTCCTCTCTTTGGATATCTTTTTTTCCTGCCCAAATATTGACTCATTAAACACCTAACACCTAGATTCCAGTTTATGTTTCACCTCTGGTTTTTCACCTTGTTAAGAACTTAAACCACAGTGGTGCTTGCTGGAATGCATGTTGCCTAGCGACTCCGTGAAGGTAGGATCTTTCTTATTTACTGTGCTGGGCACTCAGAGATTTGCTATGTATAACAATCCTGCATTTCATGTTTTTGTTTTGCTCATGACTCCAGGAAGTCACATTTTCAATATCTGTAATCTCCATTCCTAATAGAGAGATGAGAGGAATTACTGCTTTCTTGGGCTTTCTGGTAGAGCAATGAATAGGTAATAGTGAGACTTCAAGTAGTGAAAATTTCAATAGTGGAAGGACCAGTGAAAGCTATCCATCTTCTAAGGCAACCATGGCTGATGTCCATCTCTAACTGTGTTTCACAAGGAGCCCAGTGTTTTAGGCTCTTGCTAACATTGCTAACTCCTGTCTTACCCCAACCAGGGATGATTTCCTGTAGTTTCCAATCTTTATGTAATCTTACAAAGCCTGGATATATAGGCGAGGTGGGACACATACTTTACACCTCTTTAGAAAATAAGAAGTTTAAGAAAAAGTACTGTTATAAAAAAATAGAATGGTAATACTTATTAGATACTTTCCTTTCTGTGACAAAATACTGGACAAATGCATTGAGGATGGAAGAGTTTATTTTGCTGTATTGTTTGAGGGGAGACTATCTGTGATGCCAGGGAAAGAGAATCATTAGCTAGCTGGTCACATTGTCTCTCAGGAGTCACAGACACTAAAAAGCTCATCTACTTTCTCCTTTCTATTCAATCTGGGGTCCTATCTACAGAATGTTGTCCCCTTCATTCAAGGACTTCATTCAAGAAGGCCTTCCTACTTCAGTTAAACCTGTATGGAGATCCCCTCACACACAGAACCGGAGGCTTTCTCTCCTAGGTGATCTAAATAGTGTCAGGTTGACAACCAAGATTAAGCAGCCCAAGTCCATCGCTTGCCATCTGGACATATGAATACATCATGTTCAAATCAAACCATCCCACCTTTGGTCCTTGAAGTCTTGGGTCATCTCATAATGCAAAACACAGTTAATGCCTCTTGAGATATTGGTAATATTTTAACATTTTTGATATTTTTTTCCTCAGGCAATCTCTGAACTGTCAGGCTCCAGAACATCAAAACACAAGTTACATACTTCCCACAAACAAATCACGGAGTGGAACACTCCAGTTCCCAAAAGGAGGGATGGGGTCCCAGCAAGGAAGGCCATGCCAAAGCAAGACCCAGCAGCATGAACAGATCCTAGCTGTGTTTGGCATCTGAGGTCTGTGGAAAAATTACCCGGACCCAAACTCACCTCCATCCCAGCTCTGCTGTCTGAAGCACGTACAACATCTCTTTTAGACTTGCTCCACTGTATGTTTTCCCTTTTCCTTAATACACATTCCTTGGTCCCAACATCTCCAGCACCCTAGTGTTTCTACTATGAAACAAGCTTCTCCTTCATGCAGTGCTCTCTCAGGCCTCCTATTGCATGGCATCAGATGCTGCCACACACTGCCTGCTATCAGTGATGTCATGGTCATGGAATTGTAATGTGAGCCTCCTGACCTCCAGGACTCTTGAATTTTTGCATGCCTGCCAAACCAGCACCAAGTGCATGACTCTGCCAAGATTTGCTTCCATCTGGAGATTTAGTATGGTCCCCCCTTGCCATGTTTCTGTGTATCTTCAGCTGAAATTGAAAAAATACTTTTGCAGGCAGGTGTTTTTGAACAGAATAACTCTCTGGCACTGTTTGCAGTTCCATTTCTCTCCTTTCAAGTAAATTTGCATTTTTCACAAGTTAGAAGCTTCGAAAGGTAGGCTCTTGCCCTCCAGGGACCTTTTCTATTGCCTTAGTGTAGAGCAGGAGACTTCTCTCTAACAGTGCTAGTATGCTTAGCAATCATTAGTGTGTTCTTAACATAAGCTTCGTCTGTAACTTTAACCCCATTTATCCTTTCTTTCTCAGCAAACTGTACATTTTTTCATATCTTTCTGGTCTACTTGCTGCTTTCTCATTGCACACCTAGATATAATTAGAGAGCAGTAGTCATGTCATAGACTGAATGCTGTCCTGTCTCTGGATTTCCTCCACCAAATAAAACACTACTCTTGAATTCAGTTTCATTCACGTTCACAGTATGCAGACAGAATGCAAACAGGTTCTTTGTAAGAATTATACACGAATGAACTCTAGCCTGGTTACCAACAGAATCCTACTCACTTCTGAAACCTTTTGAACCAGACCTCCGCTGTCTGCCTCCATGTTTGCATGCTGGTCAGCAGAACTCCCATCAGAATAACCTACTAAACCCTATGCACAACCTTTTAGGGATTCTCTAGGCTTCAGTATCAAACTCAACCACATTCCTCCCACAAATCAATTCCAAAAGACTATGAACCACATGATTTGTTTAATGGCAGCAACAGCCCCACTCCTGGTAACAATTTTCTGTTTCATTTCTGCAACAAATAATCTGACAGAAGCGTTAAAGTAGAAATGGTTTATTTTAGTTCACTGTTAGAACTAAACAATCCATCATGACAGGGAAATCACCGCAGCAAGACCATGAGCTAGCTGGTTGCATGGTGCCAGGAATCAAAGGGATGTGAAAGCTGGTACTCAATTGACTTTCTCCTTTTATTCAGTTTGGGCTACAGTCCAAGGAATGGTATCTATCACTTCCATTCATGGTGGGTCTTCCTACCTCAGTTAAACCTCTGCAGAGATGCTCTCATGGATGTGTCTAGAAGTTTGTCTCCTAGGTGATTTAAATTCTGTCAAGCTGACAACCACTATGAATTATCACAAAATATTTGCATTATTATAGCATAATTTAAATAAAGTGTTTCATCTAGGAAATTTAGGTTTTCTTAATTAAATAATAATAAGTTGCAAGGCTTTTGAGTTATAAAAGGTTCATATCACTATGGTAATATTTTCTCTAACAAATAGCCTAAAATATGATAGGCTTTAATAACAAAGTATTTTAATTCAAAAATTATTCTGGCCTCCAGACACAGGAACCAAGGGGCAGCCTGGAACAGGAGCTTTCAGGTTTCTATCTCCACCTTAGCAGATCCTCTGCCACAGGGCTCCATACACAAATACCACCAGGAGAGAGCTGGTCTTTCAGGAGTGCCTACACACCTGTGAGCACAGGTAAGATCACCACTTCTCTTCAAATTCTTGGTCCAAGAGGGACCCTCACAGAGCCATCAGGACACAGGAACCAAGGATCAGCTGGGGACAAAATCCTTCTGATCTCTGTCTGCACCCCAGAGCTGATCCTGTACTATAGCTCTCCATACCCAAATTTCTCCCAGAGAGAACTGGTCTCCCAGAGTACTGACACACAGGCTTGCAGAAGGGACAAGACAAAGTCAGAACAGCAAGACCATCTAATACCAGAGATAACCAGATGGCAAAAGGCAAGTACAAGAACATAAGCAACAGAAACCAAGGTTACTTAGCATCATCAGGACCCAGTTCTCCCACCACAGCAAACCCTGGTTATGCCAACACACCAGAAAAGCAAGACTGTGATTTAAAATTACATCTCATGATGATGATAGAGGAATTTAAAAAGAACATAAACAACTACCTTAAGGAAATACAAGAGAACACAGATAAACAGGTAGAAGACCTTAAAGAGGAAACAAAAATCCCTTAAAGAATTACAGGAAAACACAACCAAACAGGTGAAGAAACTGAACAAAACTATCCAAGATCTAAAAATGGAAATAGAAACAATAAAGAAATCACAAAGGAGAGAGCGGGGCGTCTGTCTTCGGAGTCTGAACATTTGTGGTGTTGGCCAAGCCAGAGTGAACTAAAAATGGGTGAAGTTGAAAAAGGCAAGAAGATTTTTGTTCAGAAGTGTGCCCAGTGCCACACTGTGGAAAAGGGAGGCAAACATAAGACTGGACCAAATCTCCATGGTCTGTTTGGGCGGAAGACAGGTCAGGCTGCTGGATTCTCTTACACAGATGCCAACAAGAACAAAGGCATCACCTGGGGAGAGGATGCCTTGATGGAGTATTTGGAGAATCCCAAGAAGTACATCCCTGGAACAAAAATGACCTTTGCTGGAGTCAAGAAGAAGGGAGAAAGGGCAGACCTAATAGCTTATCTTAAAAAGGCAATGAATGAGTAATTCCACTGCCTTATTTATTACAAAACAAATGTCCCATGGCTTTTAATGTATACCATAATTTAATTCATACTCCAAATTCAGATCATGAATGGCTAACAATGTTTTTGTTGGACAGCCCTGACCTAAGTAAAACTGACTTGTCGTAAAATGGATATGATCTTTTTTAAAACAACAATTCCAGTTGTATCCATGCGATCACTGCTCTCCCTTTATCAAGATAAGATTGGACTTAATTAGTAATGGCTTACTTTCCATAAATATGGGGGTGTCGCCTGAAACCTATTAAATGGTTTTATACTTAGATTTATATAACTGGGAATATGAATGTGTTTAAACACTGGGAAAATTCTATCACTGTCTCAGAAACAAGAAGACTCCCCTGTGTTTCCGTCTGTGTTCACTGACCCATTACAGGCAGTGGCCAAACACCAGGAAGCAACTGTCTATCCTTGACAATGCTGTTTTAATTAGAGTTCCCTACATCCAGGATGCTGCCTTTTACCACTGAAAGGCATTTACTGCGGTCTATGTGTGATATCAAATAAAGAGTATTTAACACTTAAAAAAAAAAAAAGAAATCACGAAGGGAGACAACACTGGAGTTAGAAAACCTAGGAAAGAGATCAGGAGTCATAGATGCAAACATCACCAACAGAATACAAGAGATAGAAGAGAGAATCTCAGGGGCAGAAGACACCATAGAAAACATTGACACAACAGTTAAAGAAAATGCAAAATGCAAAAAGCTCCTAACCCAAAACATCCAGGAAATCCAGGACACAATGAGAAGACCAAACCTAAGGATAATAGTATAGAAGAGAGTGAAGATTCCCAATTTAAAAGACCAGCGAATATCTTCAACAAAATTATAGAAGAAAACTTCCCTAATCTAAAGAGGTGCCCATGAACATACAAGAAGACTACAGAACTCCAAATAGATTGGACCAGAAAAGACCAAAACACCAAACACACTAAACAAAGAAAGAATATTAAAAGCAGTAAGGGGGAAAGGTCAAGTAATGTGTAAAGGCAGACCTATCAGAATTACACCAGACTTCTCACCAGAGACTATGAAAGCTAGAAGATCCTGGGCAAATGTCATACAGACCCTAAGAGAACACAAATGCCAGCCAAAGCTACTATACCCAGCAAAATTCTCAATTACCATAGATGGAAAAAACAAGATATTCCATGACAAAACAAAATTTACACAATATCTTTCCACAAATTCAGCCTTACAAAGGATAATAGATGGAAAACTACACTCTAGAAAAAGCAAGAAAGTAATCTTCTTTCAACAAACCCAATAGATACAAATCAAAACCCTGAGATTCTACCTCGTATCAGTCAGAACGGCTAAAATCAAAAACTCAGGTGACAGCAGATGCTGGCAAGGATGTGGAGAAAGATGCTGATAGGATTGCAAGCTGGTACAACCACTCTGGAAATCAGTTTGGCGGTTCCTCGGAAAATTTACATAGAAACTACCTGAAGACCCAGCAATACCACTCCTGAGCATATACCCAGAAGATGCTCCCACATATAATAAGGACACATGTTTCTCTATGCTCATAGCAGTCTTATTTATAATAGCCAGAAACTAGAAAGAACCCAGATGTCCCTTAATAGAGGAATGGATACAGAAAATATGGTAAATTTACACAATGGAGTACTACTTAGCTATTAAAAACAATGAATTTATTAAATTTTTAGGCAAATGGATGGAACTAGAAAATATCATCCTGAGTGAGGTAACCCAATCACAAAAGAACACTCATGGTATGCACTCACTTATAAGGGGATATTGCCCCAGAAATTCGGAATACCCAAGATACAATTCACAGACCACATGAAGCTCAAGAAGAAGGAAGACCAAAGTGTGGATACTTTAGTCCTTCTTAAAAGAGGGAACAAAATATACATGGAGGAAGTTACAGAGACCAAGTGTGTAGCAGAGACTGAGGAATGACCATCCAGAGACTGCCACACCTGGGGATCCATCCCATATATAGTCGCCAAACCCAGGCACTATTGTGGATGCTAATGAGTGCTTACTGACAGGAGCCTGATATAGCTGACTCCTGAGGGGCTCTTCCAGTTCCTGACAAATACAAAGGTGGATGCTCTCATTCAACCATTGGACTGAGCACAGAGTCCCTAATGAAGGAACTAGAGAAAGGACCCAAGGAGCTGAAGTAGTTTGCAGCCCCATAGGAGGAACAACAATATGAACCAACCAGTACCCCCAGAGCTTCCAGGAACTAAACTACCAACCAAAGAGTACACATGGAGGGACCCATAGCTCCAGCCACATATGTAACAGAGGATGGCCTTATCAGTCATCAATGGGAGGAGAGGCCCTTGGTCCTGTGAAGGCTCTATGCCCCTGTGTAGAGGAATGCCAGGGCCAGGAAGTGGGAGTGGGTGGGGTAGTGAGCAAGAGGAGAGGGGAGGGTGTAGGGGGTTTTCTGAGGGAAAACCAGGAAAGGGAATAACATTTGAAATGTAAATAAAGAAAGTATCTAATCCAACAAAATTATTCTCAAGTAACAGTATCAAAAATGACAGGCACAGTATAATAACTTAGAAAGGTCATATTTACTGTTCTACTGTGGTATTGTGGGGCTCTTCCAGTTCCTGACAAATATAGAGGTGGATGCTCTCATTCAATATCTTGGGTATTCCAAATTTCTGGGGCAATATCCCCTTAAAAGTGAGTGCATACCATGTGGGTTCTTTTGTGATTGGGTTACCTCACTCAGGATGATATTTTCTAGTTTCTCAGATATAACATCTATATTGTATGTTATGATATTTAAGGCTGAGTATGCTATGCCTCTTTCTTGGTCCAAATGTATGGAGATATCAAATATATTTATAATGATGATCATTAGCATATTTGAAAAAATTTAAGCTTGTTTTCTTTTTTTAATTGATAGTTGAACCCATTTACCAAACTTTCACTATGTTTTACTAACTGTATTAGACAATTATCCTCATATCATTCTATTCAGAAGCAGTCTACCAGGGCAGTATGAATTCTAGAGATTGAACCTAGGCTCTGGCACATACTAGGCAAGTGCTATTCTATCGAGACATCAGCTCCAGTACCTTTTTTAATGTAAATCTTCTATCTGGTTTGTCCAACATGGTAGTGACAAGATATAGGCACTGTTGAGCTGACACAGGGTTACTAGGGCTGAGCAACTTTCTCTGTAAAGTGTCTAGTAACTTATTGTATTGAACAGTACATAGAAATGAAGTGATGTCATGCACACATCCACCTTCTTAAGACCAGCTATCCAGACAGCACACAGAACACAAGTTAGTCTCTAAGAAAAGCAAGCAGACCCTGTAACTGTCTGTCTCTTTCCTCCATCTGGGAAGATAGTACCATTGCTGTGCTTGTGAAAGTAATGGCTGATTTTACTTGTAGGAGATTAACCCCAGCCACCCTCCCTCTTCTGTAACAGTAGTTTTCTACCTGAGACTTGGAGAATTGTTCCCTTAAGGCGCATCAGGCTGCTGGGCATGAAACTCACTGTGTGTTGTAGATCTAAAGATCTAGGTGGTGGGTGGATTTGATTTCCCTGGACCTGCCTGAGGCCAAAACTGTTTCTGCATCATTATTCTAAGAAATGGAAACTTTCCATGAGGCAGTCTCAAGTTCTGAAACATAAATGCTTGTAGAGACAAAAATTTTTCAAAGTCCTTATCTACTGAATTCTTTGTTTTGGATAGTAGCTGTGTTCCTTTCTGCTTAAATCACTTCACTATAAAGACATCACCAATCTAAGCATGATATTTTCTAATGCTGTGCATTCCTACTGGGATAAGCTTTTTCTATCAGAGAAGCAAAACTCAATGCTACATTCTAAGACTTCACTGAGACAAAATAGGAGGTTAAAAAAATCCTCTCTCCATAACTATCCCTTTCTTCATGTTATCTTTCTCCAACTACACTCTATTTCTTTTAAAACATTTATCTTCTGATTGATGTGCATGTGTGAGTGATTATGTATGCTATGTGTGTTCAGGTGCTCGGAGAGAGCAGAAGAGGGCATTGCATTCCCTGGAGCTGGGGTTACAGTCATTTATAAACCATCCTACATGGGTGCTGGCACCAAACCCAGGTCCTCTATGATCAATACACACCCTTAGTACTGCCCCCCCCACTCTCTCTTTTATTTTGGTTTTCTTTTTCTATTCAAGCCATCCTGAATCAGGTAAATTTCTCCCTCCTATGCATCTTGGTCAGTTCCTTGCAAAAATTTCCAGATTCATGATGTTCAGATGAGGGGGATCTAGCCTGACCTTTCTTATTCAGTATACCTGGGTTTTAAGCATGTTTAAGGAGTTCTGTGCTTTGTCTTATGCCAAATAAACTTTAAAATGTTTGGGGGAAAGTTAAGATTTATTTTCTTCTTCTAGAAATAGCACCCTAATTTGCGTACTTACTGCTTTTATGTGTGAAATTTACCTAGACCTTGAGTCAGACTTACTGTTCTGTATCAAAAAATCTCAATCAAGTATGATCATATAAGGAATCCCACTTATCTGTGAATACTGGTGTTATAATTCCTTAAGCTATTAAGTTAGGGAAGACTATTCGTAACATATTCAATCATTTACCTTAAGGAAATACCCAAGGAAAAAAATTAGATCCTTTCATAGTGAAGTAAATTTTGTTGTGGGTCATAGTTTAGAAGGAAGATTTTTCACACTATACCTTGTTCATTGTGCAGATAATAGGAGAGTGTGACACTATTAACTTTTATACTTCTATCATCTATAGAGGGACAAGAGTCAGATTTGGGTTCTTAACTGAAATAAATAAAATAACAGGAATTGTACCTTCAATAATGGGTTTTAAAATATTACATATAACTCAATGATCTCTAAAAGATGAGAAACAAAGTGACCTTTATGGTTTCCATAACTTACTCCTTGTATGCAGCTGCCAGCCCTGGTATAGGAGGAGAAACACAGACTCAATTTTATGCATTCTTTGAATTGTGGAAATGGGTCTATTTCTTTAAAAGGAGACAGGCAATATAGTTGGTAAGAGAGAGAACAAGAGGTTAGAGAAGGTCACAGAGATAGAACTTTGAACACTTATGGAGGATTCTTTTGATAACAATTAGAGTACTAACCAGTACAGGTATATGAAGAAAGAAAGGCTACAAACACTTATTAAAAGCTATTATAGAGGTTTGCACAGGGCTGGGAACATTGCTGTTTTTATCAGTCAGATAGAAAAGACCTGCACCTTCCTATGGCATTGTCTAGTTCACTCAGGAATGACTACCCTTAGGAGCGAGTAGTAATTAGCATTGTATTACAGATAACTCTAAACCTGTGTAACAAAAATCATAAAAGCTTGGCTTGAATATATCATATTGTTTCCAAGTAATAACTGTACACCTCAAACACAACTCAAGGTTTGTATGTAGAAAAACGTACAGCCAACAACAATGTAACATTCATACAATGCCCTCCATTAATCAAAGACCAAAGCTTTAGATGCTTGGGGAAGACAACTTACACAGAGAAAAATGATACCATAAAATAAAAAAAATAATACCATAATAATACACAAAATAAAGTGATACTGAATCATAAGCCAATGGATAAAATAAATGTCTATCAGTTCACATTGTCGAATGAATAAATAAATTCAGGGGAACACACAAATCTGCCATGAAGAGACTCCCACATGATTTATACAGATCTTCTATCCTCAAGTAGGAGATACATAATTTTTCATTCTTTTAAGTCTGGAGTCCATGTAGTGACTTTTGCCAAAGAAGATATAAGAAAGAAAGAGAAGGTACAACTTTGCAATGGAGGAATCAAAAAAAAAATTGCCTCTGTAAACATGTCAAGATCAGCATCATTAATATTAAGCCACCATGTCGGTGAGCATCCTTGACATGGTGTGATAGCTTGGCACCTGCTTCTGTAGTCTTCCTACACAAAACAAAGAGTCCTTACTTGATGGAGGGAAACAAGAGACAGTTCCCATCCGAGAAATGTGCTGAGTAGCCGATCAATACACACTAACTGTCAAAACAATCCAACATTAAGAGGTTGAGGAATTGTCCTAGATGAGAGGACCCTAAGAAGACATGAGCATTAAATATGACATGGACTCTGAATGGATATCTAAAGCAGAGAAAATATCTCCAGTAAAAGTGAAGAGCATGTGGATAGGCTTTTATTATCATACACGGGTACTGGTTCATTAGCTGTAGTAGCAAGTGAATCAAAATGATGGACGATATCAATGATCAACAAGAGAATGCGCATACAGAAGGAGGATTCAGTCTCCTTGTAATTTTTCAGTAATTATAAAAACTATAGGACTGAGAGTTTATTTAAAGTTGAAAATGATAGTTTATTTAAAGTTTATTAAAAGCTGACATTTGGAAAAGTTCAAATGTCATTAAAGACAACATCCATCGGCTAACATATAACATTTTAAAAGGTTTATTTTTATTTTCTTAATTATGTGGATGGATATGTATCAGGGTGAGCACATGTACCCATGAGTATAGGTACTTTGGAGGTCAGAAGTGTTGGACCCTGGGGTTGGTATTACAGGTGAATGTAAGCTGCCTGATGTGGGTACTGGGAACCAAACCTGGGTCCTCTGAAAGTGTCGGAGGTTCTCTTAGCCACTGAGCCATCTTTCCAGTTCAGTGTCTTTTGTTACTACTATATGTCTTAAGGGAGTATCTGGTGTGGCCAGTAATTTTTATCTCAACTGTCGTTTAAATCTCAGAAGGTTGTATAAGGTGAGATATAAATAGAAAAGGCACACTGCTAAAGCTTAATTATTTGCAATGTTTCAAAACTTACTATATGCATTAGCAACACAATAATCACTACTTTTAACAGTGATTACAAGGAAAAATAGTAACACTCAGGGCAACATAAAACTGTTAGTTAAAAAATAGATGAATGTATGTTATAGAACAAGTCTCTTGATTAGAAATATGACACAATAAAAGTAAACACTTTTATATAATATTGATCCTGCCAAAGGTTGACTAAACACAAACGATAGCAACCATGCCTATTTTTGAAAAGATTTATTGGAATGTTTAATCACTTGTATGTGTATTTAACCATGGGATATGTACATGTGAGTAAAGTTACCCATGAAAGCCAGAAAAGATGAAATATTCCCCAGAGCTGGAGTTACTGGAAGTTGCTTCAGATAGTGTTTAAGAAGGAACTCTGGTTCCCTGAAGATCGGTGCTGACTCTTAATGTCTGAATTAGCTCTTCAGCTTCATGCTTAATTCTGTAGGCTCAATGGTTATAGGCAGGAAACAATGTTTGTAAGCACTATAAACACATTTGAGAGAGGGCTTTTGGCCAGAAATTACTGTTTGTACTATATTTTTTGGTTAATAAAAAACTATCAATTTTGAGAGATAACATTAGCAAGATGGTAAAACAGAAAGCCTGTGACTCGTTTTCTCCCTCAGAAATATCAACTTAATCATGACATATTTATTCCCAGTTTGTCTGATGAAAAATCTAAACACTAGGTAAGAGGCTCCTGCAGTCTGGGAAAGCATGAAGTCCTCTGAATGGAAATGTGGTAGAAGAATCTCGCTCATCAGATCCCTTCTCTGAGTGCGGTGGAGTGTCACCAGGAGGAATTTCTTACTTCCCAATCACTCTCTGGGGAAGTCTCTCTCTCTTCTGAATCTAAACCCTGAGAAGAACTGGAACCAGGCTAGAGGTGATGAGAAGGGAGCTGATCCACTTACCATAATATCAGAGTCTGTCTATAACACTGCAGCTTGTCTACAGGGGGACTGCCTATGTAGGAGCTGGCAAACTCCTCTAATGAGATGACACAAAAGCCCCCCAAAGAAGAACTCTCATAAAAGGCTTGAGCTATTCCCAGTCTGACAAGTGAAAGATTTCTATATAAAACAAAATCATACAACTGTGGACATGGCTGACTTAAGTACCCATATCCCAACAGAAGACAGCAAGGCATAGGAGGAAAACACACTCCAATCCAAACAGCAGAGTAAGTCTCCAGAAACCAACATAAAAAAAAATCAAACATGCAAAACACAGGAATTACTACACAAATGATTTAAAACAATTTTCACAAGGATGTTCAGTGAATTACGAGAATAAGGAGAGAAAAGCAAATGAGGAAAACAGTGAAGGACTGACTGATGGTGTGAACTGGGAGACAAGCTACAGAGAAGAGACCCGGAAGTAGAAGGCCCAGAGCTGAAGGGCACGGGGTGCTGGATTCAACAGCCGGCTGCGGGAGCTCAACACCAGAACTCTAAAATTGACAGAGGACAGAAGGAACGCACTTGAAGATGGGGCACCCCAAACACTCATGCTAGAAGGCTGCAAGAGAAAACCAAAGGCTGCAGAAAAGTCAGGGCAGAGAAAACAGCCCTCGTGGTATCAGGTTCTACAGATCACAGGGGCTTCAGAATATTTGATAACATAAGAGAATATTTGATAACATAATGGGCCCGGGTGTCCTAAATCTGAGGCGAGAAGTATACATACAAAGTCAAGAACCTCAACTAGTGTTATCTTAAGGACAAGGAGCCAAACCACTAGTATACCAAGACTGTTAAAAGGTCAGGGACAAGGACAGTGACTTGAACAAAGAGGAAGTCGCTAGTCATAGACAAGGGAGCATACGTGAGATCAGAATAGTGATCAGCAGTGTAGAAGTTCCTTAAACAAATGGAGAGTCTGGAAAGATGGCTGAGTTGATAAAAGTGCCTGCTGCCCAGGCATGAGGACCTGATTCTGGATCAATAGCACTTATGTCAAGAAACAGACACAGTGGGGCATGCCTGTAATCTTAGCTTTGGGAAGGTGGGAACAGGGGAATCTTGGAGTTTGATAGATAGTTCTGTCAAGTCAGTGAACTCTAGGTTCAGTAAGGCACCTCAAAAAAAGAAGGTGGAAAGCAACCGAGGAAGACACACAGCCTCAACATCAGGTCTCCACAAACACTAGAGTACCTGCACAAACACACAGGCACACAAACACATACACATACACCTACACACACACACACAGAAAGACATACAGACACACGCACACACCTGCACACATACACAAATACACACACAGAGACATACAGATCACACACACACACACACACACACCTATACACACAGAAAGATATGCAGACACAAACACCTGCACACACATACACCTGTACACACACAGGCACACAAACACACATGTCTGAACACAGAGACATATACATACACACATTCACACACAAAGAGACATACAGACACACACACCTGCACACACACACTTGCATACACACATACACAACCACACACACACCTACATACACAGAGTCATACAGACACATGCACACCTGCACACACACACACACCACACACACACACACACACACCTGCATACATACATACACATACACACACACAAGCACACACAAAAATCAAAAGTAGAATTTATATACAATCCATCAATTCTACTTCTGGTTATATATCTCAAAGGATGTCAAAGAGATACTTGCATGTATCATTTCATTTCAGCATTATTCACAATAACCAAAACATAGAAGCATTGTAATGCCCATTGAACCATAAAGGAAGAAATAAAATGTGGCTTATATGCACAATAGAATATTATGTGATTTTTTTTTTAAAAAGGACATTTGCCACTTGGTACAATCTGATGAACTTTGAGACATTATGCTAAGTGAATTAGTCTTGACACAGAAGGGCACATCCTGTCATTCTGTATATTTGAACTACCTATATAACTCAGCATAGAGCAGAAAAGTGGTTCCTAAAGGCTTTAGTGAGTGGAGGAGTTAGTATTTGATGAGCACAGAATTTGGGTTTTGCAAGATGAAGACATTCTTGAGAGACCTGTTGGATGATGATGAGAGTGTATGTGATATTTAACACAACCTAACCATTGCCATGGTTGGTCATGGTCACCGGAGTAAGAGATATCAAAGACCCATGAAATGCATCTCTGCGTGTCTATGGAGCTCCTTCCTGAAATGATTAATGTGTGGGGCCATGACTGGGGGAGAAAGACTTGCCCTGAGTGTGGGGGCCAGTACCTAGTGGACTGGTGCTCTGAGGGATGGGATATTGGAGAAGCGGGTGGATGTCTACCAGCAGGACTCCATTCTTTCTGAGTGAGTATTGCTTCTTTTGTTCACTGGCCATCAGAGTCCAGCTGCTGTAGCCTTTCTGTGTGGACTTAATACAAGCAGCTCTCCAGGCCACCAGAGCTGGGCCCAAGGTGTCTAGCTTTATGGACTAGGCAGCTACCACATTCTTTGCCTTCCCACAGGACACCTTTGGGGTCTACTCAGCCCCTCCAGGAAAGCACACCAATGATCATATATGTATACATATACATATACATATATATATTTGTTTATCTATATCCCTATCTATCTATCTATCTATCTATCTATCTATCTATCTATCTATCTATTGTGAGTGTGTATGTGGGTATGATTGTATGTTTTCTTTGTGTGTTTGCCAATGAGGACACCAAAGACTAATGTCAGTAAGATACTTCAACAGAGGGAGTTGCATTCACATTTAGATCTCTCTATTTACCATACGTTAGCTCTCTCCTTCTGCGGTCCATACACAGAAAGGGGTTTTACAGGGACTTGAAATGACAGTGCTTTCCAACCTGCACAAGCTTTCAAGGAACTGGCCTATCAGCATGAAAAGTCTCTCTTGAATAGTACCTTAGGTAATTCACACTGAGAATTGAACCTAGGGCCTCCTACATGCTAGGCATTGAGCAACGTACACAGATTTTATTTTTATTGTACTTTTGCTGAAAGAACATTTTATATATATTTATTCTTTTTAATTTTTTTATTGTGTGTGTGTGTGTGTGTGTGTGTGTGTGTGTGTATGTGTGGTATATGAATATGTATGCACAAGCCACAGCTCTTGCGTATAGGGTCAGAGGACAACTGGAGAACTTGTGAAGTTAATTCCCTCTTTCTACTATTTGAGATCTAGCACTGCACTTACGTCATCAGGGTTGGAAGTGGCAAATGCTCTTTTCCAGTAGCCATCTTGCTACTCATATTTTTCTCTTTTTTTTTTTTGTTTTGTTTTTCGAGACAGGGTTTCTCTGTGTAGCCCTGGCTGTCCTGGAACTCACTCTGTAGACCAGGCTGGCCTTGAACTCAGAAATCCGCCTGCCTCTGCCTCCCGAGTGCTGGCACTAAAGGCATGTGCCACCACTGCCCGGCCTTGCTACTCATTTTTAAAAGATTTATTTATTTTTGTTTTATGTATATGAGTATTTTGGTTGTATAGATATATATGCACCGATTGTGTGTAGTAGCCACAGATATCATAAGAATGCATCAGCTTTCCTAGAACTGGAATTAGACATAGTTGTGAGCTTCCTAGTGTGTGCTGGGAACTAAACTCTGGTCTTTTTCAAAAGCAGGAAGTATTCTTAACCACTGAACCATTGCTCCAGCCTCCCCACCTTTTATTTTATTTTATTTTGTTTTATTTTTTGGTTTTTCAAGACAGGGTTTCTCTGTGTTTTCCTGGCTGTCCTGGTACTCACTCTGTAGACCAGGCTGGTCTCAAACTCAGAAATCCACCTGCCTCTGCCTCCCAAGCGCTGGGATTAAAGGCATGCACTACCACTGCCCAGCCACCTTTTATTTTTGAGATAGGGTCTTACTGAGTTAGCCAGACTGGTTTTAAACTTGTTTTATTGCTTGGTGGAGACATTGAATTTGACCTCCTACTTTAGCCTCTGGAATGATTGGGGTCTGGGCGTGCGCTGTCAGATTCAGGTTGCCTTAAGTTTTCAATTATCATAAAATATATAATTTTCCTGTTTTGATCCAATACTAATCTTTAAATTTCCTCATTTGTTTTCTGCAAACCACAATGAACTTAGTAGGTCAATAGTACTTCCTTCTGGAAAGCACAAGGCTTTGCTGTCAAGGCAACAATTTTATAGACCCATAGACCAGAATGTCAAGTCCATTTTCTTTCCTTTTTTCCTTTTTTCCTTCTTTGCTTCCTTTCTCCCCACCCTCCCTCCTCCCCTCCTCCCCTCCTTCCCTCTCTCCCTCCCTCCCTTCCCCCCTCCTTCCTTCCTTCCTTCCTTCCTTCCTTCCTTCCTTCCTTCCTTCCTGCATGCCTTCCTTCCTTCCTTTCTTTCTTTCTTCCTTCTTTTCCTCTTTGTTGAGACAGTCTTACATAGCCTAGAATCCCTTCAGTGTTGCTATGTGGCTGAGGGTGATCTTGACTTTCTGATCCATCTGCCTCCATCTCTCAATTGCTAGGATTACAGGCATGCACCACCATATCAGATTTATGTAGTGAGGGTGGTCAAACCCAGGACTCTGTGCCTTCTAGGTAAGTACTCTATCAACTGTGCTACATTCTCCAACGATGTTTACTTTTTGCTCTTGTTTCTTTTTTAGCACCCTGGACAGCTCAGTCTCACCGAGGGCTAGAAGGTCCAATCTTTCCCTTTTGTAGGCACATTTCCCTCAAAATATTAATTTAAGAATTTAATTAGATAATAGGTGGCAGATAGCTTGTGTGTAATAAAAATCACTGCCCCCTAATAATTACTGATATAGATTGTTAGTGCATGGCTGTTTTTCCTTGATATTTTATGACTGGAAAGCAAAAGCCAGGCATTTAGGTGTAGGAAGAGAGCATACATCTAGGCCTTACCTTTCTTTTCACTGATACTGGTTTGAAAGACTGAGGTTTTTGCAGGAGTTTGTTTGGGTGGTGTGAACCCTGATATGAGGGCAGGAAGTCTGAGGATGAGATTGGTAAAACCAGAGCCGAAAACAAAACAAAACAAAACAAAACAAAAACAAAAACAAAACAAAACCACAACAACTAAAAAACAAAAACAAAAAACAAAAAACCAGTCTAACCCAGTCTAGCCTCTTCTTTCCTTCCTAACTCAATGATCCTTCAAATCATTGTCTTCTCTTTTCATGGTTTTCCACCTGTAAAATAGGAAAAGCAAAACTATACATTCGGCTTTGTTTGAAGTCAAGGGCTAAACAATTATGCTTTGCTCATGGATGGTTCTCTCACCCCAACTCCTTTTCATAACCCAACAAGGCTGCCTCTGGTTCCAAACACCAATATTTTGCTTGAGAGTTCCTGGACTCCTGTCTTTACAACACCTAGGAAATCAGCAGGAAGGCACCTTGACATTTATTTTAAAGAGATGATTTACCCTCTCTGACACCATGTGATGTGCCACTCTGTATGGGGCCTTAACTTGATCATTTGAGCTTTAATATTCTGCACAAGCAATAGTGCCCAGGGAGTGGCCATCGGAGGAATATTCTCTGTAGTTGTTGATTTTCTGAGTGTGTGCGTATGTGTGTGTGTTGTGCCTGTGTGTGAGTGTGTATGTCTGTGAGTGTGTATAAGTGTGTGCATGTGTGTGTGTGAGTGTATGCACGTGTGTGAATGTGTATATATGTGTGTGCCTGTGAGTGTGTATAAGTGAGTATGTATTCCTGTCAGTGTGTGTGTGTGTGTGTGTGTGTGTGTGTCTGTGTGTGTGCGCGCACATATGAGAGGGGGTTCCCTTTTTTCAGTATTCCATCATTTTCCATTTTGGGCCCTCTGGGAATTACTATTAAGAAGCATGATTGTGGAATGCTGCCTACTTACAGAAGGATGCCTCCTTCATGAAACTCAGTCTACTCAGAACACTTCACTGGTGGATTTGTATTCCTGAAGCACCAACTAAAATAAGAAATGTTAATTTCTTACAGACTGTTATCAGATGATTTTTAAGTATCTGCCAAGCAGGAATGTCTGTTCCCATGTGAGGAATTTCCGTAATAAAATCCTGGCACCGGAGCACAAGGCGATAGTTTTACAGAAACAGAGAAAAACAGCAAGCGTTTTCCCGGAGGACAGTTTTAGCTACAATTCACCAACGCTTGCTTCGTTATTTCTGTCTTATTTTATGCTTTTGTTTTGAAACATAATGCAGTTTTACCTGGATACACTCCCGGGCAATCAGGAAATAGCTCAGTATGTTCGTTGGCACTGCCAAATACAAGATCTGCGGAAAATCAGAAGGCTTCGTTGCCTGGCCGCTTTCCTCACCCCAAAGGCTGGCAGGGCACAAAATGGGTTAAGGCTTATTGGAGAATAGAGGGGAGGGGAGGGAGCCCCGAGGAGGCCAGGAGCAGCGGGCAGCGCCTCCAGGTCCAGCTTCCATCACCTGCAGCCGCTGCGGAGCTCAGAAAGCTGCTGGCTGCTGCTGTGCTTTTTGGAGGAGGAAGGATGCTGGGGCAAATTTCTAAGACCACTGCGAGGAGTGGGCGTGGCCTCGGCAGCAGTGTGTAAGCTTGTTAGGACAGATGCTGGCTGCTTTTCTGTGAGAAGCTGGTGCTGAGGGCAGGGGAGAGAGAGACAGAGGCAGAGAG
>NW_022196905.1:250878454-250887043 GCF_008632895.1 Mastomys coucha
GGAGGAGAGAGAGCGCGCGTGAGAGGAGGGAGGGGGAGCAAAGAGACCCAGAGAGCTAGAGATACTGAAGACCCAGTCTGTGCTGGGTGAAGGACTGAGGAGAACCTGTCTTCAGCGCTCTGAGAGCCACTCGAGATCTTTTGGGGAGCTCAAAAATTATGAATATGGGATCTGTCGCTGGAGCTGTTCTCAAGATGTTACTTCTGTTGTCTACTCAAAATTGGAACAGAGTGGAAGCTGGGAATTCATGTAAGTACACAGCAAATGATTTAAAACTTGCAGGGGGGCTCCGCGCAAAACTTTGATTCTGTTGTTTTCACGATTAATCTTTTACTGGAATCGCTGCGGGGCTAGGAAAAGCACTTACAGGAGAATTGTGCAAATATGACCTGGTTCCTCTTGGTGTGGTCAAAATATGCAAAATGTTATTTGGATTTTTTTTTTTTAACTAGCAGAATCTCACTCTTTGAATATTCATTGAGAATACTCAACTTCTAGTAAAACATTAAATTAACATCTTAACCGTGAACCAACCCGGGAATGTCTTCCATTGCGCCTGTCTTTAGGTTATTGAATTTCATTGGGATTATTTGTCTACCAGGAAAACAACCCGGAGACTTGATATTCTGCTGCATTAGCTGAGATTTCTGAAGTTTGCGATTTAGCTGTAGCTGGCTGCATCTCTAAAATGGTGCAGGCTAATAGCTGAAACATACTGCAGACTTCACGGGCAGGCAGACCTGGTAGAGGCACAGCTCAGCATTGAAGAGCTGCGTCCTCAAGCAGAAGAGCACTCCTGGATGGGTACCCATCCCTACATCTCCCTTAAAGGAAAATGTGCAGGTGATTTCCCCCTCCCTCGCCCGCTTAAGCAGTGTTCTCTAGTGGTTGAATTTTCAACTTCATGTATTTGTGATTGATTGTCTTGGTGCTGCTGAGTTCATTGATTCAAGGAACATTTGTTATGGTCTCGTTGCTTAATTTAAATATCATCCAAAATACACTGGCCAACTCTTTCATCAGCTTGCCATTGGAGATAGGAAAAGTTTTAAAAGTTTACGTTTGGCTTAAATTCTCTAGATGGAAGAATTTCCTCTTTTTTTAAATATGAATGATAAAAACAGCTAAGCAAACACACAACTTTTTATTTCTTTCTCAGATTTTAAAGACAACCCTTATCTGCTTTACAAGAAAGGGCTACAAGTCCTGTTCAGGAATGGATGCAACTTGCTTTAGGTCTGGGAGACAAGAAATTGCTAACTCTCTTTGCTATAGACCCTCCTTTGCCTTAACCGTAGAGTCCTCATGAGGGAAAAACACAGGGAACTCACTGTCATGAGCCCGGGTCCATCCACTGGTGATTTTGTGCTTCCGTTTGCAGGAGCTCATTTAATGTCAGAATTTATCTGCCACTCTGCAAAGGAGAGAACTTCACTCCCAGGCTGGACTGTTTCCCATTCAATTTTAAATTGAGTGTGTGGGAACCCCATTAAATCAGTAAAATATACAGTTTCACCCAGTCGAAATCTTAGGGGTCCTGTAGGTGATGGCCTTGACAAGCGTTGTAGCAAATAAACAAACAAGGATACACAACAACAGACCTGAACCCACCCACCCTCTCAGTTGAAGTTCTGTGGCAAAGGTGTAATTCCTTCTGCAGCTGCAGGGATTCAGCAGAGAAGGAGCACTAGAGGTCACTGTTGCGATGTGAAGCACGCCACAGGCTCCTTCCCTCGAGTTGGGCAGAGCTTCATGCTGGACTAACCCAGTTTGTCTTTCCTAGGCCTTGCCCAAGCCTCATTTTGCAGTATATTAATATGAATAATTGGGCCGTGAGCTGTTGATGTTTGTTTGCTTGCTTGAAATGTGGTGTAAAGTGTCATGGGAAGATCCATATTAAAAGGCTTTCCTTCCTGGTACATCTCAGCCAGGGAAAAAGTGAGCAGCTGAGATTTGAGGAGAAAGCCAGTGGTCATGTCTGCTTAGCTCTGCCTGGGCCTCCCACAGGTGCAGTGGATCTGTATCCATTGGGGTTCCATTTCTCTACGAAGTCATTGGATAAACGTGGAGAGCCTAGAATTGAAGTGAACCAGAACACTTAGAAATTAAAGTTGGAATTCTTAGTTAGCAGACCTGTTTAAGAGTTGACTTTTCTTCAAGTGTCAAAATTCACAATTCAATGGCTTCTGAAAATTAAGGCGACTTCTAGTAATTTCTTATCGGTATTTTGACAATACGACATGCAAACATAGAACAAAAGATTTCATTTTCTAATTTTTATATTATTCCTCACTCTTTACATTTGGGAGGAGTCAGGACACACTTGTTGCTGGATTGGGATAAAAAATGTGTCCTACCATGGTATTGTTTATTAATAAGACCTGAATAAATCTCAAATCCCACAAGTAAAGTCAGGGGAAACTGAATATAAGCAAAAGAAAATTAAAGGCCTGTCTCTCAGGTGGATGTAAACACCTTTCTTCTTTATTTACAAGTGACTCACAAGGAGAAAAATCTGTCATCCACTGAGTTGGTCTTTGGGTAACAATAAGAACATTTGCCTAGGGGACTCTGTAAACCTGGGATTAGGTGAACTCTAATTTGAATATTAATTGATCTACTTAATCAACTGAGAAATTTGCATTAGAAAGATTTCATGCAAATATAGCCAACCTCTCTCCTCCCTACTCTTACTTGTGCGTGGGCATGCTTGCCCTGCCCCTCCCCCTCCATGCACACACTGACTAATTCATGTGCCAGTAACACTCTTTGTGACTGTAGTCAGTACCTGTTGTATTCTTTGTTCCTGGTGTCCCACATGACATTTCTAAGTTGTAAACCAGCCCTAAGGTTTTAGTCTATGTCCAGGTCAAGACAAGTTTGTTATTACATTGAGTCATCCTTTCCATGCAAACACAGCCACAAGCATCCTTGCTCATGGGCTTGCTGTTTGAGAGGCTGTAATCCTGTCTCTCTCTGGTTTCTTCACTTTCTTCTAAGCCAGAGGTACTAGAACAAGGGAAATGATGATTTATTAATTCTACACTTGTTCTTAAGAACCTACAAATCCTAAATGCCAAGATAGTTTTGAGAGGCCGACTCACCACATAAGAAGGATGGGGTATAACTAGTAAGGCTGGGAGGGTTTTGTTTTGGTTTCATTCTTTCAGATCACTTGATGGAAGACACACTGAGCCTCTCTCTGAGAATAATTAATGCCCACCAAATAGCTTGCTAATGACTGAGAAGTCAGCTTCTGACTGTGTTCTTTCTTCCCTTTAATTGAAATCAGGGGTATGTCTGATAGTACTCCGAAGGAAGTACCAAGAATATGTTAAAGTCAGTAATAGAGAAAAGTAGCTACCATTGTAGATGACCATGCTTACTGATTCTTGGGTATAACTCAAATACAACCGGACAGATCCTCAAGTTCCTAAAATTTAGTGTTGTAGTTTTTTTTCTGGAAGCTTCTTTTTTGTTCTCTTCCCTCCTTCAGATGTTCTGCATTAAGATAACTACAATGTAGTAACAAAATACTAATGGATATGACCCACGACACCATGTGCCAATGGCTGGTTCTTGGAAGTGCAGGTCAATGGTCTCTCTGACTCACTCTGTCATCCACTTGACGCCATCTCTCCACTCATTGCATCTGCTATGGATCATTTGTGATCCTTTAGCACATGGTTAACATAGCTTATAAGTCATCATGGAGGCCAAACATGAGATCCACGTGATACCTCGTTCTTAATTGAAGTAATAAATATCATTATAATCTCCTGAAATTAGTCTGGGAATTCATTTCACGTAAAAACAATTAGAGTCAGTCTGTATGTCAGTGAACTTTTTTTTTCTAACAAAAATAGATCAGTGGAATTGCATATGTTCATTGGAAAGAGGTTGTAATATTTTTTTTTCTCGGGGTTTAACAGAGTATGGCCCATGGGACGAATCTGCCCTCACACCTGTCTTTATATGGACTTTGAAGTAACAGTAGGTTTTGCATCTTTACCTAAAAAATAAAAAAACAAAAATCAAAACCCAAAAAAACAAATTTAAGAGATTTTTTCCTGCAAAAAATGACAGTGTGAAGTTTGAATTTTAGTCACCTGTCTCACTTATGCAATGGCATGAGCAAAATTTGTATTTGTATTTACATACTATTATATTTTGAATTTGATTGGTAAAATTTTGTTAGAATTGTCTTTATTCTTGTTTTATAAGTATCTACAAAATATTCTGCATTATCTATCTGCTCCTTTGTAAAAAAAAAAAACAAAAAACAAAAACAAAAGCAACTCCATTGACTTCTGATGTATGGTGTGTGGTGCAATGATGTGCACAGATTATATTAATTGATAAAAAAAGTTCTTATATCATTAATCACATACATACTGAAGAAGCTGCTCACCTGACTGGCAAGAATAAACTGTATTTTCTCTATTTGTTTTTCCTCCATTTTATTAGTAAAGGTCTACTGCACTTTTAGTTGCTAAGGTGGCATTTTTAATTCCAAGTAATTGGATTACTATGCAGTGCTTGATAAATGTGAGCAATATCACCCCAGATATTTAGGATGAAAATTCTGCTCTTCTGTTCTACTCTATATGAATCAGAACTTGGATTTTGAATCAAATTGATCATAAGGAAAACGGTCTTGTTTGAAGAGCATCCTTGCTTTGAAAGTAACTCAGTAGCTTCCTCAAAAAGCTCAAATTGGCAAACTTTCTAGAACAAATTGAAAAAATAGATTTTTCATTTAAGCACAACCCACTGAGAATTCACAATAATTAAGCAAGTGCTTTCTACCTACTCATGCCAGCGTAATTAATTTGTATGTAAATATATTGTCCATTTGCAATTGTATTTACTTTTGATATCAAGAAACTAATCATTAGGTTAATTTTATTTGTATTACACTATTTACAACAGTCTAAAGAGTAGATTAAAATGTGGTATATACTATAAAATAGTTTTATATTCTAATTTTAATTACTGGCTTTTTGTTAAAATTTTATTTTTTATAATTTATTCAATTATTTATTTTTTTCCTCTTGAGACAGAGTCTCATGTAGTCTTTGATCTTGCTATGTCGTCTGACCTTCAACTCCTGATCTACAGACTCTACTCTCATGTTCTGGAAATACAGGCTTGTGTTACTATGCCTGGCACATAACTTGTTTCCTTTTGTTTGTTTGTATTTTTGAGACAGGGAGTCACTATATAATCTCGGATGGCCTAGAACTCAGTATGTGGACCAGGGCAGCCTGAAACCCACAGAGATCCACTTGCCTCTGCCACCTGAGCGCTGGATTAAAGATGTGCGCCACCACACCTGGCTCACCTGGCTCAGCTTTAAATGAAGGCTCAGGCTTCTCATCCAAGGGCCTTTTTTTTTAAAGTTAAGGAAGTTATGAAGATGTCACCTAGGATGGGTTTTGTAAGAAGGGGGCAACTGACTCACAGTCATCTATTGGACCTAGAGGCTTAGGGACGGTGACTTTGACCGTCCAAAGCTGTGAATGTAGCTCTGTACTAGAATATCAGTCGGGTTTCACAAATGCCCATTTTTCTGTGTAGAATGAAAATCTCTTTTATCTCAAATCAATCAATACTGGACCTTTAATGTTGTCAACTAATGAATCATTTGACCTTTAAATGGCCAGTTAGCCTCAGATTAGCCAAGAAATCCTTCACTCTTTGTGTTGTTTGTTTTGAGAGAGGGTCTCAGGCAGCACATGCTGACTTTGAACTCTGGATCCTCCTGCCTCCAAGAGCTGAGATTAGAGACGTGCACCACCATGCCAGTAATCAGTATTTTTTTTAAAACAAACAAACAAACAAACAAACAAAACCTGACCAGCCAACCAAACAAAACATCCACTCAATCTCTTCCTTTCCTCCGTATTGACTGAAAGTTTGCAAACTGCAAACAGTAGGAAGATAAGACAACCTTGCTACACAAATCCCAAGAATGCATATTCATATTGGCAGCATATTGTTTCTGGTGAAATAATAAAGAATTGCATACTTTGATCTGATTTTCCCCCCATTGCTTATAGCTTATTATTTTCCATTTTTATTGATTCAAACATGTTGGCACCCCTGACTTGTTTGATATGTATCTGGAGTTATTGCTGTTTTCTTGTTAATTAGAATGACAGAGAAGGATTGAGCCCTACAGGATATGTGGCTCTGATAAAAGTTGTTTTGTGAGTTCACCACATTGTTGAGGTAGGATGTGTTTTGCTCTTGTTGTTTTGAGAGTGAGCCCTGACTGCAGAGGCGACCACATGCGGGGCTTTTCCAGACTTAAACCTTTAGAAATACTCTTTGACAAACACATCTTCTAAAACATGCCTTGAGTTGCATGCTACAGTTGGTTGTATTTTGCTCATCTTAAGGAGAAAAAAGAATCTCAGTGGGATGGGAGGGCCCACTGGTAATGCTATCTCAGTGGGCTGTGAGGGCCTGCTGGTAATGCTATCTCAGTGGGCTGGGAGGGCCCGCTGGTAATGCTAGCACATGGGATAACGAGGCAGGAGTATCATGAGTTCCAGCTCAGACCCGATTACCATGTGAGATCCCACTGAAAATATCCAAGGGCTGGGGTACATTTTCGTGTATAACAGTTGCCTAGCATACTTACGATCCTAGGCTTCTACTACTAGAACTTTCCACTCCCACTACAGAAGCCTAAGAACAGAAGAAAATGCCTTATTACAGAGTGATATGTAGGGCACTTTGGGAGACTCTATTGTGATCACCTGTGATTTCTTCAAGGAAAACATATTTACCATTGAACAGAATAAATTAAATTCAAATAATTTACTCTTGAGATTAACATGGCCACACGAAGCCTTTGGAATTGCAAAAGAAAGTTTAAAATGTCTTCAGAAGGAACAGTTTACTTGTATTTCTAGGTTACAATAAATGGAATTTCTAAAACTAAAAAAAAAAAAAAATTCATTTTGTGTGTGTGTGTGTGTGTGTGTGTGTGTGTGTGTTAGTATGCACCACATATGGTATGCACAGGAGCTCTCAGAGGCTAGAAGAGTGTGCTAATTCTCTGGAATTTAGTTATAGGCAACTGTGAGCTGCCTTGTAGGTGCTGAGAACTGAACCCACCCATATCCTCTGCAAGAGGAGCTTGTACTATTAACCTGAGACACGTCTTTATCTTCAGCTTCTACAGAGCATTTCTAAATGAGAGTGATGTCAGGTGGCTTCGGTATCATTGGATTATGCTAATTTGGGGGAGGTGGGAGGCAACCTGGAGCTCTAAGGCTGGGTGTTGGATTCAATTGAGTGTCTTTGTATGTTCATAGTTCTCTGACTTTCATAGCTGAAGGTCAATTCAGCTATGTTTTTACTGTACAGTTTGGGGTTCCCAAATGTGCCAGCAAGTTGGTCCAAGGGTCTGAAGTTGATAAAGACCAAAATCTGCTGGTGCAATGTGACAAAGATACTTTTGTTTCTCAATCATCTTTCAAAAGGTAGAAATTTTTGTCAAAAAAAAATTTTTTTTTTAACAAAGAAATTCACAAATATGGTACCTGAAACTACCGGCCAAGGAATGATAGAGTGTGCAGACCAACTTGCTTCATGTGGTGTTTGGAAAGAGAGTCTGCGTTGGGGTTTTTGCCTCTTTCCAATGTGATTTTTTTCCTGCCATGGTTCATGGGAAAACAGTACTTTGACAATGAAATTGGGGACATCTCATAACAGGACATAAAAATGAGCCTGTTTATGTTACAGTTAATGAGTCATTCCAGTGTAATAATTGGAAAAGTGAGTGAAGCCTGCAAACATTTGACATTTTAAGTAGTTCAAAATTAGTAACTATAAAAATTTTTAATGTGTAATTATTTAATAGAGCAGTGATGGGATTGATCTAGAAGGTTTTTAAATCACAAAAGAAAAATGGCATAATATGTATTGTATCTATAGCTCTAATTACTTTTTTGTTTGTAAATTAAGTTCCTCTCATTAGTGGTTGTCTGGAGTAAGACACTATGTGCTTCTTAGGCCACAAAACACATCCTTGATTCCATGACTTTTTCCCTATCCTCTGGCAATTATGGTGTTTTAAAATGGGATCATTGGGTTGATACTAGTCTAGCAGTAATGTAAATATGTAAATTCACTTGTTTTCCTAAAGCACATTTATTGTATAATTGCTAGACAAACTGTTATTTTATTACTTGGCTTAGAAGTTGTAACCTACAGAGATTGCTTTTGAATGTCCTCTGAATAACTGTACTGATAACTCTTAAGAAGCAGTCATGATCCAGGGGTTGGTAGCTTCCTGGATGAACTGGACCAGACATTGAGTCTTTTGGCTCATGGCAGAGGTCCTCAGATCTTTCTGTTAGTGTAAACCAATACCTTACCAGACCAATAGAGAGAGTCTTGGAGAGGTTGAGAAAATTAAATTTCTAGGCTAATAGCTTTGCTTTAAAAGATTGCATATTGATGTACACACACGCATACACACACGCACACACACAGGCATATACACAGGTATATGTGTATATATAATACACACACACACACACACACACACACACACACACACACACACACGCA
>NW_022196905.1:250887165-250892605 GCF_008632895.1 Mastomys coucha
CCCATTGCAGATGGTTGTGAGCCACCATGTGGTTGCTGGGAATTGAACTCAGGACCTCTGAAAGAGCAGTCAACGCTTTTAACTGCTGAGCCACCTCTCCAGCCTGGAAATAGCCTTTAAGGGACTTGAGTTGCTGAGATAAATTTATCGTGTGTATGTGTTGAGTTGCTGAGATAAAATTATGTTGTGTGTGTGGGGGGGTATATGTGGGTGTGTGTTGGAAGGCATTTTGGCTGGTGTTCTGCTAATGAAGGTTGAGGTCTACCATTGTCTAAATAGCCTTGGGGTTTGGCACAAAAATGTCAGACTCCCTTTACCAGTAGGGCTTTTCCTTCTCTGACCTTGTTTGGGAAGTTCAAAAACCCTCACACATCTCTCTATCTGTGGAACGTTAGCCTTAGTTAGATTATAGACTCGACTTCCTTTCTCCTCATAAGAACCCATTCAGCTAGCACCTGAGATTTCTAGAATGCCTCCCCAAGCTAATGAGGCTTCTCAGGACATTAAGCCTTCAGACAATGAGATTTGCCTACCCTGGATATTCCTACCTTTTAACCCAAAACTATATGCTTCTTGAATCATCCCAAGCTCTGATCTGTCTCCCCAAAGCTGGTCCCTGCATGTCATCATTACCTTATGTACTCAGGGCTTCTGAACCTCATCTTCACCCACCCCTATGCCATCTGCCATTTCTGTTCCTTATGTACTCATGAGCTGATTTGGGCCAATGATTCCTGAGGGCAGAGAGGGTCCTAGGGTGGAGTCAAGGACTTCAGAACATTACCCGTAGGGGGTAGATTTTGAATTAAGTAGTGTTAGGACATAGAACATTGTATTTCACTTGCTGTCTGCATCACAGTGACTTCTAGAATGATTTAAAACAGTGTGTGGAGGTAGATATTTTATCCTGATGTGAACACTGCCCAACATATATGTGTATTAAAACATAATATGCTACCCCATGAATATGTACAGTTTCCTTGTTGTAAAGAAACCCGTCATGACTGTCCTGGTTAACAGTAGCTGGTAACTCAGCACAGCCTCGAATCACCTCAAAAGAATTTTAATTGAGTAATTGTCATCACCAGCTGCCATTTCTGCTCCTTTTGCCCTCATGAACTGATCTTGGCCAATGATCCGTGAGGCCAAGGAGGGTCCCAGGATGGGGTTAAGGATGGGGATTTCAGGACATTACCTATAGTGGGTAGGTTTTAAATTAAGTAGTGTTAGGACTGTGGGCATGCCTGTGGGCATGTCTGTGAGAGATTGTCTTGATGATTGCTTGGTGTAGGAGGGCCCAGCCCACTACGGGCAGCACTAGTCCATGTGTAAGACCCTGTGCTGATTAAGAAAGCACAAGCTGGATTGAGGCAGCAAAGGTGTTCCTCCATGGTTTTTGCCTGCCCGCTCTCCTTTGAGCTCCTGCCCTGACTTCCCTAGGTGATTATGTGGGATCTGGAAATATAAGCCAAATAAACCCTTTCCTCCTCAAAGTTGCTTGTGGTTAGAGGGTTGTATCACAGCAACAGAAAGGAGAGCAGAACAATCCAATCCCCAACAGCCAAACAAAGAACTGTGTAGGATTAAAAGGTAACAAAATAAGCTGGGTGTGGTGGTGTACTTTGGGGCTGAGGCAGGAGGACTGCAAGTTTGAGGTCAGCCTGGACTATACAGTGAGTTCAAAGTTCAAGGTCAACTTAGGAAATATGATATCTATATCTATAATATAGATACAGGAAATCTATGTCATATAGATAATAAATATGATATATCTATATCATCTATATCTATGTCTATATATCTATATCATCTATATCTACATCATATAGATATCTATATTATCTATCTGTATCTCTATCAATATCAATATAGATATAAAGAACCAGAGAACAGAAAGTTGGGATGGGGTGGTAGTTGTGGAAGTCTAAGATAAGTTGGGAGTGGGCAGTTTAGTAGATATGATGAAAAAAGCATGTTGTATGCATGTATAAAATTCTCAGAGAAGAAATTAAAATACCATATTAAAAGACACTAAAACATAATAAAACATTAACGAAGTGTCTTTTGAGATCCTGTTTAAATTTGCTCTGAACATAGACAACTGTATCTCTTTTTTATCATTTCAGAGATCATTATTTCATAGGATGTGGCATGATTACTCTAATATTTGACTCGACTTCCCATGATCCCCTAAATTCTAGCTTCTGTCAACATGACATAGTGGGTGGAACAAGAGGCCAGAGAGATCGTGGCTTTACAGCTACTGGGCAAACTGGAGCAGAATGTAGCTTTCAAAGCAGTGAGGTGGAGTGATGCTTGTACCCAGAGCAGGGCATCACAAAGTTTAGCATTTGTCACATTAGTTTTACCTCTTAATTTGAGCTGATTTTAAACAGAAAGTCTCTCTCTCTCTCTCTCTCTCTCTCTCTCTCTCTCTCTCTCTCTCTCTCTCTCTCTCTCTCTCTCCCCAAGACAGAAAGTTGCATGGATGCTCACTGATCCTCAATAGTTAAGGATTTATAATACATATTTACATTTGCCATGTTTTAGATGTTTAGGACTTAATTAAAAGAACATTGCTAAAATAAAAGCAATTCTGTCTAAATTGGTGGTGAGGGAATTCTCCGCGAGGTTATAAAGCTGCTCAATTAGGTGCCTTTGTGGCACGGAGTGTATGATTCCAGGCTTGTTTGAACCGTTGTGCTTGGGAGTGTAGACTGTCTTATCATCTGGCTAAGAAAACTTGACCTGTCTAAGCTGTCATGACTGCTACACCTTGAGTATCATGAGATGTCTAGCCCTTCCTTAATGCCCTCCCCACTGCCCCAAATACAGAAAATTCAGGAAAAGGGTTTTAAAAAAGCAAAGAGAAAACATGGAGGATAACACATAGTTTTGTAAACTCACAGCCTTCTTTATCACAAAATGTAACAAGAAAACATAAACTATTTCCTAATCAAATACCATATCTATTGAACAGGTGGGAAAGAAGAGGACTCATAAAAATGTGATGTAGGGTATTGTAGTACTAAAAGTAAAGCTATATCCAAAATAATTTGCTCTGTTTAACATGTAAAACTGAGATTAAATTAATTTTTTTTTTAAACTGGTCCTCTTTGTGGAATGACCGTATGTATTCATTTCAGGAAGAAGGTCTTGTTATATGTTTGCCTATGGAATGGCTTTTTCTAAGATAGATGTGTGTAATTGCAACGTAAACTAGATTAGGGGGAAGACAATGTATGTAGTGCCATTAATCACTAGAACATTCTCCAGAGAAGATGGCAGGAAGTTCTCTGTTCCTCTGAGTTAGCAAAATCAAGCCTCCTGTGATCATGTTCCTCTTTCATTTCCCTAGATGTAAGGACGGTCTGGCTATGACATCTGTCACATTTAGCGATTGCCAGGACTGACTTGGCTGATCTGGCTGGTGTGACATCTGTCCCCTCTTCCTTCCTCACCCCGGACCCCAGCATCCTCCTTTCGTCTATTCCTCATTAGGCAATATTTAAAAAATACCTACACATCACTCCCTTTGCAAGTAAGTCTGACAAAATAATCCATGTATTTATCCCATATCAAAGCTTTTGGGTTTGGAGAAGAACAAAGAAAGATCTTTGGCAGTCTTTCACTGCAGTGAGAGTGTTTCTGTGTTTTAGCCCAAAGTTATCTGCCCTGAGGACTGTGGGCTGTACCAGATCCTCATGTATTACTGCCCTTGTCTCTGTTTACTGCATTTTCTTCCTAGACATCCTGCTGTTAGCCTGAGTCCACCACCCTCCCTCATTTAATCTTCACCTGTTCTCTTTACTTTGGTAATCCCCCTAACACTCCCCTCCCCAAATACTTCTGAAATACTTTGGAAAATTCTTCTAAGTGTTATTTTACATTTTCATTACTGGGGAGGAGGACACATATTTCATAGCATGAGTATGGGGGTCAGAGGGCGATTCTGTGGGCTTGGTTGTCTTTTTCTTCTTTTATGTAAGTTCTGGGGATAATCTCTTGCATGTGTAAGCTTGGAGATGACATGCCTTTACCAATGAGCCATATCATTGGTGTGTGTGTGTGTGTGTGTGTGTGTGTGTGCATATGTGTGTGTGATTATGTGTGTATAGATGTCTGTGTGAATGTGTATGTGTGTGAATGCGTATGTGAATGTGTGTGTGTGAATACATATGTGTGTGAATACATCTGTATGAATATACATGTTAATATGTATGTGTGTATACATCTGTGTGAATGTGTATGTGAATATGTGTGTGTATATCTGTATGAGTGTGTATGTGAATATGAATGTGAATACACATTTGTGTGAATATATGTATATGCATCTGTGTGAATTTGTATGGAATATGTGTAGGTATGTGCAAGTATGGTGTATGTGTATAGGTGCATGTTTTGCAAGTATGTGGTGGGCTATTATGATCGCCTGTGGTGGCTGATCTTGGGACTCACCCTCCATTGTTCTACTATACTCATTGAGGTAGGGTCTCTGAATCAACTTCAGAGACCCCTGGTATTGTAGTCTCACTATCAAGGTTGCTCTGGTGATCTCGTGTCCACCTTCTGAGCCTGGAGTTAGAGGTGAGCTGCCAAGCTCACCTGACATTTACATTGGTTTCTGGGCATACAAACTTCAACCCTAGGCTTTGGTGCCAAGAACTTAACCACTGAGCGATCCCCGCCCCCACCCCCCCACCCCCCCCAGCTCTGGGAATCTGTTTAAAGCAAGTTTCACTCCATTCCTCTGTGGGGGTCTTGCCTGAACCAACTGCCACCACTGTCAACATTCCTTGACAGAAATCCTCTCTCTCCTTGAGTGCTTGCTCGGCCAGAACAAGGAAGCTGGTATTGAAAAAAGTCTCATTTATAAAACTATAAAAATCTCTGACAAGGTGAAGGTATTATTTCAGAGATATTTGTAAACACACCATCTAGCACAGTTCCTGCCCTGTTAGTAAGTTCTCCCACTTAGTAAGTGGGAGAGGAAGCTCATGCATGGCTTGTATCTTATTTTCTAGTTGAAATATCAGTGTCATAGAAGATAGGCAGGTAAACCAGAAGGACATCTATTATCTGAACGATTAAGACAGCGATTATATTTGGTGGATTCCCTCCCCCCCTCTTCCTTCTCCTCCTCCTCCTTCTCCATCTTCTTTTTTGCTAACCCTTTACAAATTTGCCTTCCCTCTATTAGACTCATTTGCATACACCCTGAGCTGTCAGTAACAGTAACGTTAAGTGGCTGACCTACCATTCTCTCTCTCCTTCTTCTGTATGCCTTTTCGAAAAGTAAAGTAACTAGTTTCATAGGTTACTGGATCAAATCATGTTGATTAAGACTCTCAGAGGACAGGTCAAAATACACATGCACATGCACAAACATGTGTACATGCACACACATATGCGCGTGTGTACACACACAGACACACAGACA